>NW_003852564.1:1597455-1640136 GCF_000181295.1 Otolemur garnettii
TAATGTATTTATTCCAGTCTATTTCAGCATGTCCACTTCACTTGTCCCTTTCATTTCTGTATCTGATTTCCTGAGAATTTCCATTATGGTCAACATTAGCCATAGACTGCCAGAGTCATTGTAGTGTGAGTGTATCCTGTTACTGGGTTCCCTGGTAATGAGAAAAATCTAGAATGGACCCTAAGTCAACACCATACTGCTTATCCAGTCACATATACTAGTACCTGTAATCAAGCTCCCTGAAAAAATTCAATTCCAGGGGGTATTTCTTGGCTTATGTTCCTGGTTTGTTGTCTTATGTATAGATAGTCCCTTTGCTCTCTTCTTGGCCTAGCACTTTTCCAGCCCAATCATGCTCACATTTAACCTCTGTCATTGGCTCAGTAGCCTGTAGACAAGCTGATAGGAGCTCTCAACAGGAGCATTTTTTACCTTTGCAGAGGATGGGGCTCTTCAATATATTTCAGCAAAGCAGCCAGCTCTTCCAAAGGACAACTGGGAAAAACGTACAACTCAGAGTTGGAGAAAGAAGTTCTGAAGGGAAAATACCTTGAGAGGAGTCAGTCTATTCAGAAATCCTTATTCTATATATCAGGGACCCAAGTTAGTCTGGCACATCTACCTTAGCTGGGGATTTAAATATCTCTGAAATCTGTAATTCTATTAGATCTTCTATTGGATGCTTCCCCGTGTCCTCTCTTCCCCAGCAGTGTAAGGGACTCTGTCAGCTCCCACAGAATCCTTCTGGCTGTCACATTCAGTCCTTACATCCTGAATCTCACAGTATCTTTTCTTAGAGTAACAATTCAAATTAACAGAATAAGGTCTGATGTCTTGTAAGCATTCCTGCCTAAATATTTTGAAATGCCTAAATCATCAAAGTATAAAGACATTTCTCTTCACAGTGATGTTTTGCTCATGTGTGCATTCCTCAGGGTGGTGTCCTTCCCTGCCAGCCAGTCTGTGACCTATTACCAGACCTCATCTTGCTGCCTGTTTTCTGGCACTCATTGCATTAGTTTGGGTCCTCGGAGAAGCGGGTATCAGACAGGCTTGGACATGTAAGTGATTTATTGGGGGAAAAATAACTAAAGAAAAATGAGGAGTCAGAAAAGGTTGGGAGAGTGCTCACAATTTGATGCAGGTCTGACCCCTGTCGAGGAGAGGGGGAAGGAAGGTAAATTGTTTAGGAGAGTTTTAGACTGGAATGCAATTCTAAGAAAGTGTCAGCAAGGCAGATGAGTTCTTGAGCCAAAGCCGCACATCACAGGGGTGCTTGTCTCCCGAGAACTGTCCTGCCATGCTCAGGCACTGGTTGGAAGCAACCTGTGGGAAGTGTGGCTTTGACACAAATGCAGGGCTGATTTGTAAACACAGCAGCTGGGACCGTTAGTCAATTTCAGAGATTTGGGAGGACCATATTCTCCATTGGTGAATATGGTCCAAAATGCTTTTCTCTCCTTTTGGAATGAAGATAAATGCATTTAAATCCATGTGTAAAAATGGCAGAACCTCTGTCAACTTAAGTTCCTGAATAAGTTCACAGAGGATGACAGCAGCCATTACCATTATGTAAGAAAGAAAGAAATTCTTGTGATGTTTGGACAATTGTACATATTAGAATTTATTTGAGAGAGAAGCTAACTTATTTTTATTTGGACAGTCCCTCAGTTTGGTCCACATTCGGTTTTGTATTTACATTTCCCTTTCCTCTCTGTGCTTTTGCTGACATCCCACTTGCTCTGAGCCACAGTTTTCCTTGCCCCTGTGATGCCCACATGGCTGTCTCTATGTGAGTGTTTGAATTTTATAAGCATTGACTATTCCTCACTCCGAGATGACTCCTCCCCCAGAAAAATTCATATCTTTCAGAGGGAAGTAATTTAAAATTCGCAGTCAAATCCATGCCTTGAGTTTTATGGTCTGTTACCTGAGTTTCCCCTACCTTGCCTGCATATCTGCTATTTGTATACTTCTGAACACTATGTATTTTCCTACTTCTTGAGTCCTTTTGGGTTAGTGAGATTATTAGATTCCCTAACTTTTGCATGCTATCTATTTTCCCTCTCCTTTGCCCCAAGCCAAGGGTAAAAATTTCCTTGGATTTTTTTTCCCGAAAAAAAACAAAACAACCCCCCCCCAAAAAAAAAACTAAGTTGATTCTAATACAATTATAATATAATACTCTACTGTATCAGGCCTGCCTAGTTCAAATGTGACTTTTCTATAACAACCTGCAATGGACACTGACCTGGAAAAATAACAATAAATCTGTTAATAAAAAGTGGTTCTAGAATAAAAAATAAAATTTCCTGGGATTCTTTACTTCAGGTCTTCCCTGAAATACTGTGTTAATTTCATATTTGGAAATCCTTGAATCTGCTATTTCTCTATACTCATTTATTTTACAATGCCCTGGTTCTGGAGCATCTTCCTTATACTTGGTCTACAATTTTAATAGGGTGCCTTATATTGTTGTGGGTCCTCAACTATATTTCTACATCTGTTTCTATAGCCTTTTACTCAATAGTAACTGGATAATAACCAAGTTAGCTTTCTCTGTGGAAAAAACCCTATATCTTTTTCTCCTAATTTCAGGATTATCTGTGTTTTAAAAAAAGCATTCCAAAACAGACAACTTTCTGTTTTGTGCTTTCTTCCATTCCTGGGCTATTATTTTGTGTCTCTTTTACTTAAGTGCTCATATATTATATGTTTAAATATTTTGCTCCACAGCTCTAATGAGATATTTTTATCTCATTAAATTTTGGAGGAAGTAAAACCATTCTTGCAACTAGTATAAAAGATTTGGAATACAGATATGAGAACTATGTATAATTTTTAAAATCCTTTTTTAATTCTATAGAGTATGATACTAATATTCTAAAAAACATTTTTCAAAATTCCCAATTTGGAGTTCTATTTTTATTTTATTTTACATTATGCAGGGTATAGCCAATTAGTATAAAGTATTCCTTACTAATATTATGTAACCATTTCTATCAAACTGGAGACTTTTTGTTAGTCTTTCAAACACCTGTGATTCTTATTAATTCTTTTATGATGCTAACAGCAATGGATAGAATATATCCATTGGGATAAAGTTCCCTATTCAATAAATGATGCTAAACCCACATGGAAAAGAATGAATCAGGACCCCTATCTGGTGCCATATACAAAAAAGTAATTTAAGATTTACTAAAGAATTAAGTGTAAGACATAAAACCATCAAAATTCTAGAAGAAAATATAGGAAAATCTCTTCTAGACCTTGGGACATTGGCCTGGGAAAAGAATTTATTACTAAAACTCCAAAGGCAAATACAGAAACAACAAAAATAAATAAATGGGTTTAATCAATGACACACACACACACATACACACATACACCATAAAGTACAACTCAGCCGCAAAAAGGAATGAAATTCGGTCATTCATAGGAACTTGGCTGGAAATGGAGAACATTATCCTAAGTGAAGTATTTCAGGAATGGGGAAACAAACACCATGAGTTCTCACTAATTAAGTGGGAACTAAATGATCGGTACACAAAGGCACAAAGATATAAAAAGGGAAGCTAAGGAGAGGGGTGGATGGGAGTGGGGGTGAGGGATTAAAAACTTACCTGTGAGGTACAATCAAAACTATTCTGGTGATAGACACAATAAAAGCCTCAACTTAAGCATTGTATCAGATATCCATGTCACATATGTGTGTAGCCAGTTAATGTTTTGAAACTAAAAAAAAAAAAAAAAAGGCATTGGATAATGAACAACTTTTCAGCAATCTGCAGAGTTCAAAAAAATAATATTTCCCTACTGCATCTTACAAAATTTTAGGTTATTACAAGTCTATGGAATATCATACGTACAGTAGAATCTCTATATGTGTGGGTTCCACATCCGTGGAGTCAATCAACCAAAGATCAAAACCATTAGAAAAAAATAATTGCATCTGAAATGAACACATACACACTTTTTTTCTTTTCATTCTTCCCTAGTCTACATAGTAAGTGCAACAACTATTTACATAGCATTTACATGGTATCAGGCAGGATGAGTAATCTAGAGATGATTTAGTTTATGGAAGGATGGGTGTATGTCATATGCAAGTATTATGGCACTTTATAAAACCTCCTGAACACCCTCCAGGGCATCCGGCAACCACTCTTCCATGGATACCAAGGAAGGACTGTACGCTTTTCTCCTCTTGTCTTGGTAAAGGCCAAGCCACATGAAATAAGCCAATATCTAATTTCCAGAGTTTACTGAAAATCAGTATCTGTTTATTCTGTCTGTACAGATTAACCTCTTTGCAAGTGCTTAATATAGTTGCAAAATATTGTCGTACACTGTGCAGTAGAAAGAACACTGCCCTGGGGTTTGCCTGCTCTGGGAGAGAACCTCAATGTCTTTACTTACAAAAGGGAATAATGAATTTACAGAGTTAAATAGCTTTGGAAATAAAACCAGATATCACATGTAAATAGGAACAGTGGTAGGACTACCAATACTAGTAAGCAGTAGCTGTTAAGATAATGAGGAAAAGGAGAAGAAAAAGAATGTGGATGCGGGCAAAGGAATAAGGGGGAAGGGGAAGAGGCGAGATGGTAAGAGAAAAGAAATAAGAAACTTCCCCACAGACCAGAATATTCACTATTGTGTAATCCTCACACCAATCATATAAAATCTATATTAAAGTGTTTTCATCACATGCAGAAATAATTGTTCCTCAGTGGTTATTAAACATTTTAGAGGATTTAAAAAAAATGATGTCAACTTCTAACAGTGGGGAATTTTGATGTTGCACTTCTGTGTTAACATTTTCTTTTTCTTTTTAATGTTTTATTTGTCAAGGTCCTAGTTGTGTCACTTCCTGCTCTGTAGTCTTGGGTAGATCACTTAGATTCCTTCTAAAGGGATACTTAACTTCTGTGCCATTTATCTTCAGGGGTAGATATTTTTCAAGAGGTTTGTGTTTCTTTCACTTAAATTAAACTTTCAATTAAACTTTCTATAAATTGACTTACTTATCCCAATTAAGCTTTCAGTAATTTCATCAAGCAAATGTAGGTTGTTAAAGGAAAGACCGTGCACCTGATTTGAGCTCCTCGGTCTCATCTTTTTCCTTTCCTCTTTGTTCATCTCTCTTTCTCCATCTTGCGTTCCGCCTGCTCTCCCCTAGCTTTACTTTCTCAGATACGTACTCAGACAAAGAGCACTTTTTCCTTTTCAACTTTAGTATTTGCAATACCAGTCTGTATCTTGTGCATGGATTCATAATTATTTGTGAATCAGCATAGCCGAGTGTAGAATTTTCATTTATTTTTCATCTATTGTACTTACATGTAATAATAACAAAATATCGAAGGCCTCTGTTTGTCTTCTTGTGTATGTTTAGTAAGCAATTGGGTAAGAGCCATTTTTAATTTATTTCTGCTTAAAATACAAATGTCATCATTATAAATCATTACTGAAAATAGAAGAAAAGCTAACACTAAGACTAAGCTCAAACAAAGAAACAAACAATTCAACTCACTTTCCCAATGCCTTCCATCCTATACCTCAAGACACTGAAATAGAGTTTTCTATTCCAGTCACATCCAGCTGCAGGATTTACCAGAAGTGGACCTTGTTCCAGTTAGATGAAGTAAGATTATACTGAAAGCTGCTGATCTGTTCAGAAGAATTGTTACAATTCTTGAGAGAAATAGCTTAGAGTAATAGAATTTTAGCAGAAATGAATCTGCTGCTAGCTGGGAAAAATTGTTATAGCCACAGAGAGTTGAGATGCCCAACTTGCAATTTTGACCATGGTCTATGAAATTAGGATGTAGAAGAAGAAAAACACATCGAAAGAAAGTTTGTTTGTTTTTAACAGAAACTTAAACCTCTGTAAATTGCACCTTCTCGTTTTTTCTCTAGATAGATTTCAGAAAACAGTTATTACTCACTGTGGCAATGGACTTCACTTGCATGTCACTTCACAGTAATACTTCGCTCTTTCCTGGCTCATTCAAACAATGAAAGGAAAACAAGGCATTTTAGGCTATTCTGTTTGGTAAAGTTTTAGCTTGAGGGACTAAATTTAAAAATAGATGTTTGTTTGCAAACACTACCTTTATAAGGCATTGGTCTGAAGTAACTGCTTAGGATTAATTACTAGCCACAAAGTCTCTCTGTTTCACTTATAATTTAAGAACTTATTTCTTAACTAAATCATTTAAATTTTGAGAAATACATTCAGCTGAAATTGCTGTAGGCAAGAACAAGATGAGAACCAACACAAGTATTTGACTGTAAATGAGGAAGTGTGTCATTCACACCTCAAAACTAATGAAAACATTAGGAGAAATAATGAGACATTGAAGTTCATGTCCACAGTTTCAGATTAAAAAGTAAAAGTTCTTTTTCATATTTGTAAGAGTGGGAGGAAAGGAAATCATATGCTTTTGTGAACAAGTGAAATCTAACTTTATCGCATCGTGTTGCTAAATTCTGTCTTTGCTACTGAGCTACTAAAGATGTCAATTAAGCAAAATGAAATCAACCAAAGCAATTAGTATTTTTTTTTTAATTGAAGGTTTTTAAACTAACAAAAGATTGCTGAGGTTCGCTGTTGATTACGAGGCCTAGAGATACGGGGAACGTGGCTCCTCACTCCCAGCTTCCCTCCTTCCTTCCTGGCACCTGCCTACCCTGCCCCCTGTGCGTCCCTGGGCAACTGATCCTTTCTCTATGCCTGAAATAGAACACCTTGGCACAATTACTCTCAGTTAACCCCAAAGGCATAATCTAGCAATACTGCATGTCAGATATTTTCCTTCTTGATCTTTCCTACTTTCCCTGAGTTACTGGCTAAATGATATTCAAAACTAGTTACCAGTTATAGCTAAAAATCCCAAATAGATGTGTTTTTTTGCCCCAAATACATGTGTTTTAACAAGGCCATAACTACAATAGATATGGAGTCTGAGCTTTAGAGGAAACATAGAGTGTTCAGTAGGACACACCTGGATGGCAGAGCTCATTCCAAATCTGTAAAATGACAGTAGTAGTAAAAAAATAAAAAAAATTCTTAGGCCATGAAGGGGTAACAAGGTATCCCTGAAACAATAAGCTTTGGACAAAAACATTTTCCTTTATTATTTCTGCTAGGAAGAATACTTACTTTTACATGTAGCAATTATGTCTTTGTAAAAATGAGAAAATTATTTATTACCTCTTTCGTGGTTTGGTAGCGTGTAATTTCCTTATCTCCGTGGGCATCACCGTCACAGGATTTACTGTCTAATCAATATTCCAGAAATACTAGTTTCCCAGTCAATGGATGCTAATCCTCCTCAGGGTTTGTGAAGGCTCAGCAAACTCCCTAAGTCATGTGACCATTGTTTTCTTGCTGTGCTTTTCGCCTATCTCATTTTCCAGAATGTGTTATCAATAAGGACATTCTTCCCGTGCACTGTACGGGTGATTTCTTTCCCCCACCTCTATATGCAATGGCGCAATAGGATCTCATGAATTTTATTCTGCACAAGTCACTTTTAGTGTGTTACCTGGAGCTTCTGCCTTAATTCAAAGCACAAAGATGGTTATAATTATACACAGAAATATAAATACAATCCTTTTTCTTCCTGTTCTGGCACAATTTTCTAAACAATACTAAGCAAATAGAAAGAGATTTTTTTTTTTAATCTCCACAGCCTGTGGAAGAGACTGTGAGACACAGCAGACTTGTTGAATGTCAGGAGAGGGTTTTTCACAGGGACCTTTTGCTGTGTCTTACCACCTGTTTCCTCAAACCCCACGCCCACCAGGAGCTGAGATGGGCAGGTTCCCGCTTTGCACTCAGAGACAAAGAGCAAGCCATCAAGGTGATCAAGAGGAGAACTTGATATATGTCCCCTGGGACTCACTTATGGGCCAGAACTGAGGCCAGGCAGATAGGAGGGAAGAATAAACCCTGCCTTGTAAGTTAGCACACACTCCAAGAACTTAATGCAGAAAACACAGTGTACGTACTCCAAACAGGCTCACTCATGAAAGATGACTATAAGTGTTATCTTTGGTTCTATCAAAGGAAATCACCTAATGGACAAAAATACTTTAGGCCATAGAAGTAAGTCAGATATTCAGACCCCAAAAGATGAGCAAGGAGTTGCAAATGACCAATGAAATCCTTACACTGAGTATGAAGGCATTGTAGGTCAGCTGTCCTCAGAGTTAGCAAATCTCCAATGAACCCATGAGATCTTTTCAGGAGAGTTACTTCATGTTAAATATTTTCCTCTGTTTATATAGACATGGTGTTTGTAGTACCCTACAGGGAAGAGGAATTTATCTCTCTCATCTGCATCATTGTTTTAATACCTATTTTCTTTCTGTATTTATATTGCACAAAATATCTCATGTATGTAATGATGGGATACTGATTTGCAAATGATCTGTTTGGATAAATTCCTTTCCAATCTAGGAAGTACTAATCCTGTAACACCACAGCAGAGGGACTTCACTGTAGAAACTACCCTAAACAATGCATCTGGCAAGCGAGCTTAGTACTTCCTTCCCATTCCTTTCTTGCGTCCATTCTTTTTTCTGTATCAGCTTTGGAAAATTCAAGCCCTAAATTTACAAAATTGGAGAATGAACAGTAGATATCACATGAGAAAACAGAAAAGCAATCAACTCCATCTCCTCCTTTTTAACCCGTTATATAGGTTGATATTCCATCCTTCTCTTTATGTAGGTATAGGAGCTGAAGCACAACCCTGAGCACAGAGAAATATTTCTCTTCAAGTAGCTATTATCTTATGACCTATTTTTTTTCTACATTTGAATTGAATAAAAATCTACACAGAAGTCGATGTAATGGTGTGATGTTCACTACTCTCTAACATTTTTTTTTTTCTCTTGTTTTTATAGATAGGCTCTTGCTCTCTTGCCTGGGCTGGAGTGGCAGTGATACAATGCTAGCCCTTGGCCGGCTGGAACTTCTGGGCCCAAGCAGTCCTTCTGGTTTAGCCTTCATAGTAACTAGGACCACTAGCTAGTAAGTGACAGTAGCACACAAAAAATAGTGCATCACCATGCCTGGCTAATGATTTTATTTATTTATTTATTTTTTAAGATAAAATCTCACTATGTTGTCCTTGGCAGAGTGCTATGACATCACAGCTCACAGCAACTTCAAACTCTTGGGCTTACGTGATTCTTTTGTCTCAGCCTCCGGAGTAGAGACAGATTTGTGCTTTGTTGCTCAGGCTGGTCTTAAACTTCTGGCCTTATGCAATTATCTCACCTTGGCTTCCCAAATTGCTGGTATTATAAGCATGAGCCCTCCATGCCCAGTCCTCCTAACAAATTTTTAAGTGCACAAGACAGTGTTGTTAACTATAGGACTAAACTTCAAATGTAAATACCAAATTACTTCAAGGACATTATTTTTTAAATACTGCTTTTGAAATCTATGTTTTCTGACTACTAACTACTAGAAGTAGTTCAAAACAAAGAGATTTAGACTATATAGTACAAGTTTTTAAACTATTGAAACGTGAGTAGAATAAAGATTAGTAGATACAAAATCTATCTACCATCTTGTCCTTATTTTCAGTAAATCATAACATGCTTGTATCTCTTTAGATTTAAGCCATATAAACAGATGTTTCTATGCAGCAAAGAAAACTCTAAATTGTCAAATTGTTCTGGTATAGCGGGCCTCAAAGAGACTCGAGGGTTTAAGAGGGAATGCCATGACCAACAAATCCAGACGCTCCCTGAGCTCCATTAAATCCGGCAGAAACACTGAGCTTTATATTTTTACCCTTGAGACAATTTGAATTCTATAGCTACTTACAAAGTTATGTGAGGGTGAGACAAAAATGAATGTAGCATGTAAAATAGTGTTTCAAATAATGTATTGGTTTGAAGATATTTATTCCAATTTTTATAAGACTTTATTTCTTTCCTGCAGTTTGGTTCAGCTTGTTAAAACAATATTACCTTTTAACTTTCTTCTCCTTAAGGACAACATAAACATAGTTAACCTACATAGTCACATTCTTCTGAGACTAGTAGCGTATAAAAGAGGGCATTGTGTGGACAGTCAGCAATTCTTTCTCTGCTCAGTACCCCTAAAACTGTGTAATTATCTGAGGTGTTGCTATAAATCCAACACTTACAACCTGCATTCCTTAGAGGATGAAGTAATTGCCTGTGTCATGGGGAAAAAATGTTCCTTTTCTTCTATAAGATGCTTTTTCTCCCATTATTGAATTTATGCTCTGGAAGAAACATCAGTGTAAATGTCACATGGTCCAGCGTAGGACAGAGTAGCAAAACCACCTTAACCAATCCGTCTGACAATAGTAGTCACTGTTTGTCTTATTTCTGATGGATGCCATATGACTAACGACATTCTGCTATGTTTTTGTGCTTTCTAACACTTTTAGGATGTATTATTTCAGAGATTTCCTAAACAACATTCTTTTTCATGAAGTCCCACACGAAAAATAAAACGCTTTCATGTCATACTACCTGAATTACAAGCATTCTTACCTCTTCCATTTTGCCCGACTGCATAAGTTCAAGGTTAAATAATAATGGTTTCATTAGAAAATTTTAGAGCAGACTGAGCTTGCTAATAAAATGTCTTTAGAAAGTTATTGCCAAGAAACAGAGTTCATTTTTCCTGTTGCTGTTTGTTTTCATAGTCTTTGAACCCCCACACTCAAACGCTTGTAATGCTTGAACATTCTATTATATAAACCAACCTGCTTTCAAGCCTCAAAAGCAAATCAAGACCACTCTCTCTCGGTACGAATATGGGCCAGAGTATAACAAACATGTGGAACTTCATACTCAACCACAGTGGAAGAAGTTCAACTCCCAAAGCTCTCAGCCTATTTTTATTGCTTCAGTATACATCCATTTATTCATTTAAACAAATTGTTATTAAAATTAACAGCTAGCGTGTATAGGTTGTGGAATGCAGTTGAAATATCCCCACCCTAGTGGAGTTTATAGTCTCCTAGGGAAGACATATTAAACATGAAAATAAGAACATGCAATATGTCTGTATGACGTATGCATGTTGTTAGGAATTGGCTATAACGGCTTCGTCAAATAAGGATTTATTTTCTCATATGAAAAGGTTCTGTTCTGACATATTATAATTCCCAAAGATGGCTACCCTAATGTATTTTGCCTTAAATGTTCCTTTTATAATTTAGAAAAGGAGCTTATGCTTTTTCTTCCTAAATAAGGGAGGGCTTTCAACTATGGCAAAAGTGACACTATGTGATTTCCATGCCCAGATTATAAAGGACACAAAACTTCTGCCTTTCTAAAGTAAGGAAGCCTTCTCTTAGGAGGCTTCATCTGAGAAAACAGTCTCCATGCTGAACAGAGCAAGTAGCCACACAGAGTGGTGTTGGGTAGGGGGTCCAGCCCCAAGCGCAGGACAAGCTGTAGACTTGGCCAATAGTCAGCATCAGCCTGTTCTGTTCGACTGAAGGCAAGTTCAGATGATTCCAATGCTCTTGTCTTCAAACTTCCCCAGCTGACACTGAGTGGAGCAGAGATGATCTGTCGCTGATAAAGCCTGGCCAAACTGCACCTTTGTGAGTAAAATTAAGGTTATGTCAGTCAGCAAATTTGGGGGTTGTTTGAGCAGAGTTTGCTATCTATAAATGGAGTCCTGAAAAAAACTCCCTCTCTCTCTGTACATATATACAGAGAGAGTGCTGTATATATATAACCTGATGTGTGAGTGGCTTTGGGAACGAGTGGCAAGTGAACAAACGGAAGTCTGAGAAGTCTTGCAGTGAGAGCTGACCTAGCAGCCTGATGGCCCTCAAAAAGACCATCAGTGAGAGCTTTCAGAAAAGTCAATATATCGTTGGAAGCTGGAGGACAGGGAGCACGTGTTACTTGATAGCAGAACTTTTAAAAACTCTGTCACCTGAAGAAACGAAAAACAGGGTATCTCTCTAGTAACGTAGACACCTAATTTGTTTCCCAGGAATTTTTGAAGATGGCACCTGGTTCTTAAACTTACCTTTAGTGAAATAAGAAAGGAAAACGTGAAGCTGAACAAAGGACTGTTAGATAAATGTTCACCAGGATTTTCTAAGTTAAAAAATAAAATTGTTTTCCCATTTCCACCTGCTGAGATAGAAAAAAAGAAGCTCAGAAGCAACTATTGAACAAATATCATACCCTGAGTGCTGTACACGGCATAGAAACTAGAACGGCAGTAACCGTCCCTGTACCTTTGTTTCTGCTTCGCCATCCCAAGCAGGTTGAATTTTCGCTCATATTTACACCATGGCTTTTCCACACGTGTGTATTACATCTTATGCCCTGTAGGAGGGAAGAATGGGGAAAGGGTTAAAGTTGCATAAGCTATTCGGCTCTCTCTGGTTCAATTTCAAACTTAGCAAATGAAATTAATAATAGCAATTGCCTCCTGGGTTACTTATAATAATTACATATGTTTATAGGTATAAAGCATTTTGAGTCATATCAGGAATGAAAATATCTCTTTTTCTCATCAAAACAACAATAGCTCTTTTGAAAGCCCTGTTTTGTAGAATTTTTTCATCTCTCCTTAGGCAAAATGGAAGAGCATGGTTTCACAATCCCATATTAAAGACTATCTGAGTTTCAATAGTAAGGGGAAAAAAGAACATAGATTTTGAGTGGGCAGGCATAATCATGCATTGAAAATTCTATAAAATCTCATATTAGTATGTGCTAGCAAACTTGAATTTAGATTCAAGAAATCTAAATAAGAATATAGGTCTGAGGACCTATAGCATTATATATATGACATTATTCATTGATGTCAATAGGGTATTTAGGGGTAATGTTAGGACGGTCAGTCTTTATAGTGAAATAATAGAAAAATTATTAACTCACAGTTTTTCAGTAAGGAATAAATAAATTCAATCCCTCTCTTGGCTCCTTTCTTCCTCCTTCTCTTGCTAGCAGTGTCCCCTACTCCAGGGATTTCTGTTTTCACAAATCAAAAGAAAAAGTAAATTCTATTTACATTTCATCAGCTCCTTTCTTATAGAATAATTTGTTCCCTTAGCCTCAGTGGTTGCTGAGTGTCCGGAGGAATAATGAGGTATGAACAGGATCGGAAACGTTTGGAACGGGATTGTGTTCATTCTTGCTGGAAGAAGAATAGATACAGCATTTACATCCATGATACCCTGTGAAACTGGCTGCCATTACCTGCTTCGTCCTCCCTTAAATTCACCTAGTCCTTGACCTTAACTGCAGGCATTCTTTCTTTCTTTCTTTGGAGTACCACACCATCTCCCTGCTGTCTCTCTTTGTCTCTCTTTTCCTACTCTCTTCCCCTCTATCACTCCCTGTCTCCTAAATTATAAAGTAAATGTGTACGTTTATATCTTAGTCCTGGTCTAGAGAAATTCTTTTCTTGTTCTGTGCACAACACCTATGGAGTTTTCCACTGATCAGGTGACATGGAGGAAATATATTAGAAAAAAACAAAATGAGCTTTGAAGACCAAAATAAAAATGAACGTGATCATTTAAGAATTTATTTATGTACATACATTTTTTCCTCACTTACTTTTTTTCAATACTTGAATTTTTCCTTTATATCTGGGTTATACTATGGTGTATTTTTTCTCTGTATTATAAATTTTGTTTGTATCATCACCTGGTCTCAGAGAATATTCTGAAAATACATATTAACTCCATTTTTAAGCCTCAAATGCAGATCAGGAACATGAAGCTTGGTCCCAGTGTGACTGTGGGTCAGAGTGTAACACGAAGTGGACCGCCAGGTATCACCACAGTTAAAGAAGTTTAGCTCCCAAAACTCTCCAGCAATTTGTTAATTTCATGTTTTCTTGCCCAGGGACCAGTTCAGAAGTTTGAGCTCCTAAGTTTCTGCTCCAATAAGCCAGGCTTCCCTGTACTCACCTGTCTCTCCTATCTTGGGGTCAGTCACTTATCCTGTGTCCTCACCTCTCCTGTGGATCCAAGAAGAATTGTTGATTTTTTTAAACTGTTTAGTTTTTTTCTTGTTGTTAGAACTGATTGGGGACTTCCAAGCTCCTTGCTGGCAGAAGCAAGAACTGGGAGCCCCACTGTGCCTCTTGTGTTTATTTTTGTCCTACTTTGAGCTCATTGAGCTTCTCAAATTTGTAAGTAATAATATTTTTTCTCTCCATTTGTGAATTTTTCAGCCATTATATTCTTTACTATTTTTTTCTTTTCCTTTTTTTTTTCTTTTAGTGCTACAATTACACATATATTGGAGAGATACTTTTAACGTGTGTCAGAGGCACTGGTGATACTTACTCATATTTTTAATCTCCTTTTTAGTTGTGTAAATTTATGTTTACCTTTTTTGAGATAATTAAATCTTCTGTCCTATTAAATTTGATGTTGAATTCTCCAGTAAATTTCTCGCTTTTTAATGTTAAGCTCTAGATTTTCATATATTTTAATGTTTTAATTTCTTTGTTGAGAGTTTCCATTCACTCATTCGTTTCACACTGTCCTTTAATATTTTAGACACAGTTATTTATGATTTTTGGCTTTACGCAATAGTTACTTTCAAGTCCTTATTTGCTAAATATAATATCTGAATATAATATATTTGCTAAATATAATATCTGAACCCATTTGGAGTTAGTTTCTATAAACTGCTTTTTTTCCTCTTAAACTATGAGTTATATTTTTCTATTTCTTACTATGTCTATTAGTTTTTGGTTGCATCATAGATTTTTTGACTATAGATTCTAATTTTCTCTTCTGAATGCTGTTTTTTTTTTTTTTTATCCTAATGGGCAGTTTACTTGACAATTTAAATTTTACTGTTTCTTTATGTGCTTTGTTTAATAGCTGATGACTATGCTCCACTTTTTCAGGTTCCTGCAGCTCATTAGTTTTAGCCTGGCTACTTAGTGGCTTCCCTGTGTTTGCATGGTCTAAAGGTCAGTCAAGGATTTAGCTGGAATTTATACTATGGTTTTGGGATTCACCATTTCTGCAATTCTCTTTCTTCTGAATTTCACCTTCAAGTTTCTAATTGCTCACTTAGATCAGAGTTCAGCCACTGCCTCAAGCCAAAGTAGATTTAAGTCTTCTGCTGTCCAAAGTGGGTACAAGTAGGAAGATACTCAGTCAAAATGCTGGAAACTCTCAAATCGCACAAGGAGCAGTGTAGTTTTCATGGGTAGGACTTTCCTTATTGTCTCCAGGCTTGTCCTTGAAGCTGTCCTTAGCCTCCCATGTGCCTGTGCAATAATTGGTCAGCCAGGGATTTGGGTTGAGTTTTCAAAATTTGGATTTTATAGTTGTTGCTACTAAAGCAGAAAGGAAAAAAAGGAGGAAGAAAAAGGGAGGGGGAGCAAAATTTGGATTTTAGCCATTCTATGGTTTGTTTGTTTTTTTCCCCTTTCCCTGAATTCAATCACCTTGAGCTGGTAAGTTATGAATTTTTTCCACCAGAACTCAAGTTGGAGAATGCACCCATACTAAACAAACACACATTTACATTTTTTTTTTTTATCTGATACATTGTATCTAATGGTTTAGTGCAGTTTTTAGAATTATTGCCTATGGGAGGAATTGCCTTTATCAGAAGTCCCAAAAATTTTGTTAAGCACTCTAATTTCTATTCAAGCTATTGTATTGTAACCTATGTTTGTAAACCTTTATTTTAGGATGATGCCATAAATAGTACTAACAACACACTCCTGGGCGTTTTGTGTGTCACACCGTACTTACTTATCTACTCAAGACTATGTGGCTGTGGAAGTGTTTACCCTAAAATATCTGTCAAATGCTTGAAGAATGCAGGTGAATATGGCAGATGAGGAAAAACTCTGTAACCCAATTTGTTCAACTTTTGAGGCATTGGTTGCAGGACCTGAGGTTGGAGTGTCTTTGTGGAGGAGATTGGGCCCTTTCTATTGACCAATGTGGCCTCGGCTGTTGCAGCTTTCAGTACATCTCATCAGTTTACTGAACACACCTCTCAGATGTGATGGTTTCCCCTGGGTCAGAAAGCTGTAATGGATCAGACCAGCAGCAGACCACCAAACCTTTTAGTGGGGGAAAATTTGGCTTTGGGAAGTGCTTTGAAGATTCACCCTGGTCCATCGACTGAGCTGGTTGTTACCCGTTGTCATATGAACGCCACTTTTTGTCTCATATCACAGTCTGATCAAGAAATGGTTTGTTGTTTTGCACAGAATAAGAAGACACTTGGAAATGATGACTGCTGGAATTTTCGTTCAGTTCCTGAGGCACCTGCTTATTGAGCTTTTTCACCTTTCTAATTTGCTTCAGATGCCGACCGACTATAGAATAGTAGAGGTTGAGTTCTTTGGTAACTTCTGTAGCTGTCAGAGCATCAGCTCTGACGATTTTTCTCAATTGATCATTGTCAACTTCTGATGGCCGTCCACTACGCTCCTCATCTTCAAGGCTCTCGTCTCCTTTGCAAAACTTCTTAAACCACCACCGACTGCACTGTATGTTCATTAGCAGTTCTGGGGCCAAATGCACTTTTGATGTTGTGAGTTGTCTCTGCCGCTTTATGCCCCGTTTTGAAGTTGAATAAGAAAATTGCTTGAATTTCCTTTTGCCTAACATCATTTCCACGAGTCCACAATAAATATAAAATAAGCAACAACAAGTCATCAGCACAGAGACATAAAGTGAGAAATGCACATTTAAATGATACACAACATAACCACATTTAAGAATGCATACCACTAACAAATCGCAAATTTCAGCAATGCAAAAGTTGCAATGATATTTTCACCAACCTAATAATTCTCCACTAATCACTCTCTTCATACCACTAATTCTTTTGTGATCCAAATACCCACATTTTTATTGCTTCCTTCAATATTAATTCTAATATCCAATTACTGAGTAAAGAATTTAGAGAATCTGGAAAGAATTAGAAGCAGTTATACTTGTATATTCCAATTTGTCTAGGCGTGCTGGGGAGGGAGACATTTCAAAAGGATAAAAATTAAAGGGTAAGAATATTTCCTAAATCTTCCTTTCCTCTCCAGTTTTCATGTTAGGAAGACTAAGTACATGGTGTTATGCTTATGTAAATTTTCCCATCTTAACCTCTGCCCAGTGTAAACATAAAGCTCTATATGTGTAAAAGGCAACGGTATGAGAGGGAAACACATAGATACAGCATTCATTTATTTCTTTCAAAAATGTCTGATTTCAGTTTTCATATGCATTATGACTTGTTCTTCCAAATGGTAACCAGCACAATTTACTAGTTTATCCTATGCTATGTTATCATTTCATGAGTCTAAAAAGCTTTGAAAGTAAACTGTTTAATTTTTCAGCTTTAATATTTAAAACAGTTAGTGTAAATCTACCAAAGGACAGATATATGAGTGAGTGTGTGCATATTTGTGTGTATGAATGTGTAAAAATTCAGTGAGATCAAGAATTTCGGAACATCTCTCTATCAAAATTTGTGATTCAAACATAAAGGCTAAGTACATGTTCTGCCATCTCAGTGTTAGAGGTGTAATATTTTCTGCCTAGAGAACAGAAAAGTTGATCTGGAACAGGAGAGGGCCAAGTTACTGTGTGTTACAATCTCCTATAGTGCACTCTGACCTCTTAAGAATATGACTGGCACAATCTTTGCCAGGATGCTAGTGTCTTCTGATAAAAATATCAGAAACAGAAAGAAAGCTTACTTTGTGACTTTTTTGTCCTGCTGCACACGTCTACCTCCAGCCAAGTGTCATTAATATAACTAATGGGCTTTTGGCATCAACGACTGGGAAGGGATGGGGAAAATGTGGAGGCGGACAAACGCAGATGGCACGAGCAATGAAAGCACTCGGCAGTAATTCTCTCCGAGGCGGCAGCTCCGTCAGCCTTCTCTGCAGCCCTCACTGTCAGTGCTAGAGGCCCTTCTACACATGGATTCCTGGGCCACTGTGACACCACAGCCCCTTTTGTTAGGATCTGAAAATACAGCTTGTTGCTCTGCTTCTCTCAGCTGCCATATGGCTTTGTGGAAACAGACCTAAAAGGAAGCAGGAAGAGAGAAAAAAAAAGAAAGCAATAGAAATCAAACAACCAACAGATGAAATTGATTTATTTTCCACATTAAGAGAAGGGGAGGGAGGAGGGGGGCTTTTAGAAACATAAAACCTTGCATTGAGCAGGCGAAATGCTGCTCATATGACAGCCCTTGTATACGTTTTCTTAAAAAATAACATGTGGCAGAAATAGAAGCCCCATTGTTTTACTTAACTACTGTAACCAATTTGAATGAAATGGAATTTTCAAGCTTAAATAAACTGACTGCCCGGTTTGCCAGTGTACTTTAGTTTTAGTTGGACAAGAATACCTCAGAACTTTGAAATATGTATTGAATATGAGTCTTCCAAAAATTTATCTTACTCTAAAAGTTTTACAAATAATTCTAGACTGTAAATCATTTTATTTGAGTTCTTCTACTTTAAACTTCTCAATTTAGGCAGTTACAGCACTCTTTTAAATTGCTTTAAAAGCCTAGTCAAATACATCTCAAGGATAGGTTTAGAAATGACATTTTGTCATTCTATAAAGATGTGACAAGACTGCTGAAAAAACAAACTAATAAAGGAGATATATTTGAAAAGACAATCATATCTCTGAACAAATTTGTTAAATTGAGATATTTCAATTTTAAGAACAAAAATATTGGAGTTTAGAATATTATTCTATAAGGCTATACCTTTTCAATTGGACATTTAAAATGATACATGAAGGTTAGTGTAATTGAGGACACAAGTATATAGAAATGAAAATTGTTTTATTGATTTATTGATATTTGTTACCTTATTTTCTTAGTCTAGGGCTTAAATGTATATTGCTAAACCACATATGATATCATCTAGGAGTTTCCAATATTTATATAAATAGTTCTAACCATTGTGCTATCTATTCTCAAGTTTTGAACTTTTATTTTGAAGATAGATTGAAATTTATCAAATTCAACTGAATACATAAGAGGAAAAGTAGGCTGTACACACTTAGGAAGCTTCTAAATGTATTACAAAACTTCAGAAAGATGGCTGTATGTGGTTGGTTCACAAGATATTGAAGGAATCAAAAGTTTAGCTCTGTGATCAATGGATTATTTCACCCTGGAGAGTCAGTACATATCCTCTGGCTATATTTAATTTTTTTCATATCTCAAAAATTTCAAAACTTTTTAATAAAACAGACATCCTTGAATTTAAGAAGATATATTGCTCCAAAGCCTTGCACTTAAATTGATAATATTAATGCTGCTCTGAAAATCTGTAGATGTCTAGATCAAATTGCTCCATGAGATTCACCTTTCCTCTTTGTTGGGTGGTCTGTTGGCAGCATCTTTGGAGAAAGTAGTTTTACAATTTGTAAAAATATTTATCAGTCTAACATTTAATTGTTTCATGAGGAAAGAAATTGAGGGAATAACTATGACATTTGTGGGTTGGTAGATTTGGAAGAAGATCCTGACTCATTCTGTGGCCAAGAGGTTTTTGTTGACTATTTGCCGGGCAGGCAAATTTTGAGCACCTAAGTTTTTAGCTAAATTGAGGTTTTTTTGAAGAAAGACAGTATTGAAAAAAGTTTAACTTGTGACTAAATGTTCTATTTATATGCTACTTATTGTTATAAATAATATCACTAATATAACATTATGTTACTAATACATTTTAAATGATAGACACATTATATCTGTAAGTATTTGGGAAAGAAATTTATTGAAAAGGAATTTAAAAGCAAAAAAAAGGCCTTCCTTGTTTTCCTACTTTAAGTGAATTTATTTTTATTAGGAACACATGCTATTTGGAACTGTGGTTTTGAATTGTGAAATCTAAGAAAGGATTACACTACCTGACTTTAAAAATACAGAGGAAGAGAAAGAGCCATTGGTCTTAAACAACATACTTATATTCAAAAAAGCTTTTAGTTTTGAAACGTACACTAGCTATCAGCAATTCGTTGCGACTTCAGTCTCTGTATATCCTTCTCTGTGGTTAGCATTCTGCCGCTGTGCTAAGGAATTGGCTGTCTTCTGAATCATAAAGAATTAGTTTCTCCTTTTGTAAAAATGTGGGAAGCATATGGCATGCAGATGCGAGCGTGTGTAATGCTTCCTTGTCTCAGAGTTCAGACAATGGCATGTTGCTCATGGCTAACTTTGCTTCTGTCCAATTTTTTCTCCACATGTTTCCTAGCTCGGAGGTAGCAGGATCAGAGCTGCTTACCTTCTTTGTCATTACTTGTTTTATGGAGAGTGTGCTGTCACAGCTTGATGGCTTCTATGGTCCCAACAGGAGTCAGAAAAATCTTCTCTTACTTTATGTTTTGAGACTTTATGACTCACTTTCTATGCGTTTTTTCCTCTCCTTTTACTTAATGCTTTTTTTTTTTTTTTAAATAAATACATAATAGCTATACATGTTTAGGTTATGTGGTATTTTTGATGCAGGCCATTCAGTGTGTAATGATCAAATCAGGGTGATTAAGACATCTATCACCTTCAATATTTATCTTTTCTTTGAATTGGGAGTATTTCACATCTTCTAAGCTATTTTAAAATATACAGTAAATTATTGTTAACGATAGTCAGCATTCTATGTGATCAAAGGCCTGAATTTACTTCCTCCAGCTAACTCATTTTTTCGTACCTCTGATCCAACTTCTCTTCATCCTTCCTTTCCCTCGTCCTTTTCAGGCTCTGGTAACCATAATTCTATTCTCTTGTTCCATGAGAACAATTGTTTTAATTTTTAGTACCCAAATACGTGTAAGAACATGTAATACTTGCCTTTATGTGTCGGACTCATTTCACTTACTGTAATGTCCTCTAGTTCCATCCATGCTTTGCAAATGACTGAATTTTTTCTCTTTTTTATTATATTCTGTTGTATACACATATATTTCCCATTTTCATTATTCACTCATGCCTGATGGCCTTTCAGGTTGATTCAATTTCCTGGCTATTGTAAATAGTACTATAATAGACAAGGGAGTGCAAATCTTTTGGGCTAACATCCAGAAAAGCGATTATACCAAAATTCTATTTTTAGCTTTTCTGGGGAATTCCCATACTGTTTTCCATAGCTAGTAGGAGTAATTTACATTTCCATCAACAGTGTACTAACGTACTTCTTTCTCCAAATCCTTGCTAGGATCTATTATATTTTTTGTCTTTTTGAAAATGACCATTTTAACTGAGTTGAGATGATACTTCATCGTGGTTTTCATTTGCTGGTAATTAGTCATATTAAGCATTTCTTAATGTACATCTTAGTGATTTATATGTGTCTTATTGAAAAATGCCTGTTTAGGTGATTTGCCCATTATCAATTGGATTATAATTTGTTTGCCATTGAATTGTGTGAACTCTGTATATATACCTACAGTTATTCCCTTGGCAGATGGAAAGTGTCCTCTTTTTTGATAGTTATTAATAATAGTTATAATGAAAATAGGTAGAAAGCACTTAATCAGTGCCTGGCGTTTAACTGCCAGATACTCTAGTTAATTGCATTCTTCTTACTGACTTCTCTGAGCCTTTGGGCTACAAAAGAACTCAATTTGGGCCTACAGGAGGAGGCCTCAGGCTTTTTCAAGTAAGGCAGTTAGTCAGATGGATAGTGGGCAAATATTTTCTTCCATTCTATAGGCTATCCCTTCATTTTTTTGATTGTATTCTCTGATGTGCAGAAGTTTGTTAGCTTAATATAGTAGTTCCTTTTGTCTAGTTTATACTTAGAACTTTAAAGTCTCGCTAAACAAATCTTTGTCCAAAACAATATTCTGAAGCGTTTCCCTATTTTTCTTCTAGTAGTTTTCTTGTTTTGCATTTTTACATTTAAGTGTTTAATCTATTTGGATTTGACTTTTGTGTATCATAAGAGATAGGTGTTTAGGTTATTACCCTGCATATGGATATCCAACTCTCCCAGTGGTATTGATGGAAGAGTGTGTCATTTTTCAAATTTATGTTTTTATCAACTTTGTCAAAAATGAGATTGGCATAAATTCATGGATTTATTTCTGAAATTTTTTATTCTGTTTTGTTGGTCTGTGTTTTTGTTTGTTTGTTTGTTTGTTTGTTTTTAGGTCAGTCCATTGCTGTCTTGTTACTATAGCTTTGCAGTATATTTTCTAGTCAGGTGATATGCCTCCAGATTTTTTTTAATCAAAATTGCTTTGACCCTTTAAGGTCTGTTACATTTCCTTATGAAATTTAGGATTTTTTTTTAATTTCTGTTAATCATTTATTAGTATTTTGATAGGAATTGCATTGAATCTGTAGATCATATTAGGTAGTATGGGCACTTTAATAATATTAATACTTATAATCTATAGCATAGGATAGCTTTCTTATTGTGTGTCCTCTTGAAATTCTTTCATCAGTGTTTTATAGGTTTTTTTTGCCTCATATTCAGTTGTGAGAAGAAATAGAGATTACTGCCTCATATTCAGTTGTAAAAAGAGGGAGTAAAGATGAAAAGTTGTCTCAAGAACCAAGCTTCGGCCCTTTAAACTATGGTGGTTAACCCCTTGTTAGTAAAGGTTGCTGATGTTTTGAAATCTATTTCCATTTTGTAATAGTTAAAAGTTTCATATTTATTTATTTTCTTATAATGTCATCTTAATATGATGAAAAGCATATACCTTAATGGAACTACTATGATTTTAATGACTTCCAAGTAAAAGTCTATAATTATCTTATGAGGAAGAGATATTTAAAAGTTTTTGTAAAATATCTTACTATGACTCTCACTTTAATTTATATTTTTTCTGATAATAATTTTGAAAAAATTCCTTATGCTATGATTATTTTAACATTTCAAAATGTCCTTTTATATATCTCAGTTCTTTGTTTAAAGACTTAGTTTTACCTCCATATTTAAACATGTATCATCGTAGATAAGGTGATCTTCTAGGACATAACGACTTACTATGATAAATCTGGTGTTTTCCAGAAACTTCTTTAAAAATTTCCTTCACAGTTTATTTTATGAAAAGAGTTTTATAGAAAGTTGTATTGAGGCACATATCATTGATTAACTTCAGAGCTGCTGTAACAGTTTGAATGTAAGACTCTTCTGGTTGCATCTGAAATAAAATGAAAAATATTTCATAGTCAAGAAACAGAGCCTCATTAGGGATTTGCAGTCATATGAAATTGTTTTAAAAGAAAAGTCAGTTGGCAAATATCATTATAAAAGCAGAAATTTATCTTTGTTGAGCCAAGTTTTATTTTCATGGTTTCAGTCACCCAGTAATTGTTGCATTCTTATAAATCTTGCCTGGAAACTGTGAAAACAAGGAAAGAAAACTTTAAAAACATGAGCAAAAACATGCAGTATGCAATAGAGGCCAATCATTTAATTTATTATTCTTATCATTCTCTGGGAATATTTTTATTCTAAAACACACACATACTTGCAGAACAAGTGTTTAATTAAGAGGTATTACATTTTGTGATGCAACACTTATTATGTCATAGGAATAGGGGTAATATTGGGATGTGAGAAGATCTGATACTTTAGGACATACACATTCTAGCTGTTCTGGCTCTGAAAAAGTCACATGCAGTTAAGGTCACATGCAATTGAGGTGTGATTTATTATTAGATTTCTCGATTTCCATTTGTTTCTGTGAAGCACAAAATAATTAGACATATAGAAATCCTACTCCAATGAAACCATTAACCATGTAAATTTGAGCAATAAAATTTATTTTCAGTCTAAAATTCCACATCTGTATAATGGGGCAAATGAAATCAACCTTCAGTGTTGTTGTAATAAATTGGAATGATTCAATAGATTTTAGAATACATTGTCTGTAGTAATAGGCACTCACTAAACACTAAAATAAAATAGATACAAAGGGTATTTTCTATTTTCCTATGTGTAAAACTATAATATACCAGGCATTGTATTAAATGCTAAATCTGCTGGAGTGAATTTAATATTCTTAATAATCCTGGGAGGCAGCTTTAGTCTTTAACCTTAATTTTAAATATAAAGAATATTTCAGGTTTAGAGATATTACTTTGTCCAGGTTTCATAGCTAATACTAACTATGCCATGTAAATTCTAGGATTACTAGAATTCTCTGACTAAAAAGTTCTTAACCACTAGAATAAAAAATCTCCATTTTGAAGTCTACATACCTGTATTAACCATTATATAATTAATTTGCATGCCAGCCTTATTCTGTGTTTGGAAAGATATGTAAGTATATGCCTTCTTAAAATTCACAGTTACTAATTCTAAGTTGGAGATATAGTTATTATTACTCTAGTCATCTGATCATAGGTGAGCTTTTCATTTCAGCATCCATATCTACCAAATGGATATGGAATGGGCTAAGTGGCATTATCCTGCACTATGGCAGTCTAGTCAAATGAGAATTATGGATTTGTTAAGTTGATTATTTTTTCTGTTTTTGGAAGGCATACATATGAAAGAATAAAGACAATTCTGAAATAAAGGATTTGAGTAACTGAAACTCTTTGCTTATGTAAGACACGGGCAAACTGATGTTTGGCAAACTGTTTTTTTTTTTTTTTTTTCTTATCTCTTTTCAAAAACCAAAGATTTTGACTGGAATTGTCAGAATATTTAAATATTTCAGTCTAGACAAGAAATATTAAAGATAAGGATTCTATCAATCTGGAAGCAGGTGAACCCAACAGTAAAGTCACAGAATATTCTAGTTTGAGGTGTCTCTGACCACTCAATGACACCAGCTGCTCTGCTGAAAAGCCATTCAAAACATTCTTCTTTTAACCTCCTGGGACATTTTGGATTTTTGCTCTGGATATTTCAAGGCTTAGAAATCTTGGACTGTATTTTATTTTCTCTCAATACTGGCAGGATTACTCTAAGTCATGACTCCCAGTTTGGATAACAGGGGATTGTTGGCAAAAACATTTCTGTCTGGCTTTTTAAAGTCTGTTTCTCTTCTTGTTTCATCAGCCCCTTGGTTATCCATCTTTAAGGCATGATCTTTTTTACCTTTTCCTTTGACCTAATCTTGTATTGGACTTTATTTGGATAAATTACTTGCTTTCACACCTGAATGATGTACAGCAATTTTTGTCATTAATACACAAGCATTATGCAACTTTCAGAAAAATAATGGTGTGAAAATAACCTCATTTTCAGCCCTTCATGTGCTTATTATGACTCAAAAATATCCATGAGATTTTGTATTCTGTTTTTCTTCTTATGAAGAAAATTCTATGAACAAAAATTTTTTTTTTTTTTTTTTTGAGATGGAGTCTCACTATGTCTCCCTTGGTAGAGTGTCGTAGCATCACAGCTCACAACAACCTCAAACTTCTGGGCTTAAGCAATTCTCTTGCTTCAGCTTCCCAGTAGCTGGGACTATAGATACCTGCCACAATGTCCGGCTATTTTTTTGTTACAGTTGTCCCCAGCCAGGTTTGAACCTGCCAACCTTGGCATATGTGGCTGGCACCGTAACCACTGTGCTACAAGTGCTGAGCCCCATGAAGAAAATTTTTTAAACTTGTATAAGCTAGATTAGTTGGGTCTTAACATTAATTCAGTAGTGCTTTGATATTTCTTTCAAAAAAGCTCTCACCATGATAGTCAGCCTCTACTTAAGAATTAACCTATTTTGTTGTTGATGGAATAATGTTATGTAAGCCAGATTAGTTGAATTATGCAACATTTTTCTTGCAATATCAGGAAAACTGAGTCTGAAGAAATTAAATATAAAAAGTAACAATGAAACCAACGAAACATGGAAACACAAAACACCATAAAACACCTAAAGATTAATTTCCCAAAATGTCTTTCTTATTTATACCATCAATTTATATATATAAACTGACTTATATATTATGTATAGGTCTACTTAATATGCTGATGATGTATACCAAGTTAGAGTTCCAGTGTTGTATCCTTCTTCCATGATAAAAAATGATAAATTGTATTTTATTCCTGTTCATTTTCATTAAAATTTCTTTATGCAATTATTAAAATGAAATAAAACAATTATAATATATTACCAACTTTGTTTCCAAATAAACAGGAAATATGTAAATGAAGAGATTATCAATATAATCACTTAAGTCATTAATAATAAATTTTGACTTAAGTCAAAATAAATCCATAACATAAAATTTTACATTTTGATAGAAATTAAATCTCTTGGTTCATCTCTTGGTTCTCTATTCTGTTCCATATATCTGCCTCTCTGTTTTTGTGCCAGTACTATAACTGTTTTGATCACTATCAATTTATAGTATAGTCTGAGGTCTGGTAGCATGATTCCTCCTGATTTGTTTTTATTTCTGAGTAATGTCTTGGCTAATTGAGGTTTTTTTCTGATTCTATACATATAGAACGGACATTTCTTAAACTGATAGAGGCCATCTATAGCAAACCCATAGGCAATATTATATTGAATGAAGTTAAATTGAAATCATTTCCACTCAGATCAGGAACCAGGCGAGGTTGCTCACTTTCTCCACTGCTTTTTAACATTGTAATGGAAGTCTTAGACATCGCAATTAGGCAAGAAAAGGCAATCAAGGGTATCCACATAGGGTCAGAGGAGATCAAACATTCACTCCTCACAGATGATATGATTGTATGGTTCAACATACGTAAATCTATAAATATTATTCACCACATAAACAAATTAAAAAACAAAGACCATATGATCCTCTCAATTGATGCAGAAAAAGCTTTCGATAACATCCAGCATCCCTTTATGATCAGAACACTTAAGAAAATTGCTATAGAAGGGACATTTCTTAAACTAATAGAGGCCATCTACAGCAAACCTACAGCAATATTGTATTGAATGGAGTCAAACTGAAATCATTTCCACTCAGATCAGGAACCAGGCAAGGGTGCCCATTGTCTCCACTGCTCTTTAACATCGTAATGGAAATTTTAGCCATCGCAATTAGGGAAGAAAAGGCAATTAAGGGCATCCATATAGAGTCAGAAGAGATTAAACTTTCACTTTTCGCAGATGATATGATAGTATATCTGGAAAACCCCAGGGATTCTACTACAAAACTCTTAGAAGTGATCAAGGAATATAGCAGTGTCTCAGGTTACAAAATCAATACTCACAATTCTGTAACATTCGTATACACCAACAATAGTCAAGCTGAAAAAACAGTCAAGGACTCTATTTCTTTTACAGTAGTGCCAAAGAAGATGAAATATTTGGGAGTTTACCTAACAAAGGATGTGAAAGATCTCTATAAAGAGAACTATGAAACTCAAGAAAAGAAATAGCTGAAGATGTTAACAAATGGAAAAACATACCATGCTCATGACTGGTAAGAATCAACATTGTTAAAATGTCCATGTTACTCAAAGCTATACACAGTTTTAATATAATCCCTATTAAAGCACCACTGTCATACTTTAAAGACCTTGAAATATAAGCCACATTAATTTACTTTACTTTAAGAGAAGTAAAAAAATTATAGTCTATAAGCCAATTAAGGATGAAGTTGCTATAATCTAATTTTGGAACAATTCACAGTAAACAGTGGACTCAGGCAAGCTGAAACTGATGAATGCATACTCTATATAACATATATTATAAAATTAACCTAAGGATATGGTAGGAGAAAAAAATTACCAATTGTTCCTAAGCATTGTGATAGAATCTACTTGAAAATCACTGAGTGACTCATTTAGTGCACTCCTATAGCATTCCAATGTGTAGAGAGAACAATAAACAATGTTATTTTGGTTTTTGTCTGGGGAAAAATGTCACAAGCAGCTGAAGTATCAAGAGCAAGGAAAACTTGATTGCATAAAAGAAGAAATAGAAATTACTCGGGAATAAAAAAAGCAAATTATCTGATACTAAGGAAAATTGAGACCTCCCAGATATACTGGGAACTCCTTTCTCAGCAATACAGCCATTCCACAGCCTCTGTGAGTGTTGGGTGGTAAGTCCCAGCTCCTGCTTCCTGCACCTCGCCACCTCCATCCCCACACCTTGGCCAATGTCTGATTGATGTGTTTTGATTGAAGCAATGTATAACACTATTGAAAATAACTTTCATTTTTTTTCTCATCACTGTATAAATGCTTTAGATGTTGATTGCCTGGATATCATTAAGACATAAGTACCATGTCACTGTATTTCTCAAACTCTTCATTTTAAAATAAATATAACTCAAAACATCTGAAAGATAGGCTTAATTAGCAAAAGTATAACCTAAAGGAGATCTTTCACAATAAAGGATTATGAGACACTAATAAGAGATATTTACATTGCAAAAACGCCTTCTGTCCTTCCTTTCTTTGAATTATCTACTTATACAACTGTCTCAATTATGTTTCTTACAAATGTATTGCTATATACTGAAATACATATTTCATTCAGCAGCTCTTACCTAATATTTAGGTAGGCAGTGTCTTCCTAAATTTTGAACGCAGAGGCAGAGACAACACAACTAAATAAATATAGAATACAGAGATTCAGAGATTTTAAAAGCAGTTTTATTGTATTTGTCACTGAATTTTAACATACTATTAAGAATTATTAAAGAATTTTCATGCAGAGAAGACTTTTTGTTAGTTTTCAAGATCAAGCACAGAACAACAGTAAAAATTCCAGTTGTGAATGAACCATGAGGGAAATTGAGGATGCTTGAACTATATTCTATTGCTGTAGCCGTTGTTTATTCCCCATAATGTGGCATGACACACAACCACAAAACCTCAGGGATGTGCAACGGTATAAAATAAGGATTTTTGATCATGGTTCTGTGTGTCAGCTGGAAAATCTTGCTGACCAATGTGGATTGTTGGGTCTCCCCCATGTGTCTGTAGTCAGCTGTCCCTCAGCTAGCTGCAAGTGGTTTTGGCGATCAGGGCTGAGTCTTCTGTCATGTCTTGGTTTGATTGTTACATCTGGACCTATTGGTTCTGCTCCTTGTTCTAATAATGCAGGTAAAGAAAACGAGAAGGAAGACAGAGGTGCATGGGCCTGTGCTCCATCAAATGTGTGACTTTTGTTATCTAAGCAATCACGTGCTCAAACCAGAGGTCACTGTGGGAGGACATAAAGAAATGCCGTAGAATCAAAAGACAATAAATGCAATCAATTTCCTTCAAAGGCGTGCACTGCAGCTTGCGCTCTCTCTCATAAGCTTCCTCAGCACTGTTTTCTCTTGCACGGTTACATTGGTGAGCTTAGAAGAAACTGAAGGACATATTCAGAGATTTGAAGGAAGACATGTAGCCACGTATTCAAGCTGTAGTCTGAGCATACAGCAGTATGGCAGGATCTTTACCTTCTCAGGTGGCAAGGCTCCCAGTATGGTATTTCTGAGAAAAGTACAGATTTTTAACTCAAGGCTCAAAAAAATCATATCAATAATCTTTTAAAAAAATTAATTAAATCCAAAGTGTGTAAATCTCTACTATATATCAAATGTAAGAACGTATTTGCCAGACACTTGATATAAAATACAAAGAATGTGTGATAAATTAGTGCTCTTCAAAATTTAAAGTGCCCTTGAATCAGCTGAAGATTTTGTTAAAATTCACATTCTGATTCAGTGGGCCTTATGGTGAGATGCAAAATTATTCATTTTTAAAATAGCTGCTAGGTGCTGTTAATATTTCTGGTCTTTAGAACACCACTTCAAATAGCAAGGTCATAGACTACACTTTAATAAATAAACAGAGCTTAATGTAGGCAAGGACAGTGAGGCATGTAAACAGGAAAAGTACTCTATGTAATTGTGATAATAGAAATATGTACAGAACAGTAAAACTGAAAGGAGATTTTGTAACATTGCATTAGGTCAATCAATACACAGAACTACTAAGTACCGTAATATATAAGGGAAGTACAAGTTCATCTATGTTGTCTGAATGTAATGAGAAAGGGCTGGGGAAGTCACCACAACTGAGGCTGTGCCAGATCCTGCGTGCGAGTGATGAGAGACAGCCTCCTGTCTATAGACTTAATGTAAGCCTTTAACTTAGTTAGATGTGATCCTTAGCACTGCTATCCTTGTGACCATAGGGAGAAGCAAAAAAGAATTGAGCTTTGAGACTATTTTAGAGATAAGTTTAGTAGTAAAATATTGAGAGCCTAAATTAATGCAATGAGAGATTGGATGACAATAACATACTTGAGACATATTTTAAAAAATAGGAGCAAAACACCTCAGTGACAAATTAGCTTAACTAAAGAAAACTAAGTAAAAAATACATATTAAGCCCCTTCAGTTAAATACTACTATAGATGCTGGAAAATATGCATGTGAAGGCTGTTGTTTGTTAAAAGGGAATACTGGGAAAGCAGAATCTAGACTATATCCTGAACAAAGAGACTCCGTGTAGAAGGAAGTTGGTGCTCATTCTAAGAAGAGGAAGCAAGTTAACATGTGTAAGCAAAATATAATTCTCAATAGCCTTTATTTTTCTTTCCAATAAGCTGTTTGTTCTATTTGAGAATAGTTTTTTAGCAGATGATCCACATTCTTGGTGAATTTTCTCAACTGTTTATCAATGCACTCTTTGGAGTTTCTGATTGCTTCCTAACTATAGTTAATATTAGATGCTTTTTGTTATTCCTGCCAGATTTTATTTTGAGAACCGTCCCTTTCCACTTGGTAAATCTATCACATTCTCCATATTGCCAAAGGGGGACCTAGCAGAGCCAGTCAGAGTTGTCCCTGGGTTACTGGTGCTATTAAAAACCACCCACTGTGTTCTCTAGGATCACAGAGGATAAGGAGGATGTGAGCTTAGAACTGCAACTAGGTTTTAAAGTAAACCTAAGGAAACAAGGACAAAGGGAGCTGGAGTCCTAGTAACATTTTTTCCTTAGAAGATGGAAAATACTTATTAATTAATTCATTAATTAATTAGAGACAAAGTCTCACTTTATTGCTCCTGGTAGAGTACCTAGGTGTCATAGCTCTCAGCAATGTGAAACTCTTGGGCTCAAGTGATCCTCTTGCCTCAGCCTCTCTAGTAGCTGAGACTACAGGTGCCCACAACGCCTGGCTGTTTCTTAGAGATGGGGTCTCACTCTTGCTCAGGCTGGTTTTGAACTCATGAGCTTAAGCAATACACCTGTCTTGGCCTCTCAGAGTGCTAGGATTATAGGCCTGAGCCACTGCACCTGGGCCAGTCATCCCTATTTAAAGCAATATCTATCCCAGACTTTAGCCCTGCAATCCAGTCATTTCCTTTTCTAACGTTTAATCCATTGTGAGGTTATTTTTTGTCATAAGTGAAAGATTTAGACTAAGTTATCTCCTACAGAAAATTAATACAATTGTCTGTTTTTCCAGTTTTAATGGATTTGGTCATGGTTGTTTGGGGGCACATAAATCTACCCTTCTATGGTATCACGTGGCTCATGTCGGGCATAGGCATTTACGGTAGAAGACCATAAATGAATAAAAATAAAAGCACCACACTATTTTTTCCTAGAGACTGATGACTTTGTTACCTACTTTCTTTTTAATAGGTTCAGGAACATTTTTATCTGGAGAGAAAAGAAGCTCCATAGTATGACTTTGTTTTGTTTCTCGGAGGGAACTTTCATAGCATGATTACACCACATTTTTCATCGCAATCAATAGGTTGTTATAATAGATTCGTAAGAGATATCATAAAATTTCCCAAACCAAATATATCAAAAAAAACTAATAAGAACAAGGGAAGAAATAACACTGAAGGATCTAAAAAGAATGAGCATAGTCCATGAGCAGCTTCTGGAGGCCTGAGGTGAAATGAAAGTGAACAGAATTATAATGTAAGGAGGTTCAATACGAAAAGGAGTGTAAACAGGAAGGAAAAAACATTAAGTAAAAAGCCCAATATTGTAATCATTTTCTCACTGACTCAGTACCTGAATAGAAATTCTATGAAATTCCCCAGAGGTCCTTCATCATTTAAATTAATATTTGAAAATATTCCTTAAATACTTTACACCTTATATTTATGCCATACGAAATGAGGTATATTTTAGAAACGATTACTATATTATAGGAAGGTTCTTCACAAAATGCTTTTATGGAAAGTTTCATTCTATGTTGAAGACAGAAATATTACATTTCCCAATCCTGTACACTTTTAAGCCAAAGTGAGCATTTTATACATTAACTCTTTTGCCATTTTGGACAAAATTATGTGGACCAAAATTTTTGTATTTAAACTCACATGTTTGTTACTATCTCTAACGTTCAAAGGCACAACATAATCAGAGATAGTTGAAAACAAACTTTAGAAAAAGCAAATAATTCCCATGAATTTGCAGTAGTTTTCCTCAGTAAATGAAAGCTACTTTGGGGGTCTACTCTACAGAGTGAATACGGAGTTAAGTGCCTAATTTTTCTAATTTATGCCACAAATGCATTGCCTAATTTGCTTTTAGAAATTATTCAATATATAAATATTAGTTCCCTAATTTAAAAAAATATACTCTTTTTCATATAAAAATTATAACCTATATTTTAAAATGAAAACAAATAACTTGTCCAGTCCTAGGCAACATTTTACATTTCAATTCATTCATCTAAATATCATGATGGGGATCAATTAACTTTAAATAACCACTACATAGAGCTATCTGTATATTCTGTCAGTGTATGTGCATTACTAGGTTATGCCCTTGAGACAACCAAATTAGAAAGTCAGGCAAATGTAATCACTTCTTCGTCTCATCAAAGTGAAATAATTCGTAGATAATACTAATATGTTTGTGGCTCTATTATTCTCAATTTCTCCCATTAGAATCTTGTAAGCAAATTTTAGTGATGCCTGGATAGTCATTTTAATGTTGTTTTATGATTCTCAGTCTAGCCATTTATTCATGCACCCACCAATTTATTCCATAAATTATTGTTCCTTCAATGTGGGCAGGCATTATGCCAGACATTCACAAGCAGAGAGAGCTGCATAATTTACCGTTCCAACTTTCAGTGCGCTTACAAATAACCACTACAGAAAAGCTCCATGCAGAATATCTATAGCATAAGGTAATAAGATTGGAAAGTAAATAGATCACTGTAACCACATGAGCTCAAGTAAGATTTGGTGAGAAAGTTAGTATTTGCATTTTAGTTTGAAATATAAACACAGTAGAATCTCCATAGCTGACCACCTCCCTACAATGACCATCTCCTTAAGTTGACCTGATTTTCATATAAGACATGCACCTCATATTTGTCTTGTATGACAGTAGTACAGAAAACTAGTGTTAAGTTATTCACTAAGGTGATTTGACTAGAAAGAAATGAACAACATGCTGCTGTGGGCCCTAGTCCAGGCTGAAAATCCCAGTTAGCCAAGGAGGTTAAAAGCAAAACAAAATGAACCTACAAAACGTTTCTAGGTTCTATGCTCTGGGATTCTGATTTAGTAGATCTAGACTACACCATAACTTTCTTTTCCTTTAATTTTTAAAAATAAATCAGGTTTGGGAACTATAGATCTGTAAAATACTGGGCATAAAGTGAATACATAATAATAAGCTTTGGACTATTCCCTTTCTGGGAGGAGGCCATGCAGAAAATGTGTAAAACCTATTTTCAGCTTAGAATCTAATCAGAAGGTAACAGTCACCTCCAAAATGGAATCTCAAAGATATTTTCCTATTGCAACAGAACAGTCAGAACCTATGTATTGTAGGTAGAGTATAAACAATTGACCCACGCTAGAGAGGCTGCAGAATACTGAGTGCCAGAGATGTCTTGAGAACTATCACAGCAAAACATCATTTTGCAGAGCTTCCTGGAGAAAATCAGGCTCCTTCTCAAATCAACTAATATTATTTTGTGCTTCCAAACTACAAAGAAAGACTCATAAAGGGGTCATAAGTAATCCTCTGGAAACAGGAACAGGAGAAACTAAATTAGGGAAGCAAGAAAGTTAAACAGATGATAATCACTCATGTATAGTAAACCGACATAGGAAGTTATCCAAAGGGTCAACAGCGTTAAGGAAGACAAAGGGTACAAACTAAATAAGGCTTAATATTTTCAGTAGGCTTTGGAAACATTAAGTGCAATCGGAGTACATCTACTTGGTGCTCTGCAGCTGTGCCTCTCAGAGCCGCCATTTGTTTACGCTCTCTGTCTGCCATAAATAAGGCTCTGAGTGTTCTATCGCCACAGGAAAAATCTATTTGAATCTGTTTCGGAGGTGGGAGTTACTTTTGACTGGGTTCCAAGCTGAAAACAAATTTTTCACATGAATATTTTCAATAGGTTTTGAATTACAATTAGTACACAAATTCATTTATCTCCATGAGATCAATTTAAACAGGGTGGCTAAAGTACTTGTTGAGTATATGTAAATAAAAACCAATATTCTGACAGTTGAGAAAGTGACTGAGTCATAATAAAGTGATGATTATGAGTACAGGCTGTTATTTCATTAAAATTGGAGTTGAAGTTCTTTAAAAAATAAAATGTTTACTTAGGAGGGATTTTTGATTTTCAAGATTCAGGCATACCTGGTTTTATCGAACTTTACTTTATTGTCTTTTAAAGACAGTGTGTGCTTTTATAAATTGAAAACCTGTGGGAGTTCTGCATCACGCAAATCTATCAGCACCATTTTTTTTTTGCATCAGTATGAGCTCACCTTGTGTTTCTGTGTAATATTTTAATAGTTCTCATAATATATTTCAAAATTTTCATTATTATATTTGTTATAATGGTCTGTGATCAGTGATCTTTGATATTATTATTGCAATTATTTGGGGGCACCACAACTAGACTCAAATAAAAGAACAAAATGTTGGGGACATGGTGGCTCTCACCTGTAATGCTACCACTCTGAGAGGCTTAGGTGGGTGGATTCTTGAGCTCAGGAGTGTCAGACTAGCCTGAGCAAAACTGAGACCTCATCTCAGTTTCTACTAGAAGTAGAAAATTAGCTGAACGTAGTGGTGGGCATTGTTGGTCCAAGATATTCAGGAGGCTGAGGCAGGAGGAACACTTAAACCTAGGAGTTTGAGGTTGTTTTGAGCTAGTCTGATACCATGGCACTCTAGCCTAGGTAACAGAGTGAGAATCCATCTTTAAAAAAAAAAAAAGCACATTATGTTGGTCATGACTACGCCACAAATTTGTCATTCCCTTGTCTCTTTCTCCTCTTTTGAGGCCTTTCCTATTTGCTGAGACACAGCAAGCAATATAGAAAACCAATTAGTAACTTTACAATGACCCCACAATGTTTAAGTGAAAGTTGCATATCTCTCATTTTAAATTAAAAGACATAAATGTTAAGCTGAGTGTGGAAGATGGGTTGAAAGCCAAGATTGGCCTAAACTAACCCTCTTGTGCCAAAGAGTTAGCCAAATTGTGAGTACAAGGGAAAATTTCTTGACGGAAATTAAAGTGCTACTCCAGTGAAAATACAAAAAAATAAGGAAATAAAACAGCTTTATTGCTGATTTGGAGAAAGTTTTAGCATTCAAATCAAAGATCACACTGGGTACAACATTCCCTTCAATCAAGACATGATATAGAGAAAGACCCCAACTCTCTTCATTTCTAAGAAAACTGAGTGTAGTGAGGAAATGGTGGAAGAAAAGTTGGAAATTAGAAGAAGTTGGTTCATGAGGATTAAGGAAAGAAGCCATTTCCATGACATACAATAGCAAGGTGACCTAGAAAGTGTTTGCATAGAAGGCAAAGAAAGTTATTCAGAAGATCTTGCTAAGATAACTGACGAAGGCGACTACACTGAACAAGGTATATTCAATATAGCCAGAACAGCTTAACATAGGAAGATGCTGTCTAGGACTTTCATAGCTGGAGAGGAGTAATCTGTACATGACTTTAAATCCTCAAAGGGCAAATTGACTCTCTTGTTTGGGAGTTAATGGAACTGGTGACTTTAAGGTGAAACCAATGCTCCTTTACGATACCACGATCTTGGGAACCATAAAAATTATATGAAATATTTTCTGCCTGTGCTCTTTAAATGGAACAACACAACCTGGATGGTAGGACTTCTGTTGACAATGTGGTTTACTGAATACCCAAAGTGCACTATTGAGAACTTTTTCTCAAAAGAGAAAGAAAAAAGATTTCTTTCAATTAGTGTATTCTTTCAGTAGTGCTCATTTGCAATATATCTGGTCATCCAAGAGCACTGGTGATATATCAAGATATTGTTGTTTTTTTAAATTTATTTTTAATTTGTAATTGTTGTTTTAATGCCTGCTAACCCAACATCTACTCTGCAGCCTATGGATTAAGAAATAATTTTAACTTGCAAGTCTCTATTTAAGAAATATGCTTTCTAAGATCATAGTTGGTATAGGCAGTGATTGCTCTGTTGGATCTGGGCAAAGTCACTTGAAAACCTTCTGGAAAGCACTCACCTTTCCAGATGCCAGTTAAGATATTCATGGGAGATGGTAAAAATAACAATATTAACAGGATTTTGGAAGTAGTTGATTTCAACCGTCACGAATGACTTTAAGGGATTCAAGATTTAAGTGGAAGAAATAACTGTGTATATGGTTAAAAATAGCAAGTGAACTAGAATTAGAAGTGGTGCTTTACCAAAATTGGTAGTAGGTACATGGTTTTTATTTGAGTAATCTATGCTGCTCCATTTATCTATATGTCTACTTTTATACAACTATCATTTTGTTTTGTTCAATAATTGAACAAAATTATTGAACTTTGTAGTGTAATTTGAAGTCAGGTAATATGATGCCTCCAGATTTGTTCTTTTGGCTTATAATTCTTTGGTTACATTTTGCTCTTTTTTGGTTTCCATATGTGATTTAGATTTTTTTTTAATTCTAGGAAAATGATGTTGGTATTTTTATGGGAATTCATTTGAATCTGTAAATCACTTGAGCAGTGTGGACATTTTAACAACTTCGATTCTTCTAATCCATGAGCATGGGGTGTTTTTCATTTGATTGTGTAGTCTGTGATTTCTTTCATCAGTGTTTTGTCATTCTCCATTCACAGCTCTTTTCACCTGCTTGGTTAAGTACTATATATGCCTGGATATTTTATTTTCTGTTTTCGGCTGTTATAAATGAAATTGCGTTCTTGATTTGACTCTCAGCTTGGTTGTTATTAGCATGAAGAAATGCTGCTGATTGGTATGTGTTGATTTTGTAACCCGAGACTTTGCTGAATTATTGTATCAATGCTAGGAGTCTTTTGGAGGAGAGTTTAGGGTTTTCCTTAAATATAAGATCATATTATCAACAAACAGGGATAGTTTGACTCTCATTTCTGATTTCAATATCCTTTATTTCATTCTCTTGCTTGTGAGCTCTGGCTGAGACTTTCAGTACTATGCTAAGTAGAAATTGTGAGAGTAGACTTCACTGTCCTGTTCAGGTTTACAGAGGAATGCTTTCAACGTTTCCCCATTCCATGTGATATTGGCTGTGGGTTTGTTATATTTTTATTATTTTGAGGTACATTCTTTATACACCAAAGTTTGTTGAGGGTTTTTAGCATGAATGGATACTGGATTTTATTGCATGCTTTTTATTCATCTATTAAGATAATCATATGGGGGTAGCAGTCATGGCTCAGTGGTTAGGGCATGAGCCACACACACCGAAGCTGGCAGGTTCGAACCCAGCCCAGGCCTGCTAAAGAATGACAATTGCAACAACACCAACAAAAAATAGCAAGGCATTGTGGCAGGTACCTGTAGTCCCAGCTACTTGGAGGCTGAAGCAAGAGAATTGCTTAAGGCCAAGATCTGGAGGTTGCTGTAAGCTGTGGCACTACAGCACTCTTCCTAGGCTGATAGCTTGAGAATCTGTTGCAAAAAAAAAAAAAAAAAAAAAAAATAATCATATGGTTTTTATTTCTGCTTTTGCTTCTGTGGTGGGTCACATTTACTCATTTGCTTATGTTAGACCATCGCTTCCATCCCTGAGATGAAACCCACTTAGTCATGTGTTTAATTACCTTTTTTATGTGCCATTTGATTCAATTTGCTAGTATTTGTAATGATTTTAGCATCTATGTTCATGAAGAATATTGGTCTGTATTTTGTTTTGTTTTTTATGTGTGTGTGCTTCCTTATTCCTTTCCTGGGCTTGATATCAGGGATGAAGGTGATAATAGCATTGGAGGATGAGCTAGGAGTTAGGGAGGATTACCACCTTCTCAATGGTATGGAACAGTTTATGTGGGATAAAGGCCAGTTCTTTGTATGTCTGGTAGAATTGGCTTTGAATCTCTCTCATCCTGGGCTTGGTTGTTGTTGGAAGATATTTTTGTTACTGATTCAACATCACTATTTATTATTGGTCTGTACAGGATTTCTATTTCTTCTTGATTCAAGGTTGGGAGAATGTATGTTTTCAAAAATGTATTCATTTCCTCTAGAATCTTATTTTGTGTGCATAGAAGAGTTCATAGTACTCTCGAATTATCTCAGTATTTCTGTGGCATCAATTATAATGTCTTCCTTTACAGTTTTGATTTACCTTTTTTTAATCTTTCTTCTTGGCTAGTCTAGCTAGTGATCTATGAATTTTGTTTATCTTTTCAAAGACCCAACTCTTCATTTCATTGATTCTTTTTCTGTTGTTTATTTCTATCTCTTTTAATTCTTCTCTCTTATTTGTTATTTCTTATCTTCCTAGCTTTGAGATTGAGTTGCTCTTGTTTGTCTAGTCTTTGGAGGGTGATATTAGGTTATTAATTTGTGATCCTTCTTTCTTTTTGATGTAGACATTTATTGTCATAAAATTCCCTCTTAGTACCACTTTCCTTGTATTCCAATGATTTTCCTAAATTTTATCACTTTATAATTTAATTTCAAACATTTGTTGATTTCCATATTGATTTTATCTTTGACTCAAAGATGTTTTGAAAGCATGTTGTTTAATACCTATGTACTTGTACAACTTTGAGGGTTCTTGGAATTGGTCCTTGTTTTATTACACTGAAGGCTGAGAAGATGTATTATTTCAATTTTTTTTTGTACTTGTAGGTCTAATTTTAATGACTAATAGTGTAATATGTTTAGAGAACTAAACATGTAGGTGATTATTTCATTTACAAATCATCTTATAGTTGCAGATTATTAAACCTGTATGTTTGACTTTTTTTATTAAATCATAGCTGTGTACATTAATGCAATCATGGGGTGTAATGTACTGGTTTTATATACAGTTTGAAATGTTTTCATCAAACTGGTTAACATAGCCTTCACAGAATTTTCTTAGTTGTTGTGTTATGACATTTATATTCTACACCTAGTAAATTTCACATATACCCTTGTAAGATGCACTGTAGGTGTGGTCCCACCAATTACTCCCCCTCCACCCATTCTCCCTCCTCCCTTCCCCTCCCTCTCCCCTTTCTCCATATTCTTGGGCTATAATTGGGTTATACCTTTCATATGAAAGCTATAAATTGGTTTCATAGTAAGACTGAGTACATTGAAGGATACTTTTTCTTTCATTCTTGAGATGCTTTGCTAAGAAGAATATGTTCCAGCTCCATCCATGTAAACATTAAGAGGTAAAGTCTCCTTTCTTTAAGGCTGCATAGTATTCCATGGTGTACATATACCACAATTTATTGATCCATTCATGGGTCGATGGGCACTTGGGCTTCTTCCATGACTTAGCAATTATGAATTGGGCTGCAATAAACATTCTGTACAATGTGATTTTAGAATAAACATTCTGTTATAATGTGATTTTTGGTCTTCTGGATATAGAACACTTAGAGATCTAAAAATAGACTTGCCATTCAATCCTACAATTCCTCTACTAGGTATATTTCAATTTTAAAAATTGATGGGACTATTTTTATTGCCTAATATACTGTATATCTTGGAAAATGTTTCAGGTTATAATGAGAAGAATGCATATTCTGTAATTTTTTGCATAGAATGTTCTGTAAATATTTGGTAGGCTCCTTTATTCTAATATCTCATGCAATTGCAGTCTTTCTCTGTTGATCTTCTGCCTTGATTATGTGTCTAGTTTTCTCAGTAGTCTATATGAGTGTCCTGATATTGTGTTTCTGTTTATTTCTTAGTTCTAGTAGTGTTTGTAAATTTGGGCTCTCCTGTTGTATGGTACATATAAGGTTGGACAATTAAATTTGCAAACTCATCCTACAAATGATGCTGCATACCCCATTGCTGAATATCACTATGGTCTCCTTCGAAGTACTCCCTCTAATAAGCTATGCACCAATGCCAACACTTAGTCCACCTTTCAAAACAATTTTGGAATTCTTTTTCTGGAATGACTATCAGAGTTGTCACCATACTAGATCTGGCAATTTAAGTTGGTGAGTGCATCCTAGAAAAAGTGCTACTTACCTCACTGTTAATATCACTACAGTCACCAGATGGCCAAGGGGAATAATTCAAAGGTGACTACAGTGAAATTCAGCAATGAGATATATAACACTTCTAGAATGTGTTCTCAAACTTAATTTTCTGATTACACACACACACACATATATATATATAGAGAGAGAGTTATATCTTATATATACACACACATATATAGTTACATCTTCTTATAAAATCGATCCTTTATCTTTATATAATGATATAGTACTGTTGTTGATTTAATGTCTGTTTTATTTGACTAATATTAGCTGTTGTTTTCCATTGGTTTGGACTAATTTTTTCCACCCTTTTCCTTGACTCTATAAAAATTGTTATATGTTAAATGGGTTTCTTACAGACAGTACTTATTTAGGTTTCTTTTATTTTAATCCATTCTTCCATCTATATACTTTAAATGGGTCCTTTAGACTACTGATTTTCAAGGTTAATGTTGATATATGAGATAATGTTCTAGTAATCATGTTGATTGTTACTTAGTTGCTTTGTGTTCTCCCTTGTGCTACCATTTTTTTCTATTCATTATAATTTTATCTTATTTTAATTTTTTAAATCATAGCTGTGTACATTAATGCAATCATGAGGTACAATGTGCTGGTTTTAAATACAATTTGAGATGCTTTCATCAAACTGGTCATCATAGCTTTCACGGCATTTTCTTAGTTATTGTGTTAAGACATTTATATTCTACACCTAGTAAATTTCACATGTATCCTTGTAAGATGCACTGTAGGTGTGGTCCTAGCAAGTGCCCATTGACCCATGAATGGATCAATAAATAGTGGTGTATGTACACCATAAAATATTATGCAGCCTTAAAGAAAGAGGGAGACTTCACCTCCTACGTGCTTACATGGATAGAGCTGGAACATATTCTTCTTAGCAAAGTATCTCAAGAATGGAAGAAAAAGTATCCAATGTACTCATTCTTACTATGAAACCAATTTATAGCTAAAGCTATAACCCTTGTGCTACCATGTTACAAGAGATGTGAATTTTTACTTCTAACCATTTTTCATATGAGTGAACATCAGTCATTTGTCTCAATGTTTAAAATTCTTTTAAACATTTCTTGTAAAATAGATATAGTGGTGACAAATTCCCATAGCATTTGCTTAACTGGTGACAAACATTATTTATCATTCATTCATTTAACTTCGTTTTTTAGATACAGTCTTGGTTGACAGGTATTCTATTCCTGTCAAGAATCCAATGTACTCAATTCTGATATGAAGTACAACTGATGCTAGTACATGGTGGGTGGTGGAATGGCAGAGCAGAGAGAGGGAAAAAGGGAGAGGGGCAGGGGTTCACAGTGTGTGACACGCCTCTTGGGGGCAGGACACAATTATAAAAGGACTTTACCTAATAAATGCAAGATGTATAACCTGGTTCTTTGTACCCTCAATGATGCCCCAACAATTAAAAAAAAAAAGAAGACGACGACTAATGATAGGCCCTCAATCAATTTTGGCTTATGAGGTTTCAGCTGAGAAATCTGTTGGTAGTTTAATGAGGGTTTTTTCTTGTAAGTTACTTTCTGTTTCTTTGAGCTGGTTTTTCTTTATCTTTTGGATTTCATTTCCCTACCATCCATATTTGGAACTCTTCCTCTGTCATTTCAGTGTTTTTGTTTTGGTTGGAATCTGTTGCTATGTAGCAGAATGTGATCCTTTGGGGAGGTAAGTCATTACTTTCTGTGTTGTCATATGTCCATAATTCTTGCACTGATTCTTTCTCATCTGGAGAGGGTTTCACTTCTTGTTTATGAGTTTTCATTTTTATATGGGACTTTTCTCCTCCATCTGAAAGGTGTGAATGCAGGATATTTTGGATAAGGACCTATGACTTTGTCTAAGGGTACTTTCAGGGAGCCTAGGTTCTAAATGAATACCTTTGCTATAGCAGGGAACTATACTGTGGGCAGATTCTCTACCTCCTGTCAAGATGGAAAGATGAAAATCTCTGAAATATTATCTCTTTTTTCAGCCCTGTATGCATATAACAGTGTGAAATATCTTGGGATGTCCAGTTTAATCTCAAGGTCAGGAGGTGGTGATTCAAGGTAAAAGTCAGCCAAAATCTATGCAATTGAATCAATACATCATGTAATAGGCTATACAAGTTGACCTCCCCACGAGTGGTGATGTTTGCAGAAGAGAGCCAGCTGTGGAACGATGGGATGATATTTGTGGAAACTTTGCCTGGATATCATAGGGAATAGGTAGGGCTCTGGCTCCCTGGGTACCTCTTCTTGTGCTCTACCACACCCAGGCAGA
>NW_003852564.1:1640554-1643113 GCF_000181295.1 Otolemur garnettii
CACATTCCTGTCCACCTTCCTATTCCCTCCCTGACCCAGAAGCAGGGCAGATGCATCCTTAGGACAGGGCTATGTGTATAACTCTGGGGAAAAGGGTTGTCTCTGGGACAAGTATTCTGATTCAGAAGCCCAGAAAGTTCCACATGAGCCCAAGCTGAGCCTCTATGTGGTCTCCCAGAAGCTCCCCAGGCCACTCTGTAGGCTTGTGGAGATTGAGAAGTTCCCCTGGAGCCAAGATTACAAAGGGCCAAGGCAGGAGTGCAGAGCTCCCAATGTCTACTGCTTACCACCTCGCTGTGTCTGGGTGCTTTCAGGAGACATGTGCAGGCATCCAGCTTTTACCTTCACCCTCAGTGTCTCCTTGTCACATATCTGTTATCTTCACACATTCTCTCTGACAATTTATTTGAAATATGGACATTTACTGCATATCCTGATTGTTCTCTAAAGAGGAGATACATGACTGCTGCTCTAGTCAGCCTCTTGTCCCCTTCTCTGAACTTCTAAACTTATGATGTTCAAGGGCACCATAAAAAAGGTTAAGTATTTAGCTAAGGAATGGAAATTATAGAAAAAATAGCATGAAAAGATATATAACATTTTGAAGTACTATTAAAGTAATATGTTAAAAGCAAAGGTTTTAACAAACATTAAATGAGAAATAGATGAAGCAGGAGTTAGTGAGTGTGGATTTAGGGCAGAGCAAGAAGTCCAGAAAGAAGCACAGAGAGAAGAAACAATGAATAACCCAGAGAAGGAAGTAATTAACTTAGGGAGAACAGTGAAATGTTCAAATATACACGCAACTGGAAACAGAGGAAAACCTGGATAAGGCAGAAACAATGTCTGAAGAGATAACAGCTTACAATTTCCTAGTAGTGATGAAAGACACAAAATTACATCAGGACAATAGAAAGAAAATCTATATGTACATATTAAAGTATGAAAATAAATAGACAAAAAGACATATTTTTAAGCAGTCAGATAATAATATATTATTGTTCAGCAACAATAATTAGACTAGTATTTGAATTTTTAATATAAACAGGGGCAGTCAAAAGTCAATGGAATGGTCAATTTAACATTTTCAAAATGGTACACAAAAGTAGTAAATTATATATTAATATAATTTTTGTTACATACTAACAAAAATGGCACACAAAAGTAGTAGATGCTATTTTTATCTAATGGTGCTAAATCAGTTCTTCAATACCCATTTGGAAACAAATGAAATTTAATCCCCACTTCACACCATACACAAAAATCAATTTCAGGACTTTTGTAGGTCTAAGTACCAATGGTGAAGCAAATGCTTCTGGAAGCATCATGGTATCATCATTGAGAAAGATTCCTGAAATAACAAACATAAAGAATAAAAATCAAGGAAACAATTTTGAACTGGACCATATCAGATTGAAGATATGAAGAAGGACTATTAAGGTAAGAGAATGAAGAAAATTAAGAGAATTAAAAGATGTCTATAGCAACATAAACCAAACTATCTATATCTAAAATGTACATATATATAAGTAACCCCTACAAACCAATATTAATGAGATAACCTAGCATAAAAAATAGAAACTGAATACTTAAGAAAAAGTGAATATTCAAACAGCCAATAACTTTATGAAAACATCCTTAACCTTAAGTATCCAATGAAAATTAAAATGACAGATATTAATAGATAGCACTAACTGCCAATAAGAATAGTTAGATAAGACTGATGGTGTCAAGTACTGGCGAGAGTGCGGAGAAAATGACACTTACACAATTCTGATGTAAGTTTATATCACTGCAATCATTTTGGGAGTCTGTTATTTTCAGCTAAACTAAAAATAAGGGTACTCTAGAACCCCAAATCCACTCATTACATCTAACCCCAAAAGAATTTCTCATATGTATTTGTATCAGACACTTGATAATAATTCTTCACAGAAGCACTACTTTTAAATTACCCAAAGAGTAAATAACTTAAATGAATGGCCAGGGTAGAAATAATAATTAAATCATGCACATGCATAAATACAGTAAAACACTGTATAATAACAAAATAATGAATTATTTTACATGCAGTATCATGGATGAATCTCACAAATATAATGGTGACTAATAAAGTGTCATGTTCATTACTTAATATCATAAATATTACTCTGTGAAAATACAGTTCAAAAATACAAATAACAAGACTTGGTTTTGGATGTCCTAATAATTCTGAGAAGGAAGGGGTAGTTGTAAGTGCATGAAGGAGGGCCAGATTACTAATCATATTTAATTCTTGTCCTTGAAATTGATGAAACAGGTGTTTAATGAATAAACTGTGATTATTTAAATATTTATCTGTCTCTATTTGTTTTCAAAATATTTACATTAAAAGACATGTTTATAGTGCTTTGGAGAGTGACTAGTTTCTGTAGTTTTGCAAACTAGTTGGTTAATAGGTGCTTACGATATTTTGCGTTTTGGGAGGTGTACACTAGTCTTACTCAAAACCATTCATATTTATGAACATTGATTAATAAAATTACTCTAAAGATAGTGAGAAGGAGCAAAGGGGAGATC
>NW_003852564.1:1643239-1646716 GCF_000181295.1 Otolemur garnettii
AGAGTGAGACTGTCTCAAAAACAAAAAACAGGAAGAAAAAGATAGTGAAAAGCATTTGCACATTGAGTGAAAATATTTGTAACACATGTAACTAAAATGGCTTAATCCAGAATATATAAGAAACTAATAAACAATCAAGGAAAAAAAAAAAGACAGCCCTGTAGAAAAATAAGTAACAGGCCAGAACAGAATCTCTAAAGGTTCAAATAATATCATGAAAGGCATCCAATCTAAATAAAAATCTAACCAATGGAATCTTAAACTCCTATCACTATACAATTTCAGTAAATTTTTAAAAGATGAACAATGCCAATTTAAGTGATACAGGGTGGGTGGCACAACAACCACAGGGAGGGCATGCCTGGCTTTCTGTGGAGCCTCCACTGTGTAGGAGGTATAGCAGGACAAGGTGAGGCCACAGCTGGAGAATGGGGTGAGGTGGAGAGGGCCAGCTCAGCCAAAGCCCTCGGGTTCCTAGGAAGTTGACGGTGACCAGGCACAGCCACTTTCTTTCCCCTTATTTCAGAGTACAGTAGCAACTAGTGTGAAGCTGCCCTCCAGGGCACACACACAACTTCTGAAGCTGAGAATGACCATGATACAGGGTTCTCCCATTCATCATGATCAGGGATTCCCCATTTCCTAAACCTGGAGAATTTCATGAAGTGAATGCACTCATTCACCTTGCCCCAAGGAAGGGACTGTATCCATTCATTAACATGGTCTTTCGCCTTGAAATCTGCCTACTGAGTTCTGGCCAAATGTAACTCTTAAGGCTATATACACCCCTAGACAAAGAGCCCAGGAGGGGACATTTTCTGACTTGAGTCTTTCTTTCTGCCAGGAGCTGTGGTGCTTTTTCTGTATTCCTTTCTATATAATAAATTCTATTTTACCACCGATCTGTGGTCTTTGGGTTCATTCTTAGAATACCTGAGACCAAGGACCTATTGTAGAAGGAAATTCTTGTAACAGCAGGACATGCGGCAACAAGAATGATAGGACCTCGGTGGCAGGAGTGAAAATTCTATCAACTATCTTGGAAAATGATTTCACATCACCTGCTGAGGTTGAAGATGGGAATAATATTATCATTAACAAGTTTATACCCAACAAAAACGCACATACATGTGCACCAATATATGTACAACAATATTCTCTGTGGTGTCAGCACTTGGTATCAGCCTGGGTTATGAGACATCAATGAAATGAAAGTAAATTAATTGCAGCTACTTACACCCACATGGATGAATCTACAGAACAAGAGGTTGAGAAAAAGAAACTAGCACCGAAAGAAACAACCGTATTTTATCGTTTTATTTCTATAAATAACAACACCAATACTAACAATGTGATAACTAGCGGGCAAAATGAAATGTAGTATTTCGATATACATGGTTTCACAGTAAAAATAATAAACAAAAATACAAATAAATAAAAATTACTACAGCAAAAGTCAGGATTTTTCAGTGCAGAGTGGTTGGGGAGGGTCTAGTGATCAGCAACAGTGGCTGATTAAGTGGCTTCTTGGATTCTGGCAATGTTAGATTTCTTGACATTGTTTTTGGTTAAATGGATTTTCACTCTTTAGCATTATAACCAATAGAATATCTTTCTTTTTGTGCCTTTTTCAGAGTGTAATAACAACGATATTAATAGTCATGTATATCATGAAGGAAAAAGGGAAAGTAGTAAGAAAAGTTTATTGAAGCAAGTATGTGAGCAGGGGCATGGCTATGAGATTTAAGGATGGAGAGCAAAAAGGAGATTTCTTCAGCTACTATCTTGGAAAATCGGGTTGACATAAGAGAATTCAGGGAATTATAACGTGTGCAGAGCATGAATAACAAATCGTTCATAAAAGGATCTTTTGCTTGGTAATCAAGGAAGCATTTGGATAGTGAAGCATCGTGGTTAAGGACGCTTCCAAAGGAAAAACAACAGATTTGAAGTGAAATACATAATCTGTCACACAACAAAAGCAAGTGCAGTGCAACCTGCAGACTTGGCTGCTGGAACAACGTTTATTAGGAAAAACTTAGAAGCAGAGTTCGGTGGCAGAAGTCCAAGTCTATCACCACCTATTGTTCATTCTTGGCCTATGTGTAGAAGTCTAGCAGGTTCAGTCATCAGATGCCAGGAGAGGAAACATGAGCATGAGCATGAGCATGGGGTTTTCAAATTGTAGGATTAAGAAAACACTGCCCAGCCGCCCAGCCCCCGCAGTGTGATCACCGGTCTCTTGCAGTAACAGCAGGCTCTGTTACAACCCCTGCTCCAGTCCTCTCCTGCCCATTTCGTGTTTGTAGTTTGAGGTGGTGTGGGGGAGAACTAGCTCATCCCCTGGTGGTGTTAGGGAGCTTGTTTCAAGCTTACTAGTTGCAGCTTTATAATGTGACAAGGCAGTAACAGGATGCCTCATGTCAGGGGTCATGCTGGAAAGGGTCAGCCTCTCCTCTGGTGTATCATGGGTTTGGAGACAGGAATGTTATTCCCAGCACCAGCCAGGGCAGGATTCCAACTCCCTTTACAAGACAGCAGACTGACAGAACACTGGCTGACAAGTTAATCTTCGGCAGGTACATCTGAATCAATCCCCTGTGTTTTCCCACATCCTATAAGGAAGACCTGAAGAAATCAGGTTTAGAGACTAGAAAGGCATGGAGAGAAAGAAGCACGATTAGTGTTTTGGTCCAACCAATAGCTGTATTTACCAATGGCATCTTCTCTTATCTGTTTTTGTTTTTGTTTTTTAACAGATCTCCACTATCCTGCAGAAGCCACTTTCTCCCCATTCTTAGCTATGTGCTTTACTGAGACTCAACCTTATGCCTGAATTCTAGGTAGACTAGGTTGGCCAATAAAATATTTATGAAGAGCTGTCATACCTCTGAATTATTAGCTGTAACGCTGATGCATGTCTGGAGCTTCTGGGAGTCGTCTTTCTCACTGCTGCACCAAGCACACTTGCCTGAGAATTACTGCAACAGAGCAGGAAGCAGAGCCTGGACACAGTGAGATGAGTTCAGGAGAGCGTGGTTTGGTTACCTGGGTCCAGCTGTGCTTAAAGCCAGTGCAACAGTAGGCTTTTCTGCTGTGTTGGACAATTTATGTTAGAAGGAATTGGATTTTGGTCACTTGAAGCTTCAAGAGCCTAACTAATCCACAGAGGAAAGGGTCCTGTGGAGGATAAGGGCGTATCATTTAGTAGACTGATCATATTTCTCATTTGGAGCCCATGGTGAATTTTGGCTTTTAGTCATTGGCCCCCCTTTTTTTTCTGTCTGTTATTCCCAATATTTCTGAGCTATTTCACCATTTCCAATGCCTTCCATTTTCCTTCATAAACTGGAGACTGCAAGAGTTCTAATATCAGTCCGGCCTGTCTTCAAATGCTGTTTCTCAATTTGAAACCCTACTCTACATTACTGCCTGAATGTTTCATGGTTACCTCCATATATAAATGTCCAAAATTAT
>NW_003852564.1:1647533-1649299 GCF_000181295.1 Otolemur garnettii
CTGTCACTTCCAAGAACACTAGTAAGGTCTTATATTAGTTAGGTAAGGCTTTCCATCCTGTGTGTGCCGTAATATGATGTGCACACCTATGGATGCCATACCTTGTTTCATACCCCTATCTGAACATCTCATTTTATTGTAACCATTGTGAAAATTTATGCTTTTATCCTTGGCATCTATAAAAATGCTTGGCACTCATTCAACATTGAAAACAAATAATAGAAGAAGGTGGTAAGGGGAACGAGAAGGCAGAAAAAAGGCAGTTGATAGTAGAAACTTTTATGAGAATGTCTAATTATCAAAATAGATAACTGTGGAAAATATGTAGGGAGAGGTGACCCTAAATTGCTTTCTCTTTAGTGGTTATTGACATCGCCACTGCTAAAAGAAGTTACAGGGAGTTGGTGTTTGGGCTTGCATTCTATCTTAGACCCTTCCGTAATCTGGCTCTGACTGATGCTATCTAGTGCAAGTTACGCAACCCCTCTGTGCCTCAGTTTTTTCATAGGTACAATTATGATATGAAGAGTGTGGAATATAGATGATTATTATGAGCTTTAAATAAGTTTGTATTCATAAACTGATTAGGAGGGTGCCTATAAACAAATACAGGAATTGATACTGGAGTATTCAATATATAATGAGAATAATATTTCTCGTAAAGTTTTCATTTGTTTGTGTGTTGAAGAGTCTATAATCATCTAAAATGTTATTCACCCCTGAGAAAAAAGTTTTTAATACAGAAGTAATAGATTTTAGGGTAGGCAGAGTTAGCACATTCCACATTAATGTGCTAACTGTGCCTACTTGGACTCTTTATATTGACATTTTTTGAACATGGAGTAATGCTTGGCTCCAAAGATTATGACTTGACTTTGCATAATAAGTGTCTTTTTCACTCACAGAATTATGGAGAAAGAACTATTTCCTACTGCCTGTTAATTGAGGATGACATTTTTGTAATCATATCTATTATCAACAGAATTGGTTATATAATTTATGAACTAAAATGTTTTTATACTCCCTTTAATATAAATTTAATGCAAGTCCCACAGTTTTTGTAAGTTTTCATAAGCCTGAACTCTCCGAAGAACATCTCTCACCATTTATGTTTTCCAGCTTTGTTTGATGACATTTCTAGTTATAATTGTTCTAAAAAAGCTTAGATATGCTCATTATGTAGTCCTCATACTACACATGTTAGTAGGTCTGGAACTGACACAATTGCTGAGACTAGAAAGAAGCCTTGTATAATTTTTCTCCAGGCCTCAGGAAGTGATTGCTCTTGATGTTTGAAGCAAGCATTTGAATCAAAATAGGAAAAATGGAATAAAGTATTCTAAACATGTTTTTGAACTGTCTACCAATACAGCTACATAAATCAGTTTAGGCCCACAGGCAGAAGAAACAAAAGGATTTAATGTAAGATATAAAGAAAAGCTGTCTAAAGACAGGAAAGAATTTTAATTAAATTGAAAATGTGAATCAAAGCATTGACCTTGCTCTGGTATGGATCCTCATTGCCAACATGTACATCATGCCTTACACAACAATGAAAGCTAGAAAAATCAAGTAGAACTTGGTGGTGTAAGAGACTTTCTTCATTCATGTGCAAGGTCACATTTCTTTATCTTTTTTGGTAACTTCATTGGTGGGAGCATTTGTAATTAGAAAGCACAATTTTCTGAAAAGTGCTTTGTTCTAGTCTTAGAAAAGTTCTATAGTTTAATGGATATGAATGAAAATAATTATAAGTAAAACAACCG
>NW_003852564.1:1650409-1651354 GCF_000181295.1 Otolemur garnettii
AGATATTGCAGCTTTTTCACCTCTCTATTCTCTCTCCTAATGGCCATTATGATTTGTCCTCCACTAGAGTAAATTAACTGTACCTCCTAACTTACAAACAACAAAACAATCTAATAAGAACTTCTTTAATGTTACTGTTACTGGAATTTCTTTCTTCAGTAGGTCCTTTGTCTCCAGATTGGAAGAATGAACCCACAGAACACAAGTCAGGGGTAAGATAGGATTTATTAGACAGAAAGGAATACAGAGAAAGCATCAGAGATTCTGGCAGAGAGAAAGACCCAAGTTGGAAAATTTCTACCTGGGTCCTTTGTCTAGGGGAATATGTAGCCTTGAGAGCTATGTTTGGCCAGGACGTGGTAGGTGGATTTGAAAATGAAAGAATTAATGAATGGATACAGTCCCTTCCAATCAGAGCAAGATGAATGTAAGGGAGTTCACTTCATGAAATTGCCCAGGGCTAGGAAATGGAGGAGTCTTTATTCATCCCTGAATGGGGGAGCCCTGTATCATGGTCATTCTCAGCTTCAGAAGTTGTGTGTATGCCCTAGAGGGCAGGTTCACACTGGTTGGTACTATAGTTTGAAAGAATGGGAAAGAATAAGTGGGGGCAGCAGCCTGGCTGTGCCTTGATCTCCCTCATCTTCCTAGGGATCCGAGGCCCTGATGGCCCTTCTCTGCCACACTTGGTTCTCCAGCCCTCACCTCCTCACGGACCACTGGACCAACACCCCCAGGAAGTAAAGTGCAATGTGGGGCAGGTTCCCTCTGGTGGCTGGCCCAGCTGGACTCTGGGGCCACTGGCCTTACATCATTACTGCCTTTAATGTTACTACCCTTTCAAAATCTTTCTGAACATTTTTCACCAATTGCTAATTATTTCTTCTTCAAAAGATGAATTTTAATATCCTTTTTCAAATTACCATCCTCCTGCCCTCCCCGACC
>NW_003852564.1:1652371-1654255 GCF_000181295.1 Otolemur garnettii
TATAAGGGTACAGATGATGAGGTTACCTTGTTTGCTTTTGCGAGGGACAGTTCAAGTTGTAGTTGAGCCCTTCATCCCTTGTGTGCTGTCTACTCTTACACTGTGCACATTAGGTGAGAATTTACCAATCCCCCTTCATCCTCTCCTCTCCCTTTTTCCTTCTCTGTCCCTTTCCTTTGCCTCTAACTGCCTCCTTCACTTGAATTTAATATTATTTTTCTCTCATGTGGGAGTATAATTATTTATCTATTGGTTTCTATTAGCATTGAGTACATTGAATACCTGCTTTGCTGTTCTTGTGATACTTTACTAAGGAGAATGTTCTCCAACCCCATCCAGTTAATGCAAAAGATATAGTGTCTCCATCTTTTTATGGCTAAATAGTACTCCATGAGGTACATATACTACAGTGTATTAGTCCATTCATGCATTGATGGGAACTTGGGTTGATTCTATATCTTGGTGATTGTGAATTGAGCTGTGATAAACATTCTAATGTCCTTATGGTAAAATGATTTTTTTTCCCTGGGTAGATATCAAGTAATGGGATTACAAGAGCAAATGGAAGATTTACTTTTAGCTCTTTCAGGATTCTTCATACTTCTTTCCATAGAAGCTTATATTAGTTTAGTTTGCAGTCCCACCAGCAGTGTAAAAGTGTTCCCTTCTCTCCACATCCATGCCCAGCACCTGTAGCTTTGTGACTTTGTGATGTGGGCTATTCTCAGTGGATTGGATTATATCTCAGGGTTGTTTTGATTTGCATTTCTTTGATGATTACAGATACATGAAAAAATGCTCATCATCCATAATCATCAGAGAAATAACATTGCTTTCTATTCATTCACTGTTATGGCCACAAATTTCAGTATACTATTATTTTTATTCTGTTCTGAGTATTTTCTATTTTCTCTTAAGATTTCCTCTTTGAATAATTTCCCCATAAATTATTCAAAAAGATGGTTTTAATCCCCAATTATTTAAAGATTGTCCTAATATATTTATGTATTAGTGTGGCTTAATTCCATTATGGTCAAAGGACATATTTGGTATTATTTAAATTCTTTCACATTGATTGAGGTTTATTTTATTAATTCAGAAAGGGACTATATGTGAACATTCATGTGCCCTTGAAAAGTTTATGTATACTGCTCTTCATTGTAGTGTTCTATAGAGAATCAATTAGATCCAGTTGATTGATGCTATTATTTATTCTTGTATGTAGCTGCTGATTTTCAGACTAGCTTTTCCCCTTATTACTGAGAAAGGAATGCTGAAATCTCCAACTACAGTTGTGGATTTGGTTATTTTTCCTTTCAGTTGTGTCAGGTTTTGCTTCATGTATTTTGCAGCACTCATGTTAATTGCATACATATTTAGAATGGTTATTCTATTGAACTACTTAGCGTTACATAAATTCTTCTTAATCCCTGGTAATTTTCTTTGTTTTGAAGACTACATTGATCCTAATGCAGACACCCTATCTTTTAAATCATTATATTTTAAGTGAGTTACTTGTAGGCATAATATTGTTAGCTGTTGTTTTTATCCATAGTATTTCTTCCTTTTAATCTATGTATTTAGATTATTTTTATTTAATAGAACTATTGACACGCTTGGATTAGGTCTGCTATTTTATTATTTATTTCCGATATTCCCTTTGTGTTCTCTTCCCTGCCTTCTATTGGCTTACTTAGTGTTGTACTTTGACTTTTTTATTCTTTAAGTAAATTTTGTTGTTTTGTAGGGATTACAATATGTATATAAGATACACCGTATTTTGTATTAATATCTAGCACTTCAATTGGAATATAGAAAATTTAAAATTAGGAAGTCTCCTTTGGCTCAGTGCCTGTAGTTCAGTGGCTAGGGTGCTAGGCACAT
>NW_003852564.1:1654501-1655757 GCF_000181295.1 Otolemur garnettii
AAAACAAAACAAAACAAAACAATACTCCTTTACCTTTTCCCCACCTTCATGTTAAAGTTATTTTATATATTACATCTCTCTGAAAACTCTTATAGTGATATAATTTTCGCTTTCAGCTATTAAACATGTTATAAGAACTTAAAGTGAGAGTTTCTTCAGTTCTGATGAGAAATATTGAACTATTTTATTTCCTTGACATGTTCTGATGAGAAATATTGAACAATTAAAATTTTTATTCTCCTATTGGTAATGCATACTTTTTCTCCATTTGCTTCTGCTTTTAATATTTTGCTTTTAGCATTTTGGATATGATGAATCTGGATGAAGATTCTTAGTTTTTCCTATTTGAGATGAACTCATCTTTGTGTGTGTGTCTGTTGACATTTTATTTTGTTATTATTATTTATTTCTTTTTCTTTTTCAGTCAACTTTTTAATACATTCCTTCTTTTTTTGGTACATATACATGTTTTTATTTGGTTTCCACTTTATTTGCCTTCACAAAAATAAAAAGGCTTAAAATTTAATAACAATAACATTGTTTAAGATAAATACTAGAAACAAAAACCTCGTAAAGAATAAATGAAGAGAAATACATTCAGAAAAGAAATCAGATGATCACTGCAATCAAATATTAAGCAATAATAATAATAATGCAAGAAAGGTAACATTCACATTATCAAATAAGAGTATATCTATTATAGAATGCTTTGACTCTGAGGTTCAGCATGGAGTTGTCAGATAACTTCTTATATTATTTTTTATTTCAAAGTAACATAGGGGTGAAAATGTTTTCTGAATCTGTAGTTTTATGTCTTACATCAAAGTTGTCAAATTTTTAGGCATCATTTTTTCTGGTTTTTTTTTTTTTTTAGCACCTCACTCTTTCAACTTCCCTTCAGAAACTTTAATGGCACAAATATTAGTTCTTTTATTATTGTCCTTTCTGATCTTATGGGGCCATTAACTTTGCAATCCTTTATATTTCCTCAGATTGAATAATTTATATTGTGGTCAAGTATCTTTCTTCTTATATTTCCATTCTGTTATTTATTCACCCAATGATATTTTCAAAGTAGGTGTTGTATTTTTCACTTTTAAAATTATCATTTGGTTCTTTTTTTTATTTCTTATAGCATAACTGTGTACATTAATACAATCATGGGGTACAGTGTGCTGTTTTCATATACATTTTGAAATACTCTCATCAAACTGGTTAACATAACCTTCATGTCATTTTCTTAGTTATTGAGTTAA
>NW_003852564.1:1656473-1657745 GCF_000181295.1 Otolemur garnettii
CTGGAGCCTTTAATCAGCAATTAGGTTATGAGGGCTACACTCTCATGAACAAATTATTGCTATTAACTCAGAAGTGTGTTAATTGGCTGTCTTAGGTGTGGCTTTGTTATAAAAACAAGTACTCCCTTACCCTTCCATAATCTGCCATGGATGAGCCTCACCAGATGATGACACCATTGTTTTGAGTTTCCACCCTTTAGAAATATGAGCTTTTATTTCTTTCCAAGAAGAAATGGTCCTATGGTCCTATGTTACAGCAGCAGAAATGATGTAAGGCACATTCTGAACAAAGAAAATAGACTGAGAAAAATATAAAGAAACCCTCAGGGACCTTTAGCAACAGTAAAAAATAATTTCAACATTCATGCCATCACAGTGTGAGAAGGAAAGAATAGAGTGGAGGCAAGAGAATATTTGAATATATAATAGATGAAAATTCCCTAAGTTGAATGAAAGACACAATTGTACAGATTCCAGAACCTCAGAAAATCTCAGACAGGATAAATCCAAAATTCTCGTGCCAAGATAATCATAATTAACTTCTAGATACAATAGACACAGAAAATAACATGAAAGTACTTGAGAAAAATAACATATTGCTTTAATAGAATGTCAGTTTTAAAGACTGTACATTTCTTATCCAAAACTGTAGGTAACAGAAAGCAGTGATACAATGTATCTTAAGTGCTGAACCAAAAGAACTGTGAACCATAAATCTTATATACAGTAAAACTAATCTCTAGGCTAAGGTATAAATAAAGACATTATCTGACTAAGGAGAAATGAATACATTTGACAGTACCAGATTTCCTTATAAGGATTGCCTAAATAGATATTTTAAAAGAAAAAAGAAGGAATTTGGGGACATCAAGAAGAAAAAGAATAACAGCACAAGCTGAAACATGGGTAGAAAATATTTTCTTTTATTTATGAGATTTATAAAGCAATGATTAAAACTAAAATTATAACATTGTCTGGTAAGTAAGACAATGATATTAAAAAATGGGGAAATTAAAGAGATCTAAGTAGAAGTGATGTTTCCATAGTCCACCTGAAGTTGCAAAATCTTAACACAAGTAGATAATGAAAAATCACATTTGTGTATATTAATAAACTGCTAAACTACTATAAGAACATGCAAATAGACACAGTAAAGCAAACTATAAATTAAATATGATGCAGTTATAAAATTAAATTTAAGCAATTCACATAAAAGGGAGAAAAGTGTAACAGAGGAAAGAAAGAAATGAACAAAAAGCAAATGACAAAGGG
>NW_003852564.1:1671092-1672171 GCF_000181295.1 Otolemur garnettii
GTATATATTTAAGTACTGAGCTCTAGATATGTATTTTTTTCTCATTTGGATTCACAGCTCAATTGCTTTCAGAAAACAATGAAAATTAATCTCAAAGACTGATAGAGAAAATTACCAGTAAGTAGGAAATGCAATGCCAATACCATTCGGGTATGTAAGCAATAAATGAATAGTGTGACATTAAAACAGTCAATTAGTTATGAATTACTATAGAAAAAATATCGTGTGGAGTTTGAGAATTTGAAAGCAATATTATCTTTTAAAGATTGTTTTTTGGAGGTGATGTTATATTTTGTCTGCAGATTAAAACTTATATTAAATATTTGGCCATCTGAGATAAAGAAGCCCTTCTATTTCAAAATACAAACTACAAGGACATAAAGTTTTTGAATATTTGTATGAGACAATTTACAATAATTCTTTGCCATCATTTTCATTTTAAAATTGTACAGGTGAATAAAATCATCATAATACAATTAGTAGTACCGATATTTGATGTTTCATTAATTTGAAGAAAAAGATTCGCTGTTTTACTTAACATCTCTTCATGGAGAAAGAACAAACCCTCTATTTTCTTACTGAACTGCCTGCAATTTTCTACACACACCATAGCTTCATTCTTCATATTTGCTTTCTATTTTCATAGTGATGGGAATGGAATGTGATTTCGAGCTCTCAGCCATTATGCTGCCCTTTGTGGCAGTGGCCTTTGACTCAGGCCCAAGTTCACCATAACTTATTTTTACAATGATCCAGAGATGTAGCCCGGCCACTTGGCAATATTTTCATTCACTCCTACTCAGCTCATTTCAAAATGTGGATTCTTGCTGTTTTTCTTCAGAGCATTTTCAGTTTCAGCATGAAACCATTTAAAGTAAAACTGCTGTTATGCAAATGACTGAAGACAAAGTGCATTTATTTCCAATTCCCTGATTCTTTCTCAACTATTAAGCTCCATAGAGCCGTTTGTTTCCCAGTCTTATTCACAAAGTTATTACCCAATTTGGCAATATTTTCTTGAGAAACTGCTGGGTAGTGAAAACGTGTTTTTGTACTGGCAAATGGGTCCTCCGTTTTCA
>NW_003852564.1:1672504-1676504 GCF_000181295.1 Otolemur garnettii
TGAGTGTCAACGGGCTTCAAATTTGCAGGGTATAATTTTCTAGTTTTCTCTCAATTGCTATTTTCTGTGGACCTTGTATTTATATATTTACGTATTTTTGCATAATTTATTTCAAAGCCAGGACCGTGGTAGAAATATATGGCAACTAAAAACATAAACTCATCTTGCTTAGCACTATGGATTATAGTTTGCTCTTGTGGTTCTTAAACTTGAACGTGCACCAGAGGCTCCTGGGAACATATTTAAAACCAGACCATTGGGATCCACCTCCAGAGTCTCTAATTCAATTGATCTGGAGACTCTGGACTCAGAATTTCAATTGCTAGCAGGTTTCCTAGCAATGCTACTGTGGCAGGGTAAGGGATAACACTTTAGAAATCTCTTCTGTAGAACATGAAAGAATACTAGACTCTAGTCATTCTGTTTAAATAAAATGCCAAGCTATTATCTATTGAGGAGACACAACTGACATTGTATTTACGAAAGAACTGTGACCTTCTCTTCTTAAAACAGTCCACCTTTAAGCTGAGCTCTTGCATTCTGTAAATAAAACTCAAATCGAAGGAATGGCCATATTTCTGACAAGTCACGAGGCTTACCAAAGTCAATTTTGTTTGCTATAACACTTAAAATACAATTCTATTTACAATCGCCTGGCACGGATGACTGCACTTTTTTTTATGTACATAACAGTTTTTGACACTGAGAAATAAGAAGCTATGAAAATAAGGTTGATAAACCAGTAAAGAAGTTTTTCCTTAAATGGTCACAATCTGCCAAGAGCTGATAAGGAAAGAATCCTGTGGGGACAATGACAAAAAACCTAAAGCCGTCAGCCTCATGTCAGCACTGAGCAAGAAAACAAATGGAATTCCAGACAATTCAGAGCAAATACTACAAATCAGAGGCCATACCCAAACCTCCTTTCAATCTTACACTTTTGAAAGACAATTTAGACACACAAAGGACCAAAGGACGTTGAGCAACTTCACACTAATAGTTACCATGAGTCTTTACTTTTGAGTTTCTTCTGTGGAACTGGAATTAGATTTTTCTCCAGCAAAAGTTTTCCTAGATTCTCTGTGGTGCATATCCGATCATCTCTAATGTAAAATGCTAAAGAAAAGAACCGGGACAGAGCAAGGGTAAGTCAATGATTGGAATTATATTAATTAGGATGAATTAGAGGAATGAAGGAATGCTTAGCAGATTTCCATTGTGTGTTTATAGCCTGTGTTCTAAATGGTTTTGAAGCTATAAAATGTTATTGGAAAAGGATATTGGCAGGTGAAGTTAACATAATCATAGCATCATTGAAGTTTCACTATGGTTAATTACTCATTGTAAACATGGTATTATACGAAAGTGTGTTCATATTTCTAAATTTTTTAAATTTTGGCATTAATACAAATTATGTCACACATGTTAATGCTACTTCTGTTAGAGAGTGGAATGTTGATAGAAAATCAATTGGAGCCTGTGATTTATACATTATTAGTTTAAAATATTGTACAAGCTGTACTGCTCAGGTAGATGGAAATAAATGCAAGCAACACTTCTATCACTTGTTGAAAGTTTGCCATGTTCAAGGTACTGCTTCCTTGGCTGTGAACTGTACAGTCCTTTAAAACAGTTTACAGATAGTGTCCCATCAAATTTGTGGAACCTTAGGTTTAGAAAACGCAAATAACCTGAAAATCTCATGCAGATACTAAGTGCTGAGGCCAGAATTTGAATCCGTGTTATCCTTCTAATCACGATGCATTGTTATAAGCTTAGAATAGCATTTAAGAGCATTTATATATATAAACAAAATTTTTCTACTTGATAAAACATTTTTACAATAGAAATGATTTGTCAAAGTGGAATTTTATCAAAGATTGCCTAGAAGGTAAATGCTTTTGAAGGTGTGGGGATGAGTGGAGGAGGAGATAGGCATAAATCTTCATAGTACAGATATGTTGGTAAAGTTGATATTCAAAAGCAGTCGAGAAAACAATCCAGCATTGTGCAGAGTTATAAAAGAGTTGGCAATCCAGGCAAAGATAGCTCAGTGACTCATTTTTTTTAAAAAATATCTTTGAAATACAAGTAAATAAAAACTCTCTAACATAGAGACTAGAATATTAATTTTTATTATTTTTAAATTTTCCCGTTCATTTCATTTTTGTTTTAAGTTATAAAATAAAATATACATTTATTTTCTTCTAAATTATCACTATCCTGAATTTAATACTTGTCAAAAGTAAACTATATATATTTTAAAGATTTGGTCAAGACAGGTGAAGGTATAAGAATAAACAAGCTTCCAGAAAAGAAAACTCATGCTGTTACACCTATAGTTCCTGAGGGAAGGTTTCTCTGTTGGTGTTGCCATGGTGTCTGGGTTAGTTTTATTCATTGTTTTGCAAAGCTGTGAGCCAAGTTATTAGTGTCTAGCCATAAAGATTGATTGAAGAGAGAAAAATATAAAAGTTCATCTACTTTCCTATTAATTAATTTAAGTCACCCAAAAGAAGAATAGAAAACGAAGAAATATGTAGGCAAAGAAAAGAAAAGAAAAGAAAAGAAAAGAATTTCTTTTCTTCAGAAAAGAAAAATAGAATGACGCAAGTGTCAGAGTAGTTGTCCTGGAAATAGCATAAAAATAACAGAAAATTGAATAAAGTTGACAATGATGTTAATATGATAAGGGAAGAGGTAGAGAATAATTTTAATAATTTTAAAAAAGTTAATGAGAAAGTTAAAGTAAAAAAAAAGGTGGGGCAAAACAGACATATATTAATCAAAATTATGTGAAAACAAAATCAAACAGAGCTATAACTTCACCACTTTACTATCAACATGGTGTTGATCTTCATATCTTGGAAAGGATCATTTTAGTTATGACATTATATAAAATATTTGGATTTAACTCTAGCTGAATTAAACTGTGGTGTATGTATACCATGGAATATTATTCAGCTTTTAAAAAGATGGAGACTCTACATCTTGTGTAGTAACTTGGATACAGTTGGAGAATCTTGTCCTTGGTAAAGTAATATATATTGTTTGCCCACACAAGAGAAAATATAATTCATTTCAAGATGGGAGTGGAGGAAGAAGGGAGGGAAGGGGGAGCAGGCAAGGGAATTGGTGTGTTTCCACATAACGGGCACAATGTAAAGGTATAGGGCACACCTCTTGGATTTAGGACACAACTACAGAAGGAACTCTACCCTAACAAATGCAAACATTGCAACCTAATTGTACGCTCATATTGATTTGGAACAACAACAAAAAGATCTCATTACATTATTTATAATTAGAAAATTATATTATTATTACTTACTATTGCATTAAGATAGTAAGCATTGCAATTACTGAATAATCTGTTAGAAGATATCTTTATATAGTCCCATGGAAAAATACAAGTAGTAATTGTTTTCTTTCAATGAACAGTATTATTACCCACTGCTTAATTTCATCCTAAGATCTGACTACAGCATTTTTTCCTTCCTCAGTATACATTTAATAGCTGTAATTTTCCTTCAAATAAAGTAATGCTGCAGTAACACACATTGACGTTGGTCTCCAGGAGGGCTTTATACATGTAAGAAATAATTGTCAGTAGTAATTAGGCTGCATCACAGTTAAGGCTTAGTGACAGTAGCAGGGAAGAACGAGTAGACTATTTTATAATATAAAATTTACCTGCTGCATACATGAATTATTGAACAAATAATGTGATTAATGCACTAATACTATGTAAGAGATATAAGGATAGGCAATAGTTTTGAAGTAGTGTATAAAAATATAGATGCCAGATATGGAGTAAACCCCAGATTTTCATTCATGAATTCAGTAAATATGTCTATAGAATGACTAATAGGGTCTTTTTCCTATAGAATTTACATTAACTGAATTTTCATGAAGGGAATGTTTAGGGGTTTAAATGTTTGTCTGGAAAATGAGAAAAGCAGTTTATTGAAGACATGAAAAGTAATAAATGAGAGCCCAG
>NW_003852564.1:1677363-1679783 GCF_000181295.1 Otolemur garnettii
GAAGTTAGGGCACAAACAGAAATTGTTTCTGCCTTTTCAACACTGGTGGTGAAGAAAGCCTCGCTTTTTTTTATGATGGAGAAATTCACACAGTAATAAAATTAACCATTTGAAAGTGTCACTTCAGTGTTGTTTTGTACAGTCACAATGTTGCACAACAAAAAGCTTTACTTGTAATCAACATAGTGTATATTGAAACATAAAATCAAACCACCTAAAGAAGGTATATAGAGAACATACTACCTTCTGCAATAGAGGTAAAGAAATGAAAGGGCAAATCTGAGGTACGTATTGGAATGATTCCAGTCTGTGTTGACTAATGAGTTCTATTACAGTCTAGTATCAAGAAACTAGAACATCTCCATCTGGTAGCAAATAGTGACTTTGAAGGAGGCACCCACGGTGCTACTCAGCTGCTCGAGGGTTGCGACAAAGCTGCGGTTTCCATGACAGCTTTTTGTCTCCTTGCAGCCGTATGTACTTGGTTTTCCAGCAAGTACCTTTTAAACTTGGTATTATAAAACTTTTAGAGCATCTCAGGGTTTTTTTCTGTAACACAGAAAGTACATGTTCTGGAGTAGCCAATGGAAAATCAACCTTTAGAGGGAGAAAATTTCTTAAACGGAGGTGCAGGATAATGTGCCTATTCCTGCAATTAAATAAATTATTTAAAGGAACTATAAACTCAGAAAGTACTTTAGTGTTTGGAGAAAATTGATTTTTTAAAGAACTATCACACACAAATGATGAGATTAGGTAATTTGGTTGTTTTGGAAGAGAAAACAAAACCTGTCAGAGAAATACAGAAAAGAGAAGACATGACAATTGAGAGTAAGAGAGAAGACACAAATGGAAGCAGGCCAGCTGCTGTTTTTATTTAATAGGAGACCTTAGTTGAACGTTTACACTGCTTTCTTTTATTAAGAAGCATAATCATGTGACTCATATTCTCTTCTGCTATGAACACGAGACCACCGCCCCTCAAAAAAAAATATATGTATGTATATATATATATATATATATGCCCATGGGCACATGCACATGAGCTTTAAAACTAAGATCTAGTCAAACACCAGAGAATGAAAGAAAAGACTCAAAGAGCACAAAGAATGTTAAAAGCCCACGTGGTGAGAGATGTAGGTACTGGCACCCATCGTGATTTTTACCCTGTGTTTAGGTTTGAAAGGCCAAGGGTAGGCTTCTAATCCATAGAGGAAGACCAAAGACACAGCCTCAGGCTGCTGCAGGTGGGTAAACTGGATCACTACTCCTACATAGAAATATGTACGAAAATCTCTTCATGGGGATTATCTAGCCATGAAAAGTAAACTAGAAACACACACATACACACACACACACACACACACACACACAAGAAAAACACTCATAGACATGTGGCTTTAAAATTTTTGTTCTGTCTTCAGTCTTGGTTATACAAAGTAAGGGGGAAGCCAACTTTGAAAAAGATCTGTTTTGGGGCCCAAACGTGCCCATTTTAACTTTTGCATTTATAATATCTACCTAAAATCTGTCCAGATCACTGTTATCCATATAACATTAGCAGAAGTCAACTAAACGTTAAAGAATCAACTCAGAGTAAAAGAAAAAAAAAGTGCTGAAAATAGGGCACAAACCTGGATTACAGACACGATTGGAAGGAAGTCTGCATGAGTTTTAGCGGATGCAAATAAACAGAATTAGGCTTTAAAAATATAGATAATGAAACAATAAAAGGAAGCTTCTAAATAGATATGCCCACAAAAATAGAAATCTGGAAATAATTATGATAAAATAATTTTAAATTAATACTTCCAGAGAACAAGGAAAAAATAAGTAATATTTTTAAATGCTTTTTTTGGTAAAGGCCAATAAAAGAGAAAAAAATAGGAGGACTTGTCAACAAAAAAAGACAAGAGGCTTATTTTTTATTTCAGATTAATGTGAGATATGAAGGCTTAATTTTCAAATATGAGATGTAACCATAGGTACAATAAGACAACAAAAATCAGTAGAGCACAGCTTTGTTTGTAACACCAAAACTTTAAAAATACAGTGGCTCATGCCTGTAATCCCAGCACTATAGGAGGTCGAGTTGGTGGATTGATTGAGCTCCATTAGAGACCAGGCTGAGCAAGAGAAAGACCCTATCTCTACTGAAAATAGAAAACTAGTGGGATGTGGTGGTGCACCCCTCTAGTCTCAGCTACATGGGAGCCAGAGGTAGAAGGATCGCTTGAACCCAGGAGTTTGAGGTTGTTGTGAGCTACGATGATGCAATAGTACTTTACCCAGAATGGCAGTGAGACTATCTCAAAAAAGAGAAAGAAAGAAAGAAAAGAAAAAGAAAACCGGAACAAAATCTAAACATCTATTAAGGGGAATTAACAAATATAATGGAGGACAGCACCTGTGGCTCATTC
>NW_003852564.1:1680631-1682705 GCF_000181295.1 Otolemur garnettii
AAGAATCCCCTCTCGCCTCTTCTGTTTTGGTGTTTGGCAGCTCTGTGGCTTTCTTTGGGTTGTTTGTGGGAGCACGACTCTAATCTCTGCCTTTGTCCTCACATAGCTGTCTTCTCTTTTCTGTGCCTGTGTCCAATTTTCCTTTTCTTACAAGGACACCCAACATTGGCTTAGCACCTGCCCTAATCCAGGACAACCTCATTTTAACTTGATTATACCTGCAAAGTCTCCATTTCCAATTAAAGTAATATTCACGTGTAGCAGGGGTTAGAACATAGACAGCTTTCTGGGGACACAAATCCATTCGTCATAACATATTTCACTATTCCACATGCCCAGAATATCATGCTTGTCTTTTATCCAGTTTAAAATCTAAACTTTTTAACTCTCTTTGATTTCATCATTCTGATAAAAAAACAAACAAACAAAAGAAACCTCCTTGTTTTTATTCAACATATACATTTGCACACCATTAATGGCTGGAACACACACACTTACATACTTACACCCACAGCCTGCGCTGAATTAAAATTTCTAACTATAAAACGCCAGTATATGTTTTCATATTGCCTGACAATCATATTACGTTTGGTTTTCCCCATTTACATTCCTAAGTATCCAAATGAGGACTTCATTTCTTTTCTTTGAATTTTCAACCTTTTCGCTATACCCTCACTCTCAGATAATGACCTGATTCCAAAGAGAAGATGAAGGAAATCAGAAAAGACTTTTTCCCACATCTTACTAAATTCTGATAATGCACCTTGATCTGAGCTCATATTTTTAGTTTTATTCCTCTTACCTTTCACCCTCCCATCTGTAAACCAGACCTGATCCCCTGTCTTCTAGTCTTTGCTCCAGCAATTTTCCTGACTCTCCACTCTTTCCTTTCTCCTGAAACTTTCCTAAGTATATAGTTATGCTCTTGCTTCTCACATGTAAAGAATAAAGCCCTTCTAACCTCATGTTGCTGAATCACGCTCAACTCATCTTCCTTTCTATTCCCACTTTTTTTCTGGGTTTTCTTCTCCCAGTCTCTCATGAACTCTGGCCAGCAAGTTTTCGCTGCCACTGCTACTCAACTAAGATGGTTCTTTTCAAGGTCACCAATGACCTCCAATAGCAGAAGTCCATGGGTAGTTCTCAGTGATATTTTACTTGATTCACTGTCATCATGTGACATATTTGTGATTCTGAGGGCATCGTACTCTCCTATTTTTTCTTCTTTCTCAAAGAGTAATTTTAGTTATTTTAACTGGTTTCTACACATCTCACAATCCCATCTTCTGCACTTACTGAAAATTAGTAGAGTCATGTGCCTTATGACATTTTGGTATCAATGGACCATAATTATGATGGTGGTCTCACAGGAGTATAATGAAGGTGAAAAATTCCTATCGCCTAGTGACTTCATAGCCCTCCTAATATCTCAGCACAAGATATTACTTCCCTGTGTTTAGATTAGCCTTAAGTTTACACAAATCCTTACTGTTGTGTTACAATTATCTACAGCATTCAGTAGTAACCTGCTGTACAGGAATGTAGCCTCGGAGCAACAGCTCTATGGGTGTCTAAACGTTTGGCTTCTCTGTGCCAATTGAAAGAAGAATAGTCTTGGGCTCCTATTAAATATACAAACATTAACAAAAGTTGATGAGAAAAAAAAAAAGTCTGTGCATAATTTTCATGATTTATGCCATCACAGATAAGCAAAAAAAAAAAAAAAAACCCTCACATAATTTGCATGTGGCCCACAGGCTGTGGGTTGGACATCCCTGCTAGGTTTGTAGTAGGCTGTATCAGCTAGGCTTGTGTAAGTATACTCTATGATGTTTGCACAATAACACAATTACCTAAGGACACATTTCTCAGAACACATCATAATAATTAAGTGATGCATGACTGTATTTGGACTCCTTTTGTTTACTGCCTGTGATGATTCTCTTGAAGACCATTCAGTATCATTTATATGGTAATTCCTACAAATTTTATGCTGATAATCATTCTTTCTGCTGCCATCCAGCCTCATATTATACAACTATATCCTATGCATATCTAATTGATTACATTTGAC
>NW_003852564.1:1683571-1684700 GCF_000181295.1 Otolemur garnettii
GAGGAATACTGTATCACACCCTCCACTCACAGGGGAGTAATGCAGCCAGAATGGTTCTGGTGTTGGCAGTGGGGAGCAGCCCTGGCTATGCCCTGGTCTCTCTCAACTTCCTAGGGGCCTACCTGGCTTCCACCACACTTGCCCCCTCTCTGCCGCACTTGGTTCTCCAGCTTTTATCTCCCTACATCCTGCTGCTCTGACACCTTCTGGCCACAAGAGTGGTAGGTTCTCACCTTCTGAGGACCTTGGCCCAAGACTGGGTACCACCCGCCCTGTATCTCCACTACTCACCATGAGGGTTACTTTTATTTTGGAATCATTTTGTGGATTTATTTTTTGTTGTTGTTCATTTTAGGAAAAACAGCATGGGAAACTGGCACCTGTGGCTAATCTTACTTCTCTTTATGAAGTAATTAAGTTTTTGTGTTTGACTTTAAAACTGGCTCAATTGTATCTTTCTGGTCAAGTTAGTTGGGCCTTGGCTTCAGACTTGGGCTAGTCTTGATTTTTGTGTACTTGGCAAATTCAGTTTAAGAAATCCGTTTTCCTGGCTTGGCACCTGTAGCTCAAGTGGCTAAGGCGCCAGCCACATACACCAGAGCTGGTGGGTTCAAATCCAGGCCAACCCTGCCAAACAACAATGACAACTACAATCAAAAAATAAGCGGGTGTTCTGGTTGGTGCCTGTAGTCCAGCTACTTGGGAGGCTGAAACAAGAGAATTGCTTAATCTAAAGAGTTGGAGGTTGCTGTGAGCTGTGATGCCATGGCACTCTTCCCAGGGCAACAGCTTGAGGCTCTGTCTCAAAAAAAAAAAATTCATTTTCCCTTATTAATGCAGAGCAGCAGCTCATTTTCTAGCATTGAATCAACATACTAATCCTGTTTTATGGGTCTTTGCATTCCAGCACTTGGGATCCCTCCAGGACCCCTCCATTGCCCACCACAGAATATCTACAGACAGATCTTTTATCCATAACACAGTTCCTGATATCTGAGTTCTTTATTTTTTTTTTTTAAGAGACTGAGTCTTACTTTCTTGCCCTTGGTAGAGTGCTATGGCATCACAGCTCACAGCAACCTCCAACTCCTAGGCTTAGGCGATTCTCTTGCTTACATCTCCTGAGTAG
>NW_003852564.1:1685359-1686736 GCF_000181295.1 Otolemur garnettii
TATCTGGACCATGGTGATAAATTTTCCATTATCTTAGAAAGTCACTGAATTTCAGTCTTACAATTTAAAGTGAGGAAGAATAGCACTCAAAGGAGTTTACATAGCACAATGGCCAATTTTACTTGCCAACTTGCCTGGGCTAAGAGATTGCTAAAACATAATTTCTAGGTGTGTCTGTGAGGGTATTTCTGGAAGAGGTTTGCCTTTGAATCAGCAGACTGAGTATAGAAGATCATTCTCACCACGAGAGAGGGCACTATGCAAACTACTAAGAGCCTGAGCAGAAAAGAAAGGGAGAGGAAGGCACATTTGCTCTCTGCTTGAGCTGGGACAACCATTTTCTCTTGCCATTAGACATTGATATTCTTGATTCTTAGGCCAGGGGAACTGGACTGGGACTTAATGATCAGCTCCCCTGGTTCTCAGGCATTGGGACTCATGATGAATAACAACACTAGCTTTCCTAGGCCTCCACCTTGCAAATGGCAGATCATGGAGCACAGCAGCGATAGCCATGTGAACCAATTCCTCATCAGTAAATTTGTGCTCTTTCTATCTATATGAGACTATATACAACCAACAGGAGAACCCTGACGAATACATCTGGATGTTTAGTACCCAAGAGTAAGAAGTACAAGGTGTGGGGACAATGTTATCCTCTCTCCTTTCAGTTCACAAATTAAGAAGAAAGAAAAAGTAAAAATCTATCTACATATTCTTGTTAAAAAAAAATACTATTATAAACTCTGCTCTCTGTTGTAAGACAGCGAGTCTCAAGTAGAGGTAAAGATGTTTTATTAAACCATTTTTAAAAACATGTAAGTTGGCAAGAGAAATATTAAACTGAGTTAACAATATTTTATTTTTATAGTTTCATGAAGAAAAGTTTAAAATACACTTAAAAATCAAAAACTGAAATACAGTTTATTTATTTTCCAGAATTAATGGCTGTTAATATGTTGTCACCTTTAATATATGTTTTTTATAAATAAAATTTACATATGTATCTAAAATTTGTTTTACCTACTATTGTTTGTTTTGATCCACAGCTATCCCTCACATCATTGCTATTGCTGTGAGAATTACAAAGGTCAGAGACATGGAAGGAACACAGATTTAACTCACATGAAGAATTTTGTTTTAGGAAAAAGAGAGATCCTGATATTCTACACATTCCAATTCACGTTCTAGGAATGGTGGCTTGTGATGACCTCTAAACTTAAGCAAAAAGAGTAGAGCTTCTTCTAGATTATTAGGAGATGATGATTTGAGTTTTCTGTAATTCTAGAAATTTACAGAACAAAACAGACAGACGGGTTAGAATTGTTTTGTATTTATTTCAGTTAAATTATACAGGCATCCTCAAACCATGGCCCA
>NW_003852564.1:1687405-1688670 GCF_000181295.1 Otolemur garnettii
GGGCTTTTAAAAGGTAGTTTAAGTTAAATAGGGTCAATATAGAGGACTCTAATCCAATACGTCTGTTCTCCCTATAAGAACAGGAGATGAAGACACAGAAAAACACAGAGCAAAATTCATATGAAAACACAGGGAGACAACAGCTAACTATAAGACCAAGAGAGAAGAGAGAGAAGCTTCAGAAAAAACGCAACTCTCCTCAAAACTTAACCTTGGACTTCCCTCCAGAACTGTGAGATTGTTGAAGTCACCCAGTTCATAGTACTTTGTTATGGCAACCCTAGCATGCTAATATGTATGATACACAATTAAAAGCATCACTCATAAATAACTATGCAGAAAAGTACTTAACATTAGAGACCATAAAGTAAGGATGACATTCTCTCACCCCTTTACTGAGGAAATATCAAATAAAAATAACAATTAAGGATACAAATACCTAAATAACATAATTGGTGTGGCAAAAATGGTTGATTTAAAAATATCTTTTTTTTCACATGCTCACTGGACAGTAATATTAACCATATGCAATTAGATTCAGGAGAGCAGAGAAAGTGGATAGGGAGAGAAATGGTCTCTTTGTAAATGAAGGAGGCAAATGAGGTAAGAGTTGGAAATGAAATTAGTAATGAGAGGTTGTTAGTTTCAACAATTGTGCTTTAAATGATAAAAATGGTATCATAAGAGTCTTCCAACAGAGGAATCATTTAGCAATGTAGCAGAAAAGTGAAAGTCAAGCATGAGAGGAGGCAAGAGAGAATGTGATCTAGTACACAAGAATAGTCATTGCTAAGAGTGCTGAACAATAAACAGGAAAAGCAGAGCACGTGCTATAGATATAGAAATTATATAGATATTAATGGCCGAGGTTATTCTCTTCTGATTGTTTTCTCAGTAGGACAGAGAATGAAATGGCTGACAGTGAAGATGATTTGGGGGGTTTGAGAAGCAGAAAAATGGATGCAAATGGTCCCTTAGGAATTGAGAAAGTGACTAGAGAATGTTGTAAGTTTGCCAAGTATAATGAAGGGCTCACTTGAATTTGGTGGGGTTAGACCCCTGAGTGTGATTGTGTGTTTCACCCACCCATGTTGAGATGCTAAGGTGCTTGCACAGATTTGGACTTCAGTGGGTTGTGTGATTGTTCGTTTTGATTTTCCACTATGTCAAATTCTATCATTTGTATCAAAAGGAGATTATATATAGATAAAATGCATCTAACAACTTTATAAAGAAAAATAACTGGTCTCAGAAGTTTTCTGTAG
>NW_003852564.1:1689639-1691638 GCF_000181295.1 Otolemur garnettii
GGGAACATAGGAGTTAAATCACTTTGTCCACATAAAGTAGTGGTGACATCCATAAAGGACAGACACTGAACATCTTTTGGGTGCCTTTAAATTCTAATTTACATATGTTATACATACATATAATTGATTAAGCATGCAATTTCAGTTCTTACATTTAATAATTATCTAATAAGTCAGAATTTAATAAATTTGAGACATATCAATGAGTAAGTATGCAATCGTATCACGATTCTGTGCATGTTGTTGGCATCTGTTGTACACATCAGTGATATCCTATTGTTCGTTTGTCACAGATGGATTTTACAGATTTTGGGTCTTAGTTAGCCTTCCTTTTAATAAACAGTTAGCTTTGTGATGTCTCATAGTCGTCTTCTTGAACCAGGCAGTTATGTTTTTTAAGACAAACAACAATAACAATAAGAACAAATCTCTATTTTCCCCCTGATTTTGAATTAATTGTGACATTTAGTAGTCTGTTTAAACTGTATTGATAGTACCTCCAGGAACAAGGACCTGAGGACTAACATTATAATTTTAATATCCCAAACAAAGTTACAAGGTAAGTTCCAGCCCATGGATGAGAAAGAAACACATTGTACTAATTGGATGAGCCTAACAGAGACATCTGGTGGCTACCTTTGAGTAGCTAGTCTTGGGAATTTATTGGAACTGGTAGTCTTACATTTTAATGTACAACTTGGCAGAGATAAAATAAAAAAAAAGATGTGGGAAAAATATTTGAGAATATTTCTAGAATTTATCACACTCAAATAATGTTGACAATTAGATTATAACTACAAGTTCACAGACAAATAGGTATATCATTGTAGAAAAATGCTGTAGTGATATGCGGTAGCAATGTCTGTACTTTTTTTAAATAACAATGAGTGAAGTCATACACATACATAATATTATCATAAATTAACAGTAAATATTTTATTATAAAGTTCACATAGTATTTAACTGGGTGAAATTATTTATTATAAGTCAAAATATATAAAAAAAGAATGCCAAGTAACAGAACATGTAGATGTTACTTATAGATACTAATATTCATAATTTTACAACTATCACACTTTTATATATACTGTTGATCTCCTAAGATCTTTTCTTTTTAACATTCGACTTTTTTCTTTTACCAAAATAATCAAAATAATGATGCTGTAACCATCATTTCCATAGATACCAAGAAGAAAGGGTAAAATTTAATTAATTATATCTGTTAGCCACATATTGCTTGATATATACTTTCCATTGTAGAATCCATATAAACAAAAATTTAACCTCAACAAGTAAGTCAAGCAGAAAGTTATAGCAATTAAATAAAAAAAGTCTGATACATGAGATTCTGAGTTGTAAAGGATTTTAGCCACTTGAAAATCTTTCTTTTGTTATACGAGTTATATAAATATCTTGCAATTATATGTTTATTCCTTTGACCAACTGGGCAAAAGATAAAAGACTTGACTCCATCGCTTACAGAATTTCTTTTGGTTGTGTCTTGTGGCTTTTCTGGCCCTTCCAGCTGAGTGTTTTTGCCTGTTGACACCATTGCCACATTGCTCTTTTTTTATCCCTTATCTCTGGATATGAGTTGCTATAATCAATGACCTTTATTTTGTTTTAAAGAATTGTATCATTTTTGGCTGTCAGAGTAAGAAATACTTGAGGCATCTTCCCCAAACCTTCACTTCTTTCTTGTATTAGTATCAGCTTAAGTCATGGAGGGCTGATGTAAGAAACATCAAGTAAATCCAGGTTTAAAATATTTTAATCTTAATAATCTTACAGATAAATAAAATATCATTTTCTTGGCTATATCTAATTTTTCTTCCTTCATTTTCTCTTCATTCAAATTATCTTTAAATTAGAAAAGATTCATTTTTTATACATGTTTTAAATACATATTTCCTATGCTGTAAACTATGGGTCTACAGCAGTGTACCGAGTGATACAAGTGCCTTAAAGATTATTTTGGGGAAAATTATTTTGCTAGGAC
>NW_003852564.1:1692616-1698618 GCF_000181295.1 Otolemur garnettii
AAAAAAAAAAAAGATTTATTCTGAGCTGAATGTGTGTGTCAAGATACAGAATTTTCTTAATCAGAGATAGGCCAACTGAACATCTCCAGAGACTCAAGTGATCTGTTAAGTAAATTGATGGCCTGCAGGTGTGATGTAACTTATATCTCACAGATCAAGAGCCTGTTAATGATTTATCATGTTGTCCTTAACAAACAGCAACTCCGAGAGGGAGGGTGCACAGTGAGGGGTGTCTGTCTTTTCTTTCCCTCATGGCTGGCAATTCAGCTATATAGTTGTGTATAGTATTTGTGGCGTTCCCTCGGCCAAGAGGGGGGGGCCCATTCAGTTGGCTAAGGGGATTAAGATTTTATTTTAGTTCACAACACCATAGGACGTGACTTAGCCATAAAGAAGGATAAAATAACATCTTTTGCAGTAAGATAGATGGAACTGGAGGCCATAAGCCTACATGAATTAAGACAGAAATTCAAAACCAAATACTGCATGTTCTCATTTATATGTAGGAGCTCAGCTATGGGTCTATAGTGGCAGATCGAGTGATACAAGTGACACTGGAGACTCAGAAAGGGAGAAGTTGGAAGGTGCTGAGAGAAAAAAAAGGTAAATTACCTTTTAGTTGAGATGTACAGTATTTGTGTGATGGGTACACACACAAACCCAGACATCAGTACTAAACAATGCAGCCATGTAAACGAAAACCATTTGAATCCCTCAATCTATCAAAATATAAATTTAAAAAACTGTTTAATAATATACGAGACAGACAAAAATAATTTATAAGATATGAAGATAATGAAGTGAACAAAGTGCATCTTACACTCCCCTGAATCTGGCCCTGGTGAAAGAAGTGCTGTTGCTGTAGATAGTTTGAACGTACTAAAGACAGTGTTCTAACTTTCCCTTCTTTCACCACTTCAGCGCTACTATAATGATTCTTTGCATACATCAACATCGTCAGTGCTTCCACTTAAAAAAAATACAGTCCACTGCCCCCGATTCTGCCCTCCTTTTATGTGGAATTCCTTCTTCAGTCATTCAACACCTGCCTGCCTTCTTTCTTTCCTTTCACCATTCTTGTTCTGCTTGTTCTGACTACTCGTTCAGTTCAGCTACCCATAACTCCACCTTTCATTCCAGATTATAAATGGAGAAAAAATTGCAGAAGAATATTTAATTTGTGATACCTCACCTAATGGTCTGCACGTTTAGCTGAAACTTCAGCATTTTTCAACATCAATCCTTTTTGCAAGTATGATCATGTATATTTGATATATTTAATTTCTTTAACTGTTACTTTAAAGATAACTTTTCTCAAACTTTCCAACTCTTCCTTTCCACCTCTTGCTTACTCCTCTCTTGGTTGAAAACCTTGCCTATTGTTCTGCAGGGAAAATGAAGGCCTTTATATAGCAACTTTAACTTACCCATCTATTTAGCCTATGTTTGTCACGCTCTTCTTTCTTTTGCATACACACCAGTGGAAAAGTGTTTCTCTGGGCCCTTTGTAATTCATGGACAAGAGTGATGTAGAAGATTATTACTTATGCCCCAGTAGACCCTTTTCTCAGTATACTTGACTTTAACAGGAACATAGAAATTTAACAGTGATTATGTATGAAAGGTACTATAATTGATATTTTAAATTTTATTTCCCCATTAATTGATGATATTTTAATTAAGTTATCTGCAATAGCTGCATAATTGTTTGTTTGTTTGTTTTTTATTACAGACAGAGTCTCACTTTGCCGCCCTCGCTAGTATGCTCACAGCAACCTCCAGCTCTTGGGCTTAGGTGATTCTCTTGCCTTAGCCTTCCAAGTAGCTGGGACCACAGGTGCCCACCACAACATCTGGCTATTTTTTGTTGCAGTTTGGCCAGAGTGGATTCAAACCCGCCATCTGTGGTATATGAGGCTGGTGACCTTATTCACTGAGCCACAGGCACTGCTCAATAGCTGTATAATTCTTTAGAGTTTATGTAAAACAGAAATCAATGGCTAGGCATGAGTAAAGCTTAATAAGTCCCAAATACTATGGTAAGGGCTACATGTGGATTATTTTAATTCTTGCCACACACTGTTGAGGGCTTCATAATCACTTAGACAGACAAATCGGTGTAAATGTAATATGCAAAGCTGAGACTGATAAGGGTTAAGTAAGTGGGTAAAGCTCAAATATCCAGGAATATCTATCTAGGTAAATCTAGCCAAGGGGCACATGTAATTAATCTTACCAGAATAAGAACTTCCAAGTATTCATTTCTAAAATAGAGAAATGCATCTACTAAATAGTTAATAATAATCAGTCTACATCTACTAAGTAGTTAATAATAATCAGTCTCTTCATTTTTATGCCTTACAAAGACATATAAAATTAAGAACAAAACCTTTGATGTTTCCTCAAAGGCTCAGCGGGATGTGGTCACTGCCTACGCTCATCAACTTCATACTGAACCTCTATTCTCTAGTCCCTGAAACTCCAGCCACATGAAGTTTGTTATGTTTGTTCAATGAGTGCAACATGCTCTCTTTCACATCAAATATTTGACATGTGACAACCTCTCTATCTAGAGAGATCTTCATAATCATGCTTTCCTGCCCTTCTTCAACTATTTTATGCCATTAAATCTTTCACCACGATTGTAAATCTATTAAGATTTAATTGTGTTACTAAAATAATTATAGATTTCTTTGGAGCCATAAGATATAAAACAGAGATAGCATCAACCCTTCACGCAGCTCCTTTTAATGATAATATCTTGAATAGTTATTGCAGTATATTACATATAAGAAATTAGCATTGATATAAACTATCATTATTTAGTTTCCAATAATTTTACTTTCACCCATTTGTGTCTGTGCATATTTTTTTCATATGATTTTATCCAATGTATAGAGCCATGTCACTACCACCACAACCAACATAAAGAACAGTTCCATCAGAAATATTCCTTATAAAACCCTTTTCTATCTACAGTTACCTTCCTTCCTCCTCCTGACGCCAAACTACTACGGATTGATCTTGACGTCTACATTATTGTAATTTTAATAATGTTATCCAGCTTTTTACTTTTTCTTTAATATCTTTGGTAATAGACTTTTTATTTTTCAGGACATATTTAGATTTACAAAAACATCATGAATATGCTTCAGAGAGTTACAATACACATAGTTTTGTGATAATTAACATCTATATTATGATAGTACAATTATAATAGAACAGTATTGATATCTGTTCATTAAAGTAGACGCTTTATTCATATTTGCTTGATATTTAACTAATGTTCTTTTTCCTTTTGCGGATCCTCTCCAGAAATATCATATTACATTTAGTTGTCAAATCTCTTTAGGTTCTTTTTGGCTATGAAAATCTCAACATTTCTTTCTTTTTGTTTGTTTGGTTTTGGTTTTTTTTTTTCAGAGACAGTCTCACTGCATTGCTCTGGGTAGAGTGCCATGGCGTCATTGTAGCTCACAGCAACCTCAAACTCTTGGGTTCAAATGATCCTCTGGCCTCAACCTCCTAGTAGCTGGGACTATAGGGATCTGCCACAACATCTGGACAGTTTTTTGGATGTTTTTATTAGAGACAGAGTCTCGCTCTTGCTCAGGCTGAAAAATACCTTGGTTTTGTTGGATTTGATAGTAGTGTGGGGTATTCTGGAGAATGTCTCTCGTTTGAATTTACCTGATGTTTCCCTATGATGAGACCGGCATTTTGGATTTGGGGGAAGATGATCACAAAGGTGAGCGTCCCATTTTCATTTTTATCACATTTATTAAGAGCCATACTATCAGTGTGCCTTGTTGATATCACCTTTGTCACCTATCTGAGGTGGTGTTTATCGGGGTTTTCCACTATAGCTTTTTTGTCTCCCTTTACAGAGTGTCTTCTCTGAAAGGTCACTCGATGCAGTCCACAATGAAAGAGTGCGGAGTTAGGCTTCATCTCCTTGAAGGTGGATTATCTACATAAATTATTTAGAATTCTTCTCTCCAGGAGTTTCGTTTCTTTTCTATTTCTTTATTAATTCAATCATTTATTTGATATTAGTAGAGTCTTATGAATACTTATTTTAAATTTTAGAATATAATCCAATATTTTTTACTTAATTTTCCTCAGATTGTACCTGCTTTGGCCATCATTACTTCTTTAGTTAGCTCTTGTGTCACTTTTTGTGATTGGGATTGGTTGCTTTTTGGTCATTGTTGAGACCACCTCAATTTCTGCTCAAATGAGATGCTCCAGGCTCATCTTACATATTTACATCTTCAGTTCTAGAATTGGACATTTATCCAAAAAGCCCCCCTTGTTCCTCTTCTTAGAGAATGGTATTAAAAACGACAGTCTGGGCGCTACATGTGCTCAGTACGTTCCTTTATGATGCTGGCTGCTTTCTCACCCCTCAGTATAAATCCCTTGAGATCCATTCAAATGCCATGTATTTCAATACTTTGTTCCATTGATTTGAAAAGGATTTCATAGTACAATTGTATCCGAGTCTGTTTTACCATCTATTTGTTGAAGAATTTCTGGGATGTTTCCAGTTTTTGACAATCACAAAAAATGTTTGAACCCTGAACATCCATGTTCTGTGGGAGGGCAACTGCTGCACCACATAATTAGGTCATACCTAGATTTGTAAGAAACAGGCAAATGTTTTCCAGAGTAGCTAGATCACTTTATCTCCCACTTTCTAGCAGCAATATAATAGTGATCGAGTTTCTCTATGCACCTGTCAGCATTTGTTATTATTATTGTTTTAATCCAAGTTTTGTATGTGTACTGGTATTTCATTATGTTTTTACAATGACATTTTATGTGCTACTCAGAAGGAAGGAAAGAAGAAATAAAGGGAGGAAGGAAAAAATGAAGGCAGCCAAGCCTGCTCCCAGTTAGGGATGCTTCATTGATACTCAGTTCTTTGCTGAATTTAAAATTTTAAAACATGACAGAATTAAAATTTTAAGCAATGGAATCAATAATAAGTAGTTAATATCTGTTCCTTCTGGGTATTTCAGGTAATAATACTTGCCAATGTACACTTTGCCTTGTCCTGCAACCTTGATGAGGTCATCTACTTACAGGTTGCACTCCTTGCTCATTTTCTCTATACTTCTGATAACACTTTGTAATCTATTCCTATGTATTTAATTGACAAATAGCACTATTTTGCATACGACTCTAAGCTCCATGAGTACAGGGCCTTTACCTACTTTGCTCACTATAGTATCTCCAATACCCACCTTATGTTCTGACAGACAGATGTTTGATAAATGCTGTTAAATTAATATGTAGATGTATTCTTCATTAACTAATACCTGTTTTTAACAAAGTAACTTAAACTCCTTAAAGGTATATTTATTTATAACATAAGAACTTCATTTGGAACAATTTTAAGACTCTAGACTTCTAGTTATAGAGAAGAAATGATAAGTGACAAAGACATAAAGAGATGATTTTTATTTCAAACTCAATCCTACTAAAGAAAATAAAAAGCATTTACAGTTGTCAGTAAAATATGTTGTCTCCCCAAAGTTCCAAAATCAAAACTAAATAGTCTTTTGTCTTTCTCCCTATCTCCACATGGACATATCTGCTAAATCAAATTGACTACGTTGTTATGTCTTCCTGGGAAGCTTCAGTCTCTAAATATCTCGTAGAAGAAGGCCATGGTGCCAGCTCTAACTATCAAGAAATTAGGATAATAATAGAGGTGTAAAAAGATACTGCCCTAGGATCTAAGAAATATTTGGTTGGTTAGAATGATATACTAAGAGAAGCTTGCCAATACAGAGTGATTTTGAATTTTGTTAGTTACTGATCCATAGTTATATATCAGAATCATTTAAATACTGAGATCAATACAAATTAATTCTAATGTATTTATTGATACAGTTTCATGACACAAATTTATTGTCAAGTTTATGACTAGAGGAATAAAATTAAATTATGTGCATGGTCTAGGATAGCCAATGCATTAAAATCTAATGCACTTG
>NW_003852564.1:1698732-1700659 GCF_000181295.1 Otolemur garnettii
TTTTTTTTTTTTTGAGACCAAGTCTCACTATGCCACCCTGGGTAGAGTGCCATGGTATTATAACTCACAGAAATCTCTAACTCTTGGACTTAAGCGATGCTTTTGGCTCAGCCTTCCAAGTAGTTGGCCACAGTGCCCTGCTAGTCATCACATATTCTTACATAGAGATTAACAGAGCATAATTTAACTTTTATATAGAGAAGCAACTTGAGTGAAATAAAAAGTTACCAGTTTATATAAGCAAGGTAAATAGTACAATTGAATGACTCAGGCCAAATTGCTTCATGTTTAAATAAATATCAATTTAAATGTATTTTTCTTTCTTCTCAATTTTGTCCTAGAAAGTGCTGATGAATCTGCTCTCACTCGCAACCCAGTTTCTCCTTCCTGCTTTTAGTCATACACGAAGAATGACAATTATCTCGAATCTACAGCCCTAGCTCATCTTTGTAGAGCTACATTGGTTCCAACTGGATCCTAGCAGGAGTCATACAGAACTTGTGGTCCCAGCCTTAAAGAAAGCTGCCCTTGGGTCTCCTTACTTCCTCTGACTAAGAAAACAATGGTCTGTATCATGTAAGAAAAAGTGTAAAGTAGGATAATTCACATAAAACAGTTTAAATAATGTCAGATTTTATTAGCTATTGCATCACTATCATCTACACATTAATTTTATTCTTATGAAATATCATTAATTAAAAATGTTAAATTAGAAATCTCAAAAAAAAATGTGAATAGAATGAGTCCAGAAATTCACATGCATTACAAATTGTTCTCTCCAATTTCACTCTGGATCTTCTTCTATTTTTTTTTTTTTTTTACAGTTTTGGCCAGGGCTGGGCTTGAACCAGCCACCCCTGGTTTATGGGGCTGGTGCCCTACTCCTTGAGCCACAGGCACTGCCCTCACTCTGGATCTTCAAAAGTCAAAACAAAACAAAAAAATGTGGCTAGTTATACAGTCTGCTATGTCCATTTGTGAAAGAGAAACACAGGATTTAAATACTGATATTATGAAGTAACTTATTCATGGATTTTTAATAAATGAATAGTAACTTCTGCATCTACTTCTGTCCTTCTATCGGTGTTGTCTGTGGTGAAACGTTAAAGTATAAAGAGGTAAAATCAATCCTGTAGCAAGGAGTTCAGCCAGGGAGTTCATCCAGGCAGTGCAGTAGGGTATGTAAGGTACCAAGCCATGTCTGAATCCAGAATTGGCCTTACCTGTGAATTCTCAGGCAAGTCACTCACCTCAAACAAATATAGAGCCCTGAGTGGCAAAAAATGATAATTCAAATTTATTCAGTGTCAGATAAAAGTCTTAAAATGGCCCGAGTTTATTGGCATATGTAATTTATACTGGTTAGTAGCCACGGTTTCCAGAGGAGTCAAATAACAAATTTGTCTTCAGAATAATAAGTCGAATTTCCTATTGCTGGATGAATGTTCTACAAAAACCTTACGTGCTCGTGGGGACTCTGGTACCTGGAAAGCCTGAAACCTCCTTTGGGAAGATACTATATTGTTTTTGACCAGTCTGGCTTTTTGATAGTGTTTCATTTAAGAAAATTTATACCATTTATATTTTTCAGTTTATATCTTTCTGTTAGTCTTTCCAGCTACCTGAAAGGTGGAAGTCTGAATGTATATTGAGACACAGATTCAGAACCTAACTATTAGCTGATTGGAGAGGGGAATTAAGTACTAAAACAGAGAAAACATGAAAAAGAAAATGGTGCTAGAACGTTCAAATGTCACCGACATTTTAAAGCCAAGGCCTTCAAACGTTGATAAGGATTGTTTCAGTAGAATATAACCTTTATTTCCCATGACTTGGGATAGTTTAGGATAGTGGATAAAAAAAATAAATTGCAGTCCAAAATATATAAGTATATATTCGTCCTTTACATTCTATACCAAGAAAAGAT
>NW_003852564.1:1700815-1721963 GCF_000181295.1 Otolemur garnettii
TTTTTTTATGTAAATGCATAAAGTGTTATTATTAGAAGTGTTGGGGCTCAGAGGACATCCTCAATCCCATCTTCTCTGAACTACAAGTTTGTTCTGACTAAAAATAAACAAAAATATACAAAGGTGGGGAATTTCTTTGAGAACTTCAGAGCTCCCTGTAGAGAGGACAAGAAAGAGAGAGACAGACTATGGAGTAAGGAAAAGAAAAGTTTCAGTGCGGGGTTAATATCAGCTGTGTTTCCATATGAATGAGTAGCTTCTGAGTGCTTAGAGCCTTCTTTTCTAAATACGGTGTGAGCAGACAGAGTGAGGACTTGTGAAACTGATTTATATACACGTACACCTGTGTATATGTATGTGTGTATCTGTATATTTGTTTAATTGTCATCAGAGTACAGTATCTCAGAATTGACTTCATACTTTGACCATGTTCCTTCCAGAGCAGAATCAGAAGTACTCAGGTGACACAGAATAACAAGAATTTCCCCCCAGATTTCTCTTGACTAACATAAGGGAATGCATGATACATGGACAGAAAGATTCTGATACTGAACATGTGTCTAACATGTCAAAGCAATTTCACCATCACTGGAGTTATGCACGATTCTGAAGTATGCTAAATTGGTCTGAAGATATGCCGATCAAAGGGTTAACTAACTTTTCTCCTTGAGGCATGGTTGTGTTTAAGGGAAGATATTTTGCTACAGTGGAGCCAAAAGAGATAAGTGCAGGAGGCTGGAAGTATGCCCAGCTTCTCTAATCCTAAGATCCTTGGGAAAATAACTTTTTTCTTTTCTCATTCCCTAGAGGTGTTTTACTTACCATGGCTCTTACTAAGCTTTCTTGGGAAGGAAAATTATCTGGCAAGGAGCTGGATGTCTGTCCCCAACCAATGTCCCTCCTCCCACTGCTTTTGTTTCTCTGCTTTTTTAGTAAAAAGCACATGAGAGATGAAGTTATATTGGAAGGAAAATATTCAATGAAAGTTATATTGGAGAGAAAATGATTCAAGATGTTTATCAAAACAGAAAAGGTTAGGAGCTCTGATGTCAGAATTGTTGTCCAGGAGCACCAAAAGGAACCTACAATAAAATAAACACAAAACAAAACCCACCACCAGAATGGCAGGGTCCAGAGAGCAGCAAGACGAAATAGCTCTATCAATAATTAAAAGATATCATATAACATGAAATGAATACAGAATTGCTCTAATTCATACATGAATAAGACAGAAAAATTAAAGGAAAAATTCCTCATATAGACCCAAATAGATCTGTAAGAATGAATAGATGATAAATGTGGTACCTCAAATAAGAATGAAGAGCACTATTTAAAGAAATGCTAATAGGATAACGGAATGATCAGACAGATACATGTAAAATTTAAATGTTTCTTCACACAGACCTCATGCCAGGATACACATTATGATTTCAATATGAAAAAATGAAAACATAAATTGGTAGAAGAGATTAAGAATTCAATACAACAAGATGAAATATTAAATATATTAGAAAGAAATTATGTGTAATTTCCTTATACATATCAAACATGCATCAGTGCATTTATAAACTTGGAGTAGAAAAGTTTTTCCAATTATGATTCAATATTTGTAAAGAAAAATGTCTTTAAATTTGACTATACCCATGTGAAATACTACTGTATGAAAAAATGAAAGTAAAGAAACACTACAGCCAAAATTAGAAAGCAGTGATAAACAAGGAAAAAGGACTTTAATTCATCTATCTGAGAATAAGAGCTGATCTTCCTATTTATGGGGTACTGTGTACTGAATATGTCTGCCAAAGTTCAAGTTGGAATCTTAATCTCCAGTGCAATAGTGTTGGAGGGTAGGACCTCTGGGAGTGTCTGGGTCATGAGGGCCCTGCCTGCGTGAAGGTATTAATGCCTTCATAATATCAGTATTTAAATCTTGTGTTTCTCTTTCACACATGGACACAGCAGATTGTACAACTAGCCATATTTTCTTGTTTTGTTTTGATTTCAGAAGATTCAGAGTGAAATTGGAGAGAACAATTTGTAATGCATGTTCTTTTCTAGATGCCTATTCACGTTTTTCTTGAAATTTCTAATTTAACATTTTTATTTAATGGTGTTTCATAAGCATCTAATTAAACTAATGTGTAGATGATAGTGATGCAATAGCTAATAAAATCTGATATCATTTAAACTGTTTTATGTGAATTATCTTACTTCGCACTTTTTCTTATAGACCATTGATTTCTTAGTCAGAGGAAGTAAGGAGACCCAAGGGCAGCTTTCTTTAAGGCTGGGACTACAAGTTCTATCTGGCTTCTGCTAGGATCCAACTGGAACCAATGTAGCTCTACAAAGATGACTAGGGCTGTAGATTCGTGATAAGTGTCTCTCTTTGTGTGTGACTAACAGCAGGAAGGAGAAATTGGCCTGCGAGTGAGAGTAGATTCATCAGCACTTCCTAGGACAAAATTGAGAAGAAAGAAAAATACATTTAAATTGATATTTATTTAAAAATACCCCTATAACTGTAAAGTCATAAGCATGTAATACGAGCCTGGGAAAGCCATGGCCCTCTGACTTCACCCTATCAGAGTGGCGTGGTCTCAGCCCAGCAAAGCTGGGGGGGTTCTCAGGAGATTTGAGAAATTCTTCATCAATAGCTATAGTCCACCTGTAAATGGAAGCAAAATAGTACACTCTTTAGTATGCTTATTGAAATAGGAAATTAGCAGACATAAGTCATTTGCTTTTGAAGTGAAATTTTCCTTCCCTCTGAAACATGATAGAATGCTTACAATTGCAAAGAACATTGTAAATAAAAGGAATAAAAAAATGGGCCTTCTTTCTTCAAATCTTCTAGGATCTAGAGCTGTGAAAATTTTAAAATTAATGTGAACTTTATTAATAAGAAACATTACCAATTGACTTTTACAAAGTTTTAAATTATTAGCTTATATTCTTTCAAGCCACTCTAGAAATACATTGAATATCTTTTAATGTTAAAAACAGATGTTTTCAGCACTGGTAAATGCCATAAATAGTTATGTTTTTCTTTCCATGTTTTTATAATGTATATATTTCATTATCCTCATAAATTGAAGTTCTTAATCTCAATCATACTGGCACTTTGTCCATTGTATCACAGTGAATCAAGGAAGAACAGAAATTAACAGAAATAAAATAACTTCTGTTTAGTAAGTTTTAATCTTAATTTTTAACATATCATTCGTATGGAACAGTAGAGTTTACGAGGGATCAGATTAATATGGAAACCAATAAGCCAGGACCAGTGTATCCACATTCAGAGTGTGTAGGAATATAGGAGCTTAGAATTGATCTAGGACTTTTTGTTCTCCTCCATTATCACTATTCTATGCTGTGCAATCTCATTGTTGTTTTGTTGCTGAAAAAGTTGTGCAGGTCAAATGGAGCAGGGGCATCTAGGGGAATGTTGTCCATTTTGAAAAGGCATTTTGAAGAGAAGTGCCTCCTTTCCATAACAGTGATTTTATTTATTCTTCCGAATTTATTGAACATAAAATTGGGAGAAAAGGTGTTAACCACTACAAAAATGAAAGGAAAAGAGTTGACCTGTTTTTTTTTTCTTTAGCCTTTCTGGGAGCTGAAAACACATATAGAAATATTCGGCTTTGCAGAAAAAAAGAAACGAATTAAAATTGAACTTAGAACTATAGAAGGCAAAAGCAAAAGAGACAGAAACTATGACCAACACTTCTCTGTAGAGTTTCATATAAGTTTGGGGAATTCTTTTTAATTGTAGAATTGGGGTATATAGTGGGGTTGCTGTTGGAGTGTCCTTGGGGCATGACAGATCATTCTCATGGTTCCATTCTTCTCTCATGTGCTGAAAATATTTGTATAAAGGTGATTTTTGTTTTGAAATGGCAGAATAAACTAAGTAGAGTTTACCTAAAGGAGAAAAAGCTTAAAGTTGGCCTGAAATTTAGCTGGGAATAATGTTGAGGGCCATTTTGTCTTTTATAAGTCACTCAAACACTCTTATTGAAATAGGACAAATGGGAAGAAAGGAGCAGGTCCTTTGTCCAGGTATAAAAGTTACGGATTTGTCTGAAACTTCCTTTTTGTTCATCTTCCTGTATGCCAATCCTCATGGCTGGGGCAATAAGTGCGTTTGGAATATGAAACAGCATCAATACTACTTCAAACTAAACCATTAAGTAAATACGTTTCATTAAATCAATTGGAAATGAGCTTCCATCCTGACAGTATCATCAAATGTTTCAAGTAATATGAGTCTATTTATGGACTTCTGAATGGACTTTTGAATGAAATTGATTTTGTGATTTTTGTTCTTTTCAGAAGAGTCTTCAGGTTATTATCTTTGTTTTCCTGGAGTTGAATAGAGTGATGAAACAAAAAAAGCCAGTAATAACTAGTTTCATTTTTAATCCCTCTTTTGATTGATTCTCAGAGAGCCCACGCATTTATTACCTACTTGTGAAATTTTACCAATCATTAAAGCCTCAACTCAAATATAAACTCCTCTAAAGCATGCATTTTTTAAAACTTTTCATCCAAATCAATATATTTTCCTCTGCTACAGTAGCATTTTATTTTTCTTGCCTTCTGATCATATTTTTTCTAGGATTAAGATTATGTGTGTGTGATTTATCACTTGGAATAGGATAAATAATATGTCCCCTTAAATGTATTTGTTGAATGCCTGCTAGGTACTTACTCTGTTTTGGGTTCTTTAAATACATCCTTGAACAAAATCTTTTGCTTTGTGGAGTTTACATTCTAATTCATTCTAAATAATGAATAAATTAATTACAGAGAATGTTAGAAGATAAGGGTTATTGGAATCAGTAACAGTAAAATAATGTAAGAAAAATGGCAGTGACAGGAGGTTGGGGCTCAGAGTAAAATTAGATATGATTAGGAGAGGACAATACGGAGTGACATTTTTATAGAGAATTGATGATGATTAGGAAATTGGCTTTATGAATTTCTGGGATTGGGGAAATTAGGAAGTATGTTACCAACAGAGGAATAGCCAGACCTTATGGCACCATTAGGACAGACAAATCAGAGTAATAGGGAGGGGACCAGTGTGACTGGAAGTGGTCATGTTTGGGACCAGGGTATGGTAGGAGATGCCTTTAGAATAATATGAGGGGACTTTAGAAGCCTTTACAGGATATTTCCCTTTTACTCTGGTTAAATATGGAAATATTATAGGATTTTCAGCCGAGGAGTGACATGATTTGAGTTGTTCTAAAGGCATCTCTATATAATTGAGGAAAGATACCAGCAGTGCCGGGGGTAGAAGCAAGGAGGAGAATATTGTTAGGAAAATATTGTAGGAGAAGACATATAGGATCTCAGATCAAGAAGTAGGTATGAAAGGAGGGAGAAGTGGTTATATTCCAGGAAACTACTACGTAGTGAATAGATTTTCAGGAGAACATAAGAAGCTGGGTTTAGTATGTGTTGATGTGAAGTCTAGGAGATATCCTATGCAGATGAAGACTGACGCTTAAGTTCATGAACTCAACCTAAAAAAAGTGCTGCATACCTCGTTGGTGAATATCACTACGGTCACCTTTGAAATACTCCCTTGGAAAGCTATAAATTGATGTCGGTGCCTAGGCCACCCTTCAAAGCAATTTTGGAACTGTTTCTCTGGAGTGACTATCAGAGCTGTCATTGTACAAGGTCTGACAATTAAGTTCACGAACTTGCTGTCTTAGGCTTGTGTTGGCTGCATCATACAAACAACTCAGTAAAGTATCATAACCTTGAAATACCCATGACTCACCACGTGTGTTCCTATTGATGTGCAACAGTGTCTTGCTGAGCGGTGTTCGTTATTGTGGTGTGTTTTGGAGTATCATATGACGACAGGCCTGATGGTCGTTCCAGAAAAATTTTCAAAATTGTTTTGATGGTTGACTAGGTGCTGGCATCAATGCATAGCTTCCCAAGAGGGAATACTTTGAAGGTGACCATAGTGATATTCAGCCACAAGGTAGATAGGAGTTTTTCTAGGATGAGTTTGTGAACTTCATTTTTAGACCTCATATGCTGAGTAGAGAGGCTTATTTATGCTGGGCATTAGTAGACTTGGTCCTTTATTACACAGGAACTAGCTATATAACACTTGATAACATTACCATGACTTTTTTACTTCATATAACAGATATTAGATAGTAAGAAGATCTTATGTTCTGTCTTCAGGTAATAAGTATTTATCTTTAATTTCTAGTTCTTAAGTAAGAATGTTACCAAAATCTGCGATATATTAGGTAATAAAATTTTTAAAAATGAAAACTGCCTGACTCATATTTTGTAGAATTGTAAAGATATGCAACATTTTTCACTATGATAATTTTAAAGTATAACTATCATATTCACTTTCAGATAAAATGTTGGATAGCTTAAAAATTAGCATAACAAATGAACCAGATGCACAGAGATAATACCTTTGCCAGTCCAGAAAATATATGCAGTGCTCATATGCCTGTGTACCCCTTTATTCTTTTTATGATTTATCATGGAAATGTGAGTTGACAGTTTTATGTACGGAATGCAAATTGAGCTGTCTTTATCAATCCCATGTGTATTAATATACAAATATGGTAATTTTGTTGCTTATGGAATGGCCTTATGACACCATTTGAATTCTACGCAATTTAATAGGTGAAATGTCAGAACGCATGCATTTCATAAGTTTGTTTTTATTCAACTAGTAAAATGTTTGTATAAATTTGCTAGGTGATTGTCATTTTTTTAATGATATTCCTATGCATGATTAAAAAAACAGGAAGAGAGATCAATTATTATACATACACTTGCATAATACATTTATAAATGTCAACATAACTTCTACTTACAAAAATGCATGATCTTTCTTGAAGCAAGAGAGCCATTGGGAGAGAGTAATTGTCACAAAAGGAAAGCACATATTTTCATAAAGTTGCAGATATCTGAATTATAGTAATTATGACCCACTGAGTGATTCTTAGCTTTCTAATGTAATTATCAGGGAAAATGAAACTTTAGAATCCCTAATTATTCTTCCCACATGTCAAATATTGTTATCAATAGAGTTGTTTATTAAGAAGGGAAAAAATAAACCTCCTTTCATCTTTTCCTCTTAGCTTTCCTCACCAGTTAAACTCATGTACTTAAAGAACATGAGTTTGTACTTTATAGTCAAAAATCTTGAATTTGAATCCCAGAGGCAAACACTTACTTAGCTGGATGACCTTGGAAAAATCTTCCACATTCTCTGAGTATCAGTTTCTCCAAGGATGAATTGAATAATAATGGTAACTGCTTTGTAGATTTTTTTAGTCATATGCATAAGAAAAGAGAGGTAAAATCCTCACCATCCTTGTCCACGCATAAGTAGCACTCAAAATGATTTCTATGACTTTAATTAGTATCATCACCACACTCATGATTTATCATAAAGATACGTCTGTTTTCCTCTTTGCAGACAATAGTTCTTCTGATAAAATATTCAGGTTCTACACCTGTTCAGAAAACTTACAAATATTATCTGTCTCTCTCCCTCGCTCATGTATATTCTGCAATTTCACTGATTTATTACGCATATTTACGTATAAACATGACCAAGTTTCTTCCATTAAATATAATAATATGATAGTCCTCAATCCTTTCTCCTATACCCTCCTCCAACTATCATCTGCTTCTCTATACTGGCTCAATATAATTTTTTGAAAGAATTTCTAGGCTTAATTTCTTTATTCTCTGCCTAAGACTCACTTCTCAACCCCCTCCATACAATACTTGGTTAAAATCAGTCTCACTAGGCATTTCATAACCTAGTGTGTATCAAAACAATGGCTATTCTTCCAGGGTTTTCTTGCCCTGCATTGGCAATATTCGGCAGAATTGGCTAATTTCGCCATCTTTCATGTTTCTTCCAGTTATAAATTCTTTGTTTTCCTCTAGCTTTCTGGCTCCTCCTTCTTAGGCTGCTAGCTTTATCTTTCCAAGATATTTATTTATGTATTTATTTTCTTTTTATGTTTTTTTCTTGACACAGAGTCTCACTTTATTACCCTAGGAGTGCTGTGGTGTCATAGCTCACTGCAACCTTAAACTCCTGGGTTCAAGTGATCCTCTTGCCTCAGCCTCCTTAGCAACTTGGAATATACGCACCTGCCATGACACTTCAACTCCCAACTCAAGCAATCCACCCATCTCAGTCTCCCAGAGTACTGGGATTAGAGGTGTGACCCACTGTACTCAGCTTTCTTTTTATTAAGTATTCTGCCTTCTTAGGAATTCTTGGTGACATCACTAAAGTTTATATATATATTATTGTTGAGGAATCATTGAGGGTACAAAGAGGCAGATTACACTGCTTACATTTGCTGGGTAAAGGCCCTCTAATAATAATGTCCCACCCCCAAGAGGTGCGTCACACACTGTGGTGCTCCACCCACCTCCCTTCTTCCCTGTCTCTGATCTCCCCATATCAGAATTGAATACATTGGATTCTTGCTTCTCCATTCTTGTGATGCTTTACCAAGAAGAATGTATTTCAATTCCATCCAAATTAATAGGAAAGATGTAAAGTCACCATCTATTTTAGTGACTGAATAATATTCCATGGTACATGTATACCATAGCTTATTAATCCATTCCTGGATTGGTGGGCATTTAGATGTTTCCACAATTTTGCAATTGTAAATTGAGCTGCAATAAACAGTCTGGTGCAAATGTCCTTAGATAATTTTTTTTTTTCTTTTGGGTAGATACCCAGTAATGGGATTGCAGAATCAAATGGGAGGTCTAGTTTGAGTTCTTTAAGGATTCTCCATAGTTAGTTCCAAAAGGGTTGTATTAGTCTGCAGTCCTCCAGCAGTGTAAAAATGTTCTCTTCTCTTTTAATCTTTCCAATTCCTTAGTAAAGTATAGAACAACCACCACACACACACACATACACTCTAAATAAAAACAAGCCATTCATTGTTTTGGATCAATAGTAGAGCACATATTTTATTTTTTTTTCTTTCACTACTTATTACAGAAATACGTAAAAAACTTCTATTACTTCTGTATTTGAAGTTATGTACTGAATCTTGTGACTTTTATACATTTCTACTGTCAACATCATCTCCACTGGGATTGTATATAACAGTCATGTTATTGCTAACTATGAAGCTACAGAATAAATAAAATGAATAAGTACAATATATGTCATGACAGGTACAATAAGGAAAAATTAGGACAGGAAGTGCAATAAGAATGTTCTAGAAGTAGATGTGGTTTCATTTTTGCACAAGGCTTTTAATGTAGGCCTCACTGAAAAGGTGTATGTAATTGAATGTTTATAATGTGTTATTCCAATGAAATAGGAAGATGAATTTCTACCAGCTGCCAGGCAAAGGCATTGATTTTTATGTGCTAAAAGGTAATAATCGAATGAACAAAGGGGCCAGCAGTGAAGTGTCTCTAAAAGACACTTTGCAAGCGGACTACCAGTCAGGAGTGAGGCAACCTCCACGGGAAGGACTGGCAGGTCAGCCGGGCCTGCAGAAGTGAGGACTGTGTAGTGAAGACACAAACAAATAGATGGCAGGCAACGCCATGAACCACTGTAGGGACTCCACACAGGGATAGTTCTCAAGAAAGCCCCACAAAAGAGATAGTTTTGGCATATCCTAAATCCACAAGGTACTACTAATACTGGTTTACAATATTCTCAGTCAGGAGCACCTTTGTAACACTTACCTCATCTCTTTCTCATGCTCCAAACTTGGAAGGTCCCTTGAAGACCCAAAAAATAGGTCAGGAGACCAAGAAAAAGAGATGATAGCTCCCTTTTTCTTTGATTGTTTATCAGCAGAGGAAAGAGAGATCTTAGACTTGAAGCGAGGTTAAAGATTTGATGTCAAACTGATAAGAATTTATATTAATCTGTTAGATTTTCCTGAGATGTCATGCAGAGCTAGGGGGAAAAAATTTACAGAATGCATTGAAGAGGGAAATTATGAGGAAGAATAAACTTTTTCCCTGTCCACATCCTACCACATCCTATTTTGCAATAAACTGAGTATGTATAATTTTATAAATTTCATTAGGTTCTTCAAGGTGTTATAATTTATTCTATTGAGAACTTTGTTGATTAAATTAATTTTTAATTTTTTTCTACAATTAAAGATCAGTTCATTTAACAGAAACAATTTGGAAAATTATTCTCAATGACACTGGCAGGAATAATTATGAATTATTTTGAGATGCAGAGAACACTGGGTGTCCTATCTGGCTCATCTTTCACTGTCTTTGAGCCATATTCCCACTTTAAACTGTAGATAACTAATCATAATGGAAATGAGTTTTTCAAAGGCAAGGCAGAGTGAATTTTCTCCAGTGGAGGTACCATTGATTTCCTTCTCTCTCCCAGAATAATGGGTTTTCCATTTATTAATCAAGTCCATTTTAGTTTTCCTGATGTTTATTATATGTCTCTCTATTCTCTCTTGGACTATTTTATAATATTATTTCACTGATTATCTCATTAATTAAAGTGTGATATATAAGTTTTGAGACATGTTCATTTTATATCTGTATACATAATTGAAAAAGTTTCTTAAAATTTTGGAGGTTGCTCTGGTATGCTCAATTGATTTATCTAGCAGAGAAAGTGCCAGGGAAATACAATTCATGTTGCTTCTCTACTGGTGTCTTTTTGTTTTGGTTTGGTTTTTTTTTTATTGGCTCTCAGAGGGAAACACAAATGGTGATAGAACTTTAATTATGTTCACTTTGTTTTTCTTGAATTTCTTTCCATTTTCCACTAATTCTATGCTTTGTTTTGGTTTCTTTTTTTTTCTTATTGTGTACAAATTATTTTCCAATGGTGACAGCAATTATTAGAAATTTGTATTTATGATCTGATTATTTGCCAGTCACTGAAGATGGATTATAAAATCTATTCTCGGTTGGGTAAGAGATGACAAAAAATAGGTTTGTTATTCTTTTTGACTGTTTTTGAAAGTTTTGAGTTCAAATGAATTAAAATGTAGGTACCCACAAGAAGGAAAATAACTTTCTTTAGAAAGTATTTATCATCTAGATCATAAACTTTCTTAAGTTATAAAATCTTTGTTCAAATTGACCTATGGAGGTAAATAACCACTTACATAAACTGAATATTTCTAAAATCCCAGAAAGAAAGGGAATTAAAGTAGGAAAAGTCTAGATGTCTGGAACTTAAAAAACCTTCTAATAGAAAATAACTCAACGTTTTTCAAGATACCAAATTCACATAAGTAGAATACACTTTGACAAAGAAGACCAGTTGAATGAGTTTTATTTCAAAAAAATCCAGGTGTGTCTTTCCTATGATTGACTAGTGCTAAGTATAGTAAAAATATGTGCTCTATTCTACTTAGTTTTGTTTGTTCATCAAATAAGATAGTAATTATTCCTACATAATGTTTAAGATTAAGAAAAATCCAAATCTGCTCCACTAAACTGAACCATTTCTGTTAAACCTTTTTATTTATACAATAATTATATTTTATACTTTGTCAGCTTGAAGATAATTTCTAAGATCTTTACATAATTTAAAACCGCAGCCTGATATTATATTAATTTAATTAATGAATACATGTATACTTAATTAATTTCTGAGTAAAATAAAATACCAAGCATACTTATTAAGCATTGCTTTAATTTTGTATGCCTTTTAACTTACAAAATATTGTATCAACTTTGGTCCTATGTCGCCTTAGGAAAGTTTCATTTTGTATGCTCGTGGGGATATTGCCGTGGAAAACAACCAGTTCTCATTTATCAGGGCCCTGTTTTTTCTGTGAAATAGAAGTTACTTACTTTTGTTAAAAGCTATTACTAATATAAGTGTTTGAACCTGAACTTGCAACAGTGGGGACAGAGAAATACAATGTGTGTGTGTGTGTGTGTGTGTGTGTGTGTGCAAGACAACTTTAAGCAAAGGAAAAGATAAAGATTTTTCCTAAATTCACAGTAATCATCAAGCTTCTTAGACTCTGAAACTTTCATACTTTCAAACTTTGAAAACTTTTGTTTATGTGAATTTAAAATCGAAATTGACATTTGCAACACATTATCAATTCATCCAAAGATAACAATACTAAATGTATTAAATTTTAATGTGAACAATATCTTAGTATTTATATGAAAATTGTTTTGACCTCATAGACCCTGAGAGAAATGCCATTCTAAGGTAAAGTGTCAGTTGGCTCCAGAAAAAGAACACGCATAACAAAGCATAACATTCCGAAAGTGAATTTCTATTGCTCTGGTTTATATTACCAATTTCTGAAAACGAAGCTATGAAACATGTTAAAACGTTAGCTATATTTGTTCTGTCTGGAGGACTTGCTGTCTTATTTTCTAATTAGTGCCTTTAGCAACAATAGGAAAGGTTATTCCTTAATGCAATGCAATCTACCTGGGTAGCAGACGTTCTGTGTTGGATCAGATTAATTTTCAGTGCCTTATGCTGAATTTTTAATGTTCTTTATCATGCTAACAGAGAGAGAAGGCCAAAGTTTCCTAATTTATGTAAGAGTTCTTTATAATCGTATTATTTTTTGTTTCTTTAAAATGGTCTATTGTCACTTTAATCAAATACATAACCAACGACTGCAGCTCTGGCACTGGTGTCAGGGACCCTAATCAATGGCCCAAATCTCTAACAATGCTTTTGATTTTGTCTTTCCAACACCAACACTAAGAGTGTGAAAAATGTACTTAAAATTTCCTTTGAGATTTTTCAGACGGGTTTTACAAAATCACACGCATTGTCTTTTTCTCTTTATACAAGGAGAGATGCCAGAAATAATTAAGTCTGTTTGATGTATTACTATTGTGAGAGTTGCATAGAAAATTGTCAGATGAGAAGATATACCCAACCTTCTCTAAGTTTGTATAGGTAAAATGTTATTAAAATAAATATTTCGGAAACTGTATGCTTTAGGGAGAAACTTTAGAGATTTCTCCCTGTGCTTACTTTTCATAATAGGCGTTTGCCCTAAGGGAACACATTGATCAAACTCTTATAGGAAAGTTGTATATTGTAGTGCAAGAGAGAATTTTATTCTCTTATAAAGTAACCACAGCCAGAAATTAATTCTTTGTTATCTACAGATAGTGTTTATTGTATTCCTATGCTTGCTTGGAGGCTCTGCTACAAACATTATGTTTCCTCAAAGAAAATTTGTCTCCAAGTTTTTTAGAAAAGTATTGGACCAAGCACTTCAAACCATTGACCCCGGAAAGACCAGACCCTTTGGTTTTTAAGCAAATATCACATAAATACTTTCAGACCAATGAACTGAGTCAGGATTTCTGGCATTCATTTTAGTCTAGAAACAGTTAGTTCCATGCCAGAGGATGGGTAAACCAGGATCTAACAAAACAAAAACCACCTATAATGCAGAGGACTGAACAAAATGCTAAGGGAAATTATGTTGTCATTATTTATTTAGAACATGTCCCAGGGGTCGTCAAACTTTTTAAACAGGGGGCCAGATCACTGTCCCTCAGACCATTGGAGGCCTGGACTATGGGCCCCAGGACGAGTCGGCTGCTAAGCAGGACAGGCAGCGGCAGCACAAACACCCAGCGGGCCGCATAAATGTCAGGCTGCATGTGGCCCGTGGGCCCCATTTTCCATATATGGAAGGATATCCTTTCTCTTTTTTCTTAAGTTATTTACAACCCATGACAATTTAAAGAACTAGCTTGATATTTTTGATACATAATGTAAATATACCTTAAAATGAGACCAGATTCTCACTGACCTCCCAGAATTCATGGAAGTCTTACTGAGTCTTCAGCAAAAAATAGCGTCTGTGACAATCTGACTTCCTTTTGACCTGTATGTAACCGACAAATTGTGTAACTGTGGTCATACTGAGAATATCATATTTGAGAAAGATGCTCATTGAATCCCGGGGCACAAGCTAGTTTTAAATAAATATGTTTGCTTGGTCTTTCAGATGGTCAGGAAGATAAATAAAAGCCTTATTGGGGGAACATCTGGAAGAAAAGGAATTCACTCAGATTTTATAAGCACTGCTTTGGAAATCTGGTGCAGAGTATGTCTTAGGTTTGTTTTCTTATTCTCTGTATAGCAAATAAATGGGTCATTTAAAAGTTCAATCCAAGATTCCTCATGAAAACTTTCAAACAGAAGTAAATTTTGTGGCTTTGTGAATTTCGCAATATTCTATGGGACTTGATTTGCAAAAGAACATCAGAGGAAGCCAACAGGGTTAGGTAATACTGTTGCCAGACCTACGGAAATAACCTGGAAAAACTTAATGAGACCAGTCTATATTTTGGCACTCACTAATAATCTTCCTTCAGAGTTCTAATATGAACATGAGATGGGCATACCCTCAGGAAAAAAATTGTGAACAGACAGATTAAAAAGGGAAAATCCTTTGCCTGGGTGTCCTGGGCACACACATCAGGGTTATGATTATGACTTCATTGAAGTTATTCTACAACTTAGTAAACAGTAGGCAAAAAGTCTTATCTGCATATATACAGATACATTTTGACATGTAGGGGACAACCGATTTCCATTTACCTTGTGGAAGTAGTCAGTGTTTTATCTACTAAGCCCAATGATTTTTGCATTCCTGTTTGCTTATATATGCCTATTAGGGTCGAGTGTGTTGATGAGGTGTAATGTGCATGTATTTGACATGCTACCATACTCATTAATAGATTAAATTATATGTTTAAACTACGTACATGTTCTATTTAGTTGAAAGTCATGATTTTACTCTTTACAAATATACTTTGAGATTCCTTTATGTGTGAACATACACACGCACACATAGCTTCATTTTCCTTTTCAAGCCCTGTCCTGTCCGTTTATCTACCTCTCCTATGTAGCAGGTGCTATTCCAGTAAGTTTACAAACCCTTTTATGTCTAAGAACAACTTCACACTGTAGGTATTATTATGCCCCTTTTACAGGGAAGGAAGTGAACTTTCAAGAAATCAATAATCACTAGTGAAATGAATGATTTAAACTTAAACTCTATGCCTAAACCTGAACAACAGATTGTGAACTTTTCAAGATATTGAATGAATATCCCCAAATGTAACTGATAGATACTATCATTAGTATCTACTTCAACCTAAGAGAATTTGGTGTAATTGTTTTGCTTATAAAAATCAAGCTGTACCCTACAAGAAAACATTATTCCAGAAAAAAATTCTCAGTGAGATGGAAAAAGTTGGCATAGAATGTGCACATTCTATTGACAATAAAAAATAACCGTGGAGAATTTGCTGGTGTATCATTCACGACACACTTCTATAAAATTGGCTGGATTCCTAACTGCCAACCTTCCTGCAAGCCTATTAACCTTAGCTGGTATTGTTTTGAACAACTTTCAGAATCATCTACTTTATCACCAAAAGGCAAGAATTGCTTGTTCATTTTTATGTTGTTTTCAGTTTTTTCTTATACAAGTTGAATCCTTGATGGAGCAGGATTTTCTTACCGACCTCAGCAATAAGATTTGCCTGTGCTTAGATACAGGGTGCTGTTTTGAGTGCTTTGCTTTGAAAGATTTTTCTGTATCTAAATTGTAGCACCTTTGCATTTTGCTTTCTTTTCAAACTTTTTAACTATAGATTTTCCAGAAATATTCTTTGTAAGAATAATAAAATGTTCCTCCCCATTGTCCCCAAATTATAATACCAAAGTCTACTTACCTTCACATAGACACCGAATTTGGCTTTCCCTTGCATTCAAAAGTCCAGAATAAAAATTTCACCTGGGTTTGTGATTGGTATAGTTTACATCTTAATTTATTTTTGTATCCTTCACGACTAAGTTCTGGTAAGTCGCAGACACGTCTTTCTCTGTCCATTTTTAATGTCCCAAAGTATCCAGATGTGTCAGTTATTGTGTGGCCTTCAATCTTTGACTTAAAAATGTTTAGTTTATACAGGAATGAACACTGGCTGAGTGCCTTTTTTTGAAATTTCAGAATTTTGTGGGGGCACAAATGTTTTGGTTACATAAATTGTTTTATGTACAGTTTGAGTCAAAGTTGTAAGTGGGCTCCTTGCCTGAATAGTGTGCCTTGTACCTGTGAAGTGTGAATTTACCCTCCTCCCACTGGCTTGTTTTCCGTGGAGTTTTATTCCCAAATGTGCACATGGGTGTTGATTGATAAGTTCCAATTTAATAGTGAGTCTATGTGGTATTTGTGTTTTTATCTTTGGGACACTTCGCTTAGAAGAATGATCTTCAGTTCCATGCAGGTTGTTATGAAAAAAGTATTAGTTTACCATTTTCTTAAGGCTGAGAAGTAGTTTCTGTTATACAGAGAACATATTTTATTAATCCGTTTATGTATTGATAGGCACTTGGGTTGATTCCACACCAGGATGTTTGAGAATTGTGCTACAATAAACATTGAAGTACAAACGTCTTTTTGATAAAATAATGGATGGCTGGATCAAATGGTATTCTACTTTTGTTTTGTGTTGTTTTTGAAGTATGTCCTGGTAACTTTCTATAGAGGTTAAATGAGTTTGCAGTCCCACCAAAAGTATATAAGGGGTTCTTTCCCTTTGTACCCACACTAGCATCTGCCAGTTAGGGATTTTTGATAAAAGCCATTGTCCTTGGAGTTAGGTGATATCTTATTGTGGTTTTGATTTGCATTTCCTTGATGAAGAGAGATTATGAGCATTTGTTGTACATTTACTGGCCATTCGTCTATCTCCTTTTAAAAAGCTTCTGTTCATGTCTTTCCCCCACTCTTTTCTGTGGTTGTTCAACTTTTTCTTACTGATAATGCTTGAGCTCTTCATAGATTCTAGTTATCGATATTTTTCTATGTATAATATAGGAATATTTTCTTCCATTTTACAGGTTATCTATTCTTTCTGTTGATTATTGGGGGTGCTGTGCAGAAGCCTTTTAATTTAATGAGGTATAATTTGTTAATTTTTGTCTTTGCCGTGATTGCCTTTAGGGTATCCTTTATAAATTCTTCACCTAGACTGATGACTGCATGTGTATGTTATTGTCTGCTTTGTCATAGATCCGATGGAAATATGAGGATGGTATTAGATCTGGGTCTCCTGTGCTGATTTATTGTTCTATGTGTCTGTTCTTGTGCCAGTACCATGTTCTTTTAGTTACTATAGCCTTGTCATAGAGCCTGAATTTTGATACCTGAAAGTGATACCTCCTGATGTGTTCTTTTTAGCTCAAGGTTGCTTTGGCTATTGGGGGTCTTTTCCAGTTCCAAACTAAGAATGATTTTTTTCTAGATCTGAAAATAATGAAGTTGGTATATTAATAGGGATTGCATTGAATCTCAAAGACACATTGGGTCATCTATGTGGGGAGCAGGCTGTGGGCAGCAGGGCCCCCACAGCCTGGGAAATGCTCAGAGGGCAACCCCCATCCACTTCTTTAACAACATCTTTTCAACTGCCAGAAGGCACATAGTGCATGCTCACTTGGCATAGCTGGATGGCTGAGTTTCTTCGGAGCAAATAGCAAAGTTCAATTTCTTCTCTTCCCTTTCTCTTTTCTCTTTATGTATTTTTTTTTTTTTAACCATTCTAGTGCTTATTAATTATGAGTGATACCCTAACTTGCTATACTCATCTGTCTTTTTTTGGTCAAGATTAACTATTCCACACATTTGACAGAGGTGTCCGGCCCCTCTACTTGGATATTTCTTTAGAAATATATAGACTTCCTTTCATAACTCTTACATCATCATCTTTTTTTGCTTCCTGTGATATTTGTTTGTTTTTTCCGTCTGTCGTCATCCTCATTAACCTCATATTTAATTCTTAAGTCCCGTGATCATTTTCCTCTCTACTCTCTCCTTTACACAACTCACAGTGTGAAGCACTATATTTTAAACTGATTATTTTAAATGTTTATATTCTCTTTTTATCCTGGGCTTTCAATTACATCAGAGCTTCCTCAACTTTACATGTCAACAGCTCTTCAAACTTTGCGAGCCAGAGCTGATTTTATTAGCTTCTCCAAGAAACATGACATTAGAACAACTTGATTCAGCATCACTCGGCCTTGCTATCAATCTCTACTTCCACATGGTATGGGCAGAAAGCAGTCTCAGGCTCATTAGACGCACCTTCTCATTAACCACTCAGGTGCTCATCAAGATCTGCTTCTTCCTTCTTAAATGGGGATCTTACTTTTTTCTTCTTCTCTTTCTATTTAAACAGCTACTATTTTTATCAAATCCTTCAGAGTACATAGTATCATAACTGAGCACCACTAGTCCTACCTTTTTATTATTACCTTAATATAGTCACACACTGCGACTTTTTTCAGCCAACTTTATTTTCTACATAGTCCTTCCTTTCCTATAACATGACTTTTAATTTCTTAATTTAACTTAAAAGCCCTTCATTTAGTACTCATTTACAGATTCAGCTATGAAAATATTGTTATTTTTCTCACCACAGGCTCCTTAGATTACCAATTTTATTTTATATACTCTGTTATGGTTCTCAGATAAATCTAACTTTTTTTCTGTTTGCTACATAGACGAGCATTCTAATTTTTAAAATCAAATAGTTATAATTAAATAGAGAACTCTGTCTTTAATGTATGATTTAATGTTAATGTTGAGGCCAGCTTTGGGGTGAACACCTCGAGAATGTGCCATCCACATGTATAATCAGAACCAGTGGAAATCTTCTCATTCATTCTGACAACCCTGGCACCGAAAGCAGAGGTTCATTCTACTCATTTATGGTAAACATGAGGTGAGTCCCATTTTTCTTTATTCATTCATTCTTTCATTTGTTCACTCACTCATGAAACATTTTAAACCATACACTCTGTATCAAATCCATATGTATGTATGTGTATTTATACCTAAAGATGAGGAGAATCTCCACAGGTGACCCTGTATTGACTACCTCCTTAATTGATCTAATTTTCATAGACCAAATATGCACCACAAATACTGTAGATATCAGTACAATTGGCCTGGATTCTTATGTTGACCAGTTTGTTACAGTCCCTTGGGTGGTCAACTTACAGAGGTTCTACTTATGAACAAGGTGTTACTGTATTCAAAATGTTTACATCTAATTGGGTAAGAGAATAAACATAAAATGAAAATGCAAGGCAATAAGTATCCTAATGAAGGTAGGGCACTAATGTCATGGTAAAACAATCTCTGACGTCTAGAGGGTTATAAGGGGAAAAGAGGGAAGGGATCATGTTGCAAATGAGAGACGGCAGAGGATTAACTTGTGGGTGGCTGTGGGAAAGGAGGGTGAGGTAGGCGTGAGGAGAAGCTCAGTGTGTTTTTGAATGAAATAATCACTCTCCCCTCTTTTTTGTCTTTGTTTCTTCCTGTATATCATATGATTTTTTTTCTTTGTGACCCTTATGGTTGTGCAAACCTTTTGAAAGAGTTTGGGACCAATACTAATCTAACGCTTCGTTTTCCTAAAACAAGAGTGACTGTTTAAACTCAATTTCCCAACCCCTCAGTGACTGTACAGTTGGATATATTTTCTTATTCTCTGTAGACACAACCTTTGAGCTAGTCTGTCACAGTAGCCTCTATTTAATAAATGGAATAGTCATGAAGTAAATTAATGAATGTTTCAACCTGTACATTCCTGCACCTTTATCTAGACCTTCACATGGACGGCTCTAACTGGTTTGGCTCAGAGTCACTTCGGCTCATACACTCAAGAGCGCATTTATCAGACGCCAGACAGCAAGGCTCCCTTAGACAGTCAATATACTGCAAGAGAGAGGCTGGAGAGTGAAATTCTAATTATTCTCGACACAGGGCATTCTAAGGGTGTCTCATGCCAAAATAATGAAAGTTATTTTTCTTTAGGAAATTGAAAGACGATACACGAAATGTCTTCAGGTTTCCAAGGAAATGGGATTAAATGAGAAACATGTGGCACTTACTGATGGATACAGATCATCCTGAAATCACTTCACATCTGCTGGCTAAATAGAGAAATCACTATAAATCTTTTCTAAAAGAAAGAATGGAAAAACGTAGCAAACAGCAAGTAATACCTTTATGACACCATTAGTATGACTCTAGAAGGAGGATTTTTTTTCTAACGGTGAAATTATTTATCATATATCATATAAAAGACAATTAAAATTATAGATAGGTTTCCATGTGTAAATATCTTGTGAACACTAGGTATTTCACACTTTATACAAACCATATTTTTCATTTATAGCAGTATCTTAAAAATTTAGAAAGTATATGAATGTTCAACTTGGTATAAGTTCAGTTCATTAGGATATTTGCAGTTGGGTTTTTTAAAAATAATTTTCAAGGGAAATTTAAATGAGTTTATCCTGTCTTCACCTGTGCATACATGTGAGAAGGGTTATTTTGAAGGAAGATTAATGATGAATAAATCTACGCGATGGAATACATTCTTTACAACTATGTAGCTACTTTATGGAAAATGTGTATACTTGTAAATTTACACTTCTTCTTTCTAAAAATGTTTCTGTTCATCCTCCTACCCATCAAATACCATTGCCAGTAACATACCATTTAACTATTCAAATGTAATTATAAAAAAATTTTTATTTTTAACCCTCATAACAGAATTAATTTTATCACTTCAAGAACTAATACTAAATGTAGAATATAAATGTCTTAGCACAATAACTAAGCAAATGCAGTGAAGGCTACGTTAACCAGTTTGATGAGAGTATTTCAAATTGTATATAAAACCAGCTCATTGTACCCCATAATTGCATTAATGTACACCACTATGATTTAATAAAAAATGATTTAAAAAGGAAATAATATAAAATATGTATTCATAAGGATTAAAAGGATATACATTACTTAATAATTCATCATTACAATAACCAGTCTCAAGTTTCAAATATAAAGGTAAACTATTTCATATCTTGCCACAGCATAAATATTCTCATATGATAAATATAAAAAACCCATATTTCTAATCTACATGAATGTAACAGAAGACAACAGCATGAGTATAAAAATAGCTTTTTTGGCAGGCAGTGTCTGTGGCTCAAAGGAGAAGGGTGCTGGCCCCATATGCTGGAGGTGGTGGGTTCAAACCCAGCCCCGGCCAAAAA
>NW_003852564.1:1722826-1737137 GCF_000181295.1 Otolemur garnettii
TGAGCTACAGGCGCCGAGCCTAATTTTTAGATTTTATTGAATGCAAATTATATATTTTATTTAGATGAAAACATGCCTAGTGGTGCTTCTCAAATTTTTTCACTCCAATATGTGATTATGTATATATTATTCAGTGGGGAGTATGTAACCGGGAGATAATTCTCCCTTCCAAAGACAGAGGGGTAATTAAGAGATTTAACTGAGAGATGGATCTAGTTCAGAAATCTGCCTTCCCCTTCCTCACAGTTCAGATGAAATAAACTTTCTGTAAGAATCATCGTTCTAGATTAGGGTTTCGACCGTCACATGTTATCATTGTATTGAACGAAGAGATTATTGTTTTGAGTCTAAACCATCCTCTACTCCTTCAAGAGAGAGGATGAGAGAGACAAAGCAAAAAGAGAGAGGTGTGTAAATAGAAAAACCGTTTCAAACAGACTGGGCACAACTTTCTATGCTAAATTCAGCTACAAGCAGTCAAGTCTCAACTTCTTTCTTCATACCTCATTCAACATTGCATGATAGAAGGGGAGAAAGAGAGGACATAGAATTCTCTCGTTGAATTTTGATGACCTTTTTAGAAATCGCTTTAATGACTTTGATGAAAAAAGTAAAAGATTTGAAAAGAAGCATGCAAAACTTGCAGAATGATGTGAACAAAGAACCTCACGATCATAGGGGCATAGAACAAAGTGTTTCTTACCGGTGTCTCATATTGAAATCTGGTCTCTTGTTTCAGTGTTATAAAACATTTAATCTCAGTGACAAGGGAATAGAGGTCATTTAATGAGGTATAATTGGGATGGAAATGCTGTCCACTGCTCACATCCCTCAAAGAGATGATTTGATTAGAGTTTCAAAGGAGAGAGAAAGAGAACAGAGGAAGAAAGCTATTACGGTGATCCTGTTTCACCAATATCTGTATTTTTTTGCCATATTTTTGAAAATGACAGTTGGCAATTTAAAAAATTGCCAACATGGCTCCCTGACGTTAGGGCAAATGAGCAGCTTTCCTTTTACTCACTGAGAAACCTCTGAGTGTGGAGGATAATACAGAATAACGTAGCCACATTTATGGAGCGTTGGATGATATTCCTGAGCATCACAGATGTTTGGCAGCATACGGAGATGGGTTAGGTTTTAATTTTCCATTTCACCCTTATCAGGCAGGGTTTTTTTTCAATCACCAAAGGAAGATAAATTCGAATGTATTATGGCATCACTTCAGTCCGGAGTGGCCATAAAGTTCATGTACAGTTTAAAATTGCTCACTATTCTAAAAGGTACCATGGCCTAGCTACTACTTAGGTAAAGATAGAGGGTTGAGAGTAAAGAATATCAATTTTATGTATGATGGGAACAAAGAATCTAGACATATTCAGCGTGCTAAATTAGACTCAGACACTTGTAAGGTGGACTGAGAAGTAATACAGTTATGCCCCCCAGTCAATGAAGGATCACATTCAGGTAGGTGGTCTCCTGAGAGTGTCATATTTTTACATATCTTTTACTATAGCTTTTCTATCTTTAGATTCACAAATACTTATCAGAATGTCACAATTATTTATACTATTCAGTACAGTAACATGCCGTACGGGTTTGTAGTCTAGGAGAAAGAGGTTATAACACAGAGCTGAGTGTGTAGTAAGCTACGCCATGCAAACTCGTGTAAGTCCTCTCTATGATGTTCACACAGTGTCACATTTTTGGAGCAGCCTCCTGTTGTCCAGGGATGCATGACTGTAGACCTTTAGTGTCTTGTTTATGGTTCATTGATAGTATGTTTAGGTATCAGCAACATATATGTTTGTCTAGTCACTGTAAGATATCACTCAGGTTTTGGCCGTTAGCTAAGAAAGGTTGGTTGAAAAGAAGGGATTCAGTATTTTTTGACCACTTATTTTGTGTCAGGTACTATATTCCATGTTTTGCTTTAATTTTCTCATTTACTCTCACAGTTTCTTATAAAGTATGTGTTTTTCCTCATTTTTCAGACAACAAGAAGGAAAAAAATATCAGGCCCAGAATTTAGGGAAATTGAATAAATATCACCCCTTGAAAATGAAGTAGTTTTTCACTTTCAGGCTTTTTATATTTCCCATTTATGACTTGTGATCACTAGATTCTATCTGGTAATATAAAGCTGTAATGGGAGGCAAGAGTTTCCATCTTAGTCTTTAGTATATGTACTTAACTGAAGCTGGTGGCAGAGGAAGAGAGAGAATCATTTTTCAGCTAGTTCTTCTGTGACATTGAAGAATGCAGCTTGAGAAGATGGTCTTTGATTTAACCAAGTGTGTAATCAGTGATATCTATGCATTCAGAGGGCACAGGAGAGAACGGAGGCATGACTGGAATTGTTCTGAGTGCTCTTCAAGTATCATCAAGTCTGCGACAACCACCTTCGCCCTGGCAGCCATCATTTCTTTCCTGGAGTATCTTGATGGCCTCTAACCTGGGCTTCCTATGGCTTCCTGCAGCTTCCTATAATGTATCTGTGCTCTTTCCATATAATCTCCATATAACCAAAATTATAGTTCCTGAACTCATACCTACACCTGCTTTTTAACCTTTTAGTGACTTCTCTGTCATTAAGATAAAGTTCAACATTCTTAAACTGAAGTTTGAGTCCTTGTATCATCTGAGTCCTCTGATCTGGCCATAGGGAATAGTGTTCAGGAGAAAAGTAAATGAACTGTGGATCTCACCATAAATATATTTATATAAATGCATATGTAATAATACATTGATATTACTGATAGAAATTTTGTGCCAATTAATATTTGATGTATTTCCCTTTAAATATATCAAAATCTATAATTATCAATAAATGCCTATAAGTTTTTACCTCATAAGTAAGGTAAATAAGGAATCTTATTATCATAAAGAATCACAAGGAATCTCTTAGATATTTTACAGAATTTTATTATTTATTTTTTTATTTTTATTTTTATTTTTATTGTTGGGGATTCATTTAGGGTACAAGAAACCAGATTACACTGATTGCATTTGTTAAAGTCCTTCTTACAATCATGTCTTGCCCTTAAAAGGCGTGTCACACCAAGACCCCACCCACTTCCCTCCTTCCCTCTCTCTACTCTTTCTTCCCCCACCCCTCCCTCCTTCTTTCTCTCTCTGCTCTTTAAACTTTTACAGAATTTTAAAATGCCTGAATTTCTTTTCTTTCATCTTCTTGAAACTATCTGAGTTAAATCCAAAGCTAGGCAAAATCTTGTGTTAGTGAACTTCAGAGTATTTCTTTGAAATCACTTTTACAGAAGTCTGTCTGATTAAAATTATTCAGTCATCAAACATAAAGGGGATGTACACAGCATAAAAAATATCCTGTTCTTACGAGTAAACTAGGTATCAGAATCGAAACAATTACCAAGGCCAGGAAATGGTTAAAAGACAGCTAGTTTTCAAAGTCTGATAGTATTTAGGGATCATAATTCCAATTTATTCCTTTCCAACTAGTCCACAGCCACCTGCTTTCAATTTAAAAACAGATTTCAGAAAACATTTAGAAATAAGAATCATTATTTCTAATCTTTTTGTGCCAGCCTAACACAGTACATTTGAGGATATTTATTCAGGTTTTAGTCAAAGAAGCAATACTATTATGGTAGATGATTTATAGGGTCAAACATTAATGCAAGTGTTATATCCTATGTTGCTATACTATTAACTAACAATTCCACCTATATAGCAGTTGTTTTAAAATAATGAATAAAAAGGATTACACATCAAAGAAGATATGTGCAGATAAAACCATTGCACATACACTGAAAAAATTTTGGAAATACTTTATATATTTAGTAAATAGAAATTTAATGAGTTGTAACAGTAATAAATAGTTCTTTTCCAGTATGTTCTTAAAGTGGAATTTCACAGCTTTTCATCAAAGAAAAAATCATCAGTATCTATATTTGGACTAAGATAAGATAGAGGATAATATTCACATCCTTTTCATGTTCTGATTACATGCAGGAAGAAATAATTGAAATCATGAAAATATTGATAAAAACCAACCACTGTGTGGGGATACTGATTTGTTTTATGTTTTGAACTATTTCTTGGTTCATAGTCTGCTTTTATCTCTCTGTTAGAACTCTTTGAATAGCCATCATTCTTCCTTATAATTGTTATGAGTTTGATTCAGCACAGCAAGGACAAGCTAGATGGTATAGATGTGTATTCATTTTTTTTTTTTTTTATTCTAAAGATCATAGAGCCAGGCACAGTGGCTCATGCTTGTAACCCAAGCACTCTGAGCAGCCAAGGCAAGAGGATTCATTCAGCTCAGGAGTTCAAGATCAGCTTGAGCAAGAGTGAGAGACTCTTTCTCTCTTAAAAATAGAAAAGCACTGTGGTAGATGCCTGCAGTACCAGTTACTTGGGAGGCCGAGGCATGAAGATCATCTGAACCCAGGAATTTGAGGTTGCTATGAGCTAGGGTGAAGCTGCAGCACTCTAGCCTAAGCAATAGAGCAAGTCTCTGTCTCAAAATAATAAATTGCTTAAAAAGAAAAAAAGATCATCAAATAGCACTTCTATGTGTGCAACTTCAGTCTTTTAGTTAAATCAGTGCAATTGAATATGTTTTGTTGATCGAAATGACAGCTCTGGAAGGCTGTGTACTTGTCATCAAACACAGTCAGGAAGTACATTTGACACAATTATATACTGTTAAATCATAAAAATGAGGAATTTATTTTGAACCACTTCATTCCCCAAAGATAAGTTGCTTGCATATAAAGTTATAAACTTAGGCTACTAATTTTATTTATGAGTACTAGAAAGAGTTCCCTGAAATCATTTATCTACTATTTAATAACTAAATAATATATGTGATGTTACCTAAATTTAAGCTTCAACTTCTCTACCTGTATAATGGAGGAATAGAATTGGTTTATGATAATCTTAAAACAATTAAATTAGACAATTTACTTGAAAATACTTTAAACATAGAAGGTAGCCCTTATTATTTGAGAAACTTAAATGATAATGTATTGCATTTATTTTTTTACAATGAAATGTTCTGGTTAAGACATCATAAGATATAACACATGATAAAGAGGATAAAGTAATTTTAAGTGGCATAAGAGCCTCAAAAAAACTTGAAAAGTCTCACATATACACTCTGTAAGAGTGTGAAGTGTTAGACTATCACGGTAAGCCACTGAAGATTATTTTACACTGTTATGTAACCTAAACCGTGCATGCTTATATATCATATCTGAAATTTGTAAAACTCATTGTATAAAGATTCTCATAAATAAAAAACATTCATAAACTATGATTATGTTAAACTAAGGCACCACGAAATATAAATATAACTGACTGCTTAGAGACAATATGAATTACAAAAGAATAAATTCAAAATATTCAAACCTCAATGTATATAAATTTCATAAGCCAATAAGAAAAATTTAAAAAACTAATGTAAGAACTATTAAAATACATGAATAGACAATTCACATAAGTGGAAATTATGGTAGCCAATAAACTTTTGAAAAAAAAAGGAATGGCATACGACATTGCAAATCAAAGGAAAGTCATATTTTTAACTGTCAGATTGCAAATAAAATCCTAACATCTTGGAAATGCCATGTGTTACCAAGGATGTAGGCAAAACAATTCAGATTTGGTTCTGGTGAGAATATAAACAAGGTAATTTTTTTAAAAGCAATTGCACATAATTTATTAAAATTGAAGCTGTGTATTTTCCAACACTCTTCACTCATGCTCCAAGTTTATTCCCCGAGGAAGCTTTCACATGAGTAAGATAATTTATTAAGACATTGGTTATAGAAGTGAAGTATTTGAAATCAACTAAATGTTCGCAAAAAGGAGATGGTTAATTGTAGTATATTCTATAAATAATGCTGTTCGCTTATTAAAATATTTGAAGTGGAATTCATGGTTTCATAATTCCAAATTTCAAGCAAGCATACTGTTTTGAAGTGATTTATATGTTTGAAATAAAATTGTGAAATACATGGAAAAACAGTATAATTCAAGGTGGTACTATTGTACTAGATACAGAGAAGAGGGGAAGAAGATCAATGACGGTGAAAACAAAGGATTCTAATTGTCGGTAATATTTTTATTTTGAAACTATTGATGAGTCTTTTGTTTTCAGAATTGGTACAGTAGTAAATTTGGGTTAACAATGCTGCTGAGAAGTACTAGGAAAGCTGGCAAAGAATAAAGCAGCATGTTGGCAAGTTAGAAGGCCGCAAAGCGTTAACGAGCTAAACTTTATGGAATATACAATTCAAGGTTTATTTAGGAGTTTATTTAGGATTGCTTTGGCTCTAGGGGTATTTGTCAATTCAGGAAGAGGCGACTGAAGGACTGATTCCCTGAAAAGTGTTTTCAACAGTCTCATGGAACTTGGGAAGAAAAACCTGGAGTCCAGAAATTTCCAAGAGCAAAAGGTGGGGCTGATAGATCCTCCATCTTTGGGAGAAAGGTCTGAGTGTCAGAAGGCAGAGGCAAGTTTTACCCAGACTGAGGTTAACTCTCAGAGGGACTGAAGTGGAGCCTCAATTAAAATTAATCATGGATATTGGATTGAGTTGATCTGGGATTGTTATTGCCTTGAGGTCCCCAATAGAAACTGCCAGGGTTATAGTTACTTCTGGAGGGAAGACAGAAAGAGCCATGGACGAGGATAGGAGAGGAACTTGTAGGTGCTGGCAAATGGGCAAATGTTTTCTCTTTTAGCTTGGGCCATGGTTTTCTGCAATTACATCTATGATGAAATACTTCATACTAGTCAAGGCTAAATATGTCTTTCAAAAAAGTAGTAGAAATACAATAAAAGCTAACTTATGTTTCAAAAAGAAAATCAGCAATGAAGACAGCACTATTAAGAATTGAGAAATCTGGTTCATAACTCTATACATCTTTGTTATATTGATTGCTTTTTGTATCATAAGATTCATAAATTGAAAATTGTAGAAAAGTTAAAAAAAAAACAAAATGTACATTCTGAGAAAGACAAAGGAAAAAAAATCATTGTCACGCTAAGGGAGCAAAAATGTCACATCTAACTTTAGTAACTTGTAGGTGATCTTTAAAATAGTTGCCAGTTATTTTTTAACATTGTTTACAAGACTTTCACTTCTCACCTTTTGCAGTATTGCTTTTAATCGCATTCCTTTGTTTTGCAGAGACAAATAAAACATTATGAAGTCCTTTCACAGGGGTTTGAAAATGCAGCTGGAACTCACTAAGCTAATTCACATGGTCCTGTAAAGAGGAAGCTACAATATTTACAGCTTTTGTCCTTCAAATTACCTGAAAAGTTACCAAGTAGAAAAAGTTTCAGAGAAGCCATTTCAATGGCAAATCACATTTTTGAAACTTAAAGTTGGTATCTTTTTCATTCTATTGCCAGAACATTTCATTTTATTATGTTATGATACCTTTGTCTTTCCTAAGTGATCAACATGGTTGAAATTGCCTTCTCTCATTGATTTTGACAAGTCTTCTGATAAGTTACTAGAACATTCTTAAAAGCAAGTGTCTTTGTTCCTCTCCGTTTTCCTAATCTTCAAGATCTATATCTAAATTTGTATTCTTGTGTCAACCTCCCTGTGAACTGTTTCCTGATATGCAGCATTTGCTGCCTCAAGCACTTGCTTTTCTTGCTTTTATACCAATCAGCATCTTCTGCTCTTACTGGTTTACTTCTCTGCCTTTACAGATTAACCAAAGACACATATTTTGACTTAAAAAGCGTATCTTCTTTCATTAGTAAAGATTCAATAATCCCCAGCTAAATGGTAAATATAAACAAATATGTATATGCTTAACTCATTGTTTGAATGTAAAAAAAGCAATTCTTGATAAACTGGTATGAACAATGACAGTTCTGTTGATAATACACAAGAGCATATAAAAGATAATAGTTAATAGAGCAAAATTTAGGTTAAATTTTTTTTTAGTTTATATACAAAGGAAAACCATCCAGAATCTATACTCATTATGATTATTTGCATAATTTTCACTTCACAATCACAGATTTTTAAAATAAATTTGTAGATTACCTTGTCAAGAAACTATTGTATATTAATTTGGTCATGTTCCCTATGTTTCTATGCTGTTTTTAAATAGATTATGGTGGAGGATTTCTCATATTAATGCCATCTGGGTAGCAGCTCTTTGATTCTTTACTAATATTAAAGGAAATAAAATTATAGAGGAAGAAACTTACCAGGTTTCACCTCCTTATAGATTTGGGTTCGCTTCATGACACAGATCCATTTGGAAAAAAAAAAGAAAGATAAAATAAAGTTTACACAGTTTTCTCTATGGGAGAGGATGTGCCCACAAAGATGTCCATGTCTTAAACACAAGAACTTGGGAATATGTCATAATACAATGCAAAGTGGACTTTGCATATGTGATTAAGGACCTTGGAATTGGGAGATTATTCTGGATTACATGAGTGAACTCAGTCTAATTACACGGTTCTTAAAAATGCTCATCCTTTTCTGGGTGAGGTCAAACACATGACTTGAGGACTTGACCTACTGTTCCTGGCTCTGCTAAATCAAAGAATGGGGGAAGATCACTTCACACCAGATTTCTATCAAACCTACAAAGAAGAGCTTATACCCATACTGCAGAAAGGATGCAAGGCCAGTAAAACATGCAAACCCATAAATGTAATTCACCATAACAATAGAACTAAAAACAGAGATTATTTAGTCTTCACAATAGATATAGAAAAAGTATTTTTAAAAATTCAGCATCCTTTTTTAACCAGAACATTTAAGAAAATAGGCATATATGGCACATTTTCTAAGCAGATTGAAGCCATCTATGACAAACTTATAGCTAATATCATACTGAGTGGAGGAAAAGTGAAGGTCTTTCCAATTAGAACTAGCACCAGGCCAGGATGTGTCCACTATTGCCACTACTATTCAACATAGTTTTTGAAGTTCTGGCCAATGCAATCAGGCAAGAGAAGAATATAGGGGAATGAGGGAGATTCACTAGGGAATGTGTATGAAGGACTAGGTATTTCATCTCAAGTGTAGTGGATATTTTTTACTTTTAGGCTGGGTAGTGCATGTATGCTGATTCTTTGTTCCATTTTCTTATTTGAATTAACTTTTATATTTAAAAACATGTTGTAAAACGATGTTCCATGACACAATCTTATAGAGTTTGAGGATGCACTGGTAAACACATGAAGATACATACTCTCATGAAATTTATATCCTATTGCAGTAAACAGATAATAAACAGGAAAATAAAACAGAAGAATGTACTGTTTGCTGTTGTATGGATTTTTGTCTCATCAAACCTTAGTTCGAAATATAATTCGAAATATTGGAAATGGGGCCTAATGAGAGGCGTTTGGCTCATGAGGATGGATCCACCCCATGTGGATAAATGACCTCCCTCTAAGAATGAGAGAGTTCTCGTTAGTTCACAGAACAACCGTGCTTTAAAAAGAGCCCAGCTCCTCCTTGGTCTCTCTCTTGCTCCTGCTCTCTCCACGTGATCTCACAGATCAGCTCCCTTTCTGTCTTTTGCCAAGAGTGGAAGCTGTCTGCTGCCTTCTCCAGATGTGGAGCCCGATCTTGAACTTTCCAACCACCAGAATTGTGAAGTGCAAGTTGCTCACCTTCTGGTGTTTCTTTAGAGCAACACAAAATGAACTTAGTCATTTAGGGGAAGAAAAAGACAAAAGCAAACACTTACTTTTTCAAAAGAAATGTGTTTTTTCAATATTTGTTTTCCCCAAGAAGAATTATTTTCTTTTTATTTTAAAAAGTTTTTAGGCTTCCTAACTGATGAGAACTTTTTCTCAGATTCACTGAATAAACTGGAGGCAGTTGTTGTATGGTATACGTTTTCTATGCCTTTTAGCTTCCTTTTAGATCTCTAATTTTACTGTCAACATTGTTGTAAACAGACTTAATTCCATTTAAAAAATTCCTGCAATATAAAAAAGAAATAAATTAATAAGGGAGAGTGAAATATCCGTAATCCTCACACTGTCAACAGATTGAACATGAAAAGTGCATGTCTTAGTTATTCATTTATAGCATAAAGCATTTTTTCTTATTTCAGTAATGTTAAAAATGTTAATCAAATACTAATAACAATAAAAAATTAGAACACCCAGTTCAAAAAAAGTTAATTCAAATGCCAAGAAGTAATAAAAATATTTTGATAACAGTAGTTATCTAACACATATGAGGTAAACTAATAATTTAATTTATATTTCAGATATATAAAACATTTATGTCTGCAAAAATTGGAGAATTAAGGTAGCTTTGCTACAACAAACTAAATAAAACACAGTATACCCAGATGATATCATCAAAAATATCATTTTGAAAAATGTTCAAGCACATGGAAAATATGCGTATGAGAATATTCAGTGAAAAATGAAGGGTATAAAATTCTTTTCTGTGAAAAATTTACTGCTCCCAATTATGCAGTGTACACATACTCACAGAAATATATAAATAATGGTTGACATTTAGTGAGTACATACTTTGTATCAGACACTGAGCTGAGAATTTTATCAGAATTATTTCAGTAAATCCTCATAAGAACTCTTTGATGTAGGTACCAATATTATCTACATTTGACAGATGAGGGGAGTTTTAGAGAGATTAAGCTCACAAGCCTACTTACTGTGGAATCCAGGATTTGCACAAAAGAAGTCGGACTCCAAAATGTATGCTGCTAGTTACTATGTCAACTTAAAAGTCAACTGAGGTTACTCTTTATGATAAAAATATAATTATTTAGGGACTAAAATCATGATCGTGTTTCTAGTGGCAAGGACAATGCTCTCCCAAATATTATGTACATTCCCAGGGGCTTACATTATCACGTTCTTTTAACTCTGAGAGAGAGAGCGTTTATTATGGCCCCAGACTGTGACTGTGCGAAACCTCTGCTGTTGTGAGTCTTTGGGCATCCTAACCCTGGAAACATTTTTATCATTTCTTGTTACCTTTTCTTTCAAGTTAGAACTCACTAATCCTCTGTTTCCCCCCCCTTCTCACTCACTTCTTCTTTTTTTTTTTATCTGACCTTACTTTGATTCACTATTCTTCTCCTATGCAGAATAATTTATTTTCTGTTTCCTTTCAGGTAGGTTGCATGGGAGAAACCTTTCCAGACATTTTGCTAGATTAAAATCTTCCAGAAAGGATTGATAAAGATTTGTATCGTATTTAAAAAGGTTAGGATAGTCTAAAGAGAATACATACATATACACACACACACATATATGTATGTGTATGTGTGTGTAGAGAGAGGGAGAGAACCAAATGCAAATGAGAAGTGTACATTTGGGAAAATTTTCAACCTCATTAGGAATTAAAGACAGAGAAATAGGGCAGCACCTGTGGCTCAAAGGAGTAGGGTGCTGGCCCCATATGCCAGAGGTGGTGGAGTCAAACTCAGTCCCGGCCAAAAAAAAAAAAAAAAAAAGGCAGAAATATACATAGTCCCAATGTTATGTTCACCTCAAAAATAAGACAAGCTTTAAAATTACGTTTGTTAAACATATTTTACCTGTGATAATATAAGCCCTTGGGAATTTACATAATATTGGGGACAATATGCCTATGAAAAAAGTGTTCTGGCAGGAGTACTTGCTGTTGTTAACTTTATGTCATTACTTCTGTCATGTAATTTGACATTATATTGAAATGACTCTTAGTACTATATTCATACATTTTCCATTTTTCCTGATTTTAAGTTGCATTTAAAATGCAAGCCAGGAAACTGTGAACACTGCAGGTGTTTCAATTATCACACACCACAGAAAGCATTAATTTGAGAAGCGTAATGCTCCATGGATCTGTGTTACGCAATGTCAGGAAGTATTCCACAGCAAAATTGTCTTGGGACCAAAATTTCCTCTTGTAATAAGCTATGAAATCATTACCCAGCTCACCACAATGCAGAATGGGGGAGCACTGAGCTTGTTTTCCTAAACTGGATGGACCGAACTGGGGGTGATAGAGACAGTGACAGATGAAGTTTCCCTTGATAGGCCGCGCCTGATCTCCTGCTCCCAGTTCCTAACAGAACATGGACCAGTCTGTGACCCAGGGATTGGGGCCCTAGAGGATGGGTTCTGTTCCTTCCTCTAAGCCATTCTCCTTTAGATACTCATAAAGAATTGCAGAAACGGAAAAGGTCAGTGTCACCAGTTTGTTCAATAATATTCTTTGGAAATGGAGAATTTATTTGTCAATCAGTAAACTAATCAAGAAAGACAGTACAAGGTTATTTTAAACCCCTGTGGTATCATTGTTATAAATCTTTTGAGATTCTGTGCTCATGCATATTAGAAAAAACAATTACAAAACATTAGTGGTCAATAAATTATTTTCTTAGCCAAAATGCAAGGAGAAATTTGTAAGTAGTTTATGGTTTATTTTTAAGATTCTAGGAATTCATTTCATCTGAATATTAATATGACACCCACAGCAGTATGCAAGTTTATTCACCAGAGTCAATTACACCCTTCTCGCTATATACCTTGTACTTTCTTCAGAGATCAATTCAGTGCAAACCACATTATTTATTCAGGATGACACTAAGAAGTTCATTCTTCACAAGAATAAACACTAAGGATGTTAATGCTAGCACTTCATTTTCTGTGGACGGCTTATACTTAAATAGAGCAGAAGAGTGCTTGGCATTTTCATTGCCTTTTTCATTTCAACATATGATTATGGCTTTCTATTTGTGGGAAGTCACTTCTGAAAGATTTCCCAATAAAATTCAAATTTTAAATATTATACTTCTAGGTTTCCAAGTAAACATCCTAAGCACGAATTGATTGTTGCTACCTTTTGATGGAAGTAATAAAATGTTCTCTCAAGGGAGTTTAAAGGAAAAAGAAAAATAGAAAGCTCTGCACAACATAAGGGAAGTCACAATAGTCATATAAAACTCTGAGTAAAGCAAATCTCCTAAAGAAACAGATGGGTCTCTTTACAATAAACTGAGCATTTTTATGGTCCACTGGAGCACACACTATAAAGTATCAATGAGGAAGGTTAGATACGCCTCTAAACTAAGGTTCTGTCTTTCGAAGAGATGGTAAACAACTCCAAGATGTCTCCAACAGGCTGTTTAGTTCCTGCTACATAGACAGCAAATATAGAACACTAAGTTCAGGTGAGACAAAATCCATTCTTTTCAGGGTTATACAAAAAATTGTTCCTTGCTGTCACCTGTTCAGGATTAATACTATTTACGCAATTAACTCTTGAGGCTCTTGGCCCCAAAGCTATTGCTGATCATTCAATTTTATGTATATTCACTTTCTGAAGCTATTTCTAGAACCACCAGCAGAGATTTCTTATAAGTTGCATAGAAGCCTTTTGAAAACCATCGGAAAAATACCAAGTGAAAAACTACAAGTGAATTTTTAAATTGGAGAAAAATCTATCTCAGTTAATTTAAAGGAACAGTCATACTACCCTTGCTAATATCGAAAAAAAAAAAAAAACAACTTGGGTGTATCTCAAAAATATGGTCATAAAAGAAGTAATCAAAAAATTGTACTTTGTTACTCTAAATAAACACCATGTGAAACAATAATTTAATCATACTTTAACCAAACAAATAAATGCAATTTCAGAAATAGAAGCACATTTCAAATCATTATGGAGCAAATCTATAGCACATACAGTTAATTTATCTTTACTTTAGAAAATACTGTGAAGAGGAAAAAGTAGTGATTACATTCTTAAACTTTTAAAAAGGATATATTCTGCTTCTTCAGGAGACATATAATAGTAATTAATCTCAAAATTAAAATAAATTGTTCTAATGCAAGTTTTTATAAATAGTATATTTTAAAATTATTTTTGTAATTATGCTTTTGATTATCTGAAAAGTAAAACTTGTAGTTGGAGAAAAATGCAATAGTTACAAATGGTATACAATGAAAAAAATTCCCCTCAATCAGCACTAAATCCCTTCTCTTCTAGAATCAAGCACAACAAAAACCAAGTAGTAAAGCAAAATCTTTACACAAACACAATCACATCTTTGAAGTGATTTTCCATATATTATAACGTAAAATAATTCCACATTTGATATAGTTCTACCATATTGTTGTTAAAGACCAAAATGCACCCTGCCATATGTGTACATCACAATTTATTTTTAGTTTTACAGTTTGCAACATTTTGATCTTACCCCAATGTTAACATCAACTTGAATTTGTGTGTTAACGTGGATAAATGTATGTATAGATAAAAATAAGATTTCATCACTTCTTTTTTTTTTTTTTTTT
>NW_003852564.1:1737440-1751422 GCF_000181295.1 Otolemur garnettii
TTGACACTAATACCATTCTAACAGGGTGTCTGAGCCAACCAGTTGTGGCCTTTTACATAACAGGCAGTCAATGAGAATAAAGAATAATATGTAGTTCTTTGTGAAAATGTCGTCTAGTTGAGATGTCCAACTTCCATGCAGGTAACCAGGCTGAAAATGTCTTCAGGATGTTTTGTGGGGCACTTTATGCATCCCAATTCATAGGAAAAAGGTCCATTCTGCGTCAATGATCCTGGTTTGGACCATAGAACAGCTAGGATGCTCAGAACTATTGTTTGTAAGATATGATATTTTGAATAGAAAAAATATCCCATGTTCATTCATGGACTGGAAGAATTGATATCATTAAAAATCTCATATTACTCAAAATGATCTACAATTCAATGCTGTCCTAATCAAAATTCCAGTGTCATTTTTTTTCAAGGAAATTGTAAAATAATACTAAATTTTGTGTGAAACCATAAAAAACCCTGAATTGCCAAAGCAATCTTGAACAAAAAGAAAAAGCTGGAAGAATGCTACTAGACTTCAAAATCTATTCCAAAGTTATAAATACCAAAACAGCATGATACTGGCATATGGCATAAAAATGGATACATAAAATAATGGACATAATAGAAATCCCAGAAAGGAATACACAAATTCATAGTTGGTTGATAGTCAATGAAGATCCCAAGAACACACAATGGGAAAAAGACAGTCTCTTCAATAAATTGTGCTGGGGAAATTGATTACCTGCCTGCAAAATAATGAAATTAGACCCTTCTCTCACACCATATAAAAATCAATTAAAGGTAGATTGATTACAATGTGCTTCCCAATTCATAATTGGTCATGGAAACAGCCCAAGTGTCCATCGACCCATGAATGGATTAACAAATTGTGGTATATGTACACCATGGAATATTATGCCAGCATAAAAAAGATGGATACTTCACCTCATTAATGTTTACATGGATGGAGCTGGATCTTATTCTTCTTAGTAAAGTATCTTAAGAATGGAAGAAAAAATATCCAACGTACTCAGTACTATTATGAAACCAATATATAATCACCCAACTTTCATATGAATGATAAAAGATAATTATACCACAGAAGGAAGGAGAGAAGAAGAGGGTGAGGAGAGGGAAGGGGGATGGCCATATAGAAGGAGGGTAATTGGTGGGATCTCACCTATTATGCATATTGCTAGGGTACATGTCAAATATATTAAGAGTAGAGTATAAATGTCTGAACACAATTAAATAAGTGAGGTGAAGTCTATGTTAATCAGTTTTATGTAAACATCCCAAATTGTATATAAAATCAGCACATTTTACCCCATAAATGCAGTAATATACACAGTTATGATCTAATAAAAAATGAAGAAATCCAGAAGAAACTAAAAAAAAGAATAAAAAATAAGTTAAAAAAATAAAGGTAGATTGAAAACTTAAACATGAGACCCCAAAGTAGAACTACTTGAAGAAAAACTAGTATGGAGAAGGCTCCACAACATTGGTTTAGATTTCTTGGATGTGACCCCAAAGGCACAAGGAACAAAAGCAAATATAAACAATTGGGATTCTATCATACTTAAAAGATTCTGCACAGCAAAGAAAATGATTAATATAGTTAAGAGAAAACCTACATATTGGAAGAAAACATTTCCAAGCCATAATTTTGCCAAGGGGATTATATCCAAAATATGTAAAGAACTAAAAAAAATAGCAAGAAAAATAATAACCAATTAAAAAAAGGCAAAAGACATAGATATGTCTCAAAAGAAGATACACAAATTAACAAAAGATATATGAAAAAATGTTCCCATGACTAATTTAGGGAACTGTAAATTGAAACCACAGTAAGATACTACCTCACACTTGTTAGAATGGCTATTATCAAAAAGAGGAACTACCTTAAGTCTTGGCAAGGATGTGGAGATAAGGAATTCTGGTGCATTGCTGTTGGAATGCACCAACCATTGTAGAAAACAGTATAAATCTTTCTCATATAACCAAAAATAGAGTGGCTATATGACCTAACATTTCTATTTGTGGGTATATATACAAAGAAATTAAATTCAACTTGCCAAAGAGATATTTGCATTCTCATGTTCATTGCATCACTATTCACAATGGCTAAGATAAGGAAGCAAATTCAGGGTCCACCATTAAAATGATGAATTATAAATATGTGATATTATATAGGCATATCTCATTTTATTTCACTTTGTTTTATTGAGCTACACAAATATTCCAATTTTTACAAATTATTTACCAAAAAATCCATTTTCTACAAATTTGTGGTAATCCTGATTTAGGCAAATCTGTACCATTTTCCAGAAACATCTATTTACTTCATTTCTCTGTTTCACATTTTGGTAATTCTTGAAACATTTCAAATATTATTATTATATGTTATGATTATCAGCGATCTTTAATGTTACTATTATAATTCTTTTGGGGACCAAGAACCATGAACATGTAAGATGGAAAACTTAATGCTGTGTGTGTTGTGACTGCTCCACAAACCAGCTGTTCCCCATTTCTCTCCCATTTCTTTGGTCTTCCTATTTGCTAAGAACCAACAATATTAAAAATATAGTTAACAACCCTACAGTGACCTTTAAGTGTCCAAATGAAAAGAAGGGTCACAAATCTGTCACTTCAAAAGTTAAAAATGAGTAAGTTTCGTGAGGAAGACAGGTCAAAAGAAAAGCTGAACACTAAGTCTCTCGCATCAGTTATCCAAGTTGTGAATACAAGGAAACGTTCTTGAAGGAAATGAAAAGTGCTACTCCAGTGATCCCACAACTAATAAGGCAAACACCATTTTTGCTGGTAATGAGAAAATTTTGGTCCTCTGGATAAAAGATCAACTCATTCACAACATTCCTTTAAATGAAAGCCTAAGCCAGATCAAGGCTAACTGTCTTTAACTCTTTTAAGGCTGAGAGGAGTAAGGAGAAAAATGTGAAGCTAGCAGAGGTGGGTTTATAAGGTTTAAGAAATGTACTCAACTAAATTATAGCTTTCGTAGGAAAGCTATAACCCAATTTTAGCCCAAGAATACGGGGAAAGGGGAGGGAAGGGAGAAGGGAGGATGGGTGGAGGGAGGACGATTGGTGGGATCACGTCTATGGTTTATCCTATTGGGGTACATGTGAGTCTTTCTAAATGTAGAATATAAATGTCTTAACACAATAACTAAGAAAATTACATGAAGGCTATGTTAACCAGTTGGATGAAAGTATTTCAAACTGTATATAGAAACAACACGCTGTACCCCATGATAGTATTAATGTACACAGCTACGATTTAATAAAAAAAAAAAAATAGAAAAAAAAAGAAAGAAAAGTAGTTATTCTCAATAACATAAAAGTGCAAGATAAGTATAGAAAACAACAGCCTTATATAGGAAGAAGATGCCAGCCAGGACTTTCCTAGCTAGAAAGGAGACATCAATGCCCAGTTTCAAATCTCCTTGTCTGGGGTGTGGGTATGTGGGGTGTGAGGAGGGTAATGCAGCTAGTGACTTTAAGTCAAAGCAAATGCTTATTTATCATTCTGAAAATCTTAGAGCCCTTAAGAATTATGCTCAGTCTATTTTGCCTGTGCTCTAATAAAGGAACAACAAATCTTGCCTGACAGCACATATTCACAGCTTGGTTAAATGAATATTCTAAGCCCGCTGTTGAGAACTCAGAGAACAAGATTCTGTTCAAGTTATTAGAGCTAATCAGCAATGTACCTGGTCATCCATCTCATTCTGTGCCTGGATTAAGAAGTAATATTGACAGTCAAGTCTTTTTTATTTAAGAACTACACTTTTCTTTTTTGAGACAGAGTCTCACTATGTTGCCCTCAGTAGAGTGCTGTGGTGTTACAGCTCACAGCAACCTCAAACTCTATTGGCCTTAAGTGATTCTCCTGCCTCAGCCTCCCAAGTAGCTGGGACTACAGTCACCTGCTACAACACCTGGCTATTTTTTGGTTACAGTTGTCAGTGTTGTTTAGCTGGCCTAGGCTGGGTTTGAACCCACCACCCCTCAGTGCATGTGGCTGGAGCCGTAACCACTGTGCTATGGGTGCTGAGCCTAAAAACCATACTTTTTAAGGCTATAGCTGCCATAAGTGGTGATTCCTCTGTCAGATCGGGGCAAAGCAAGTTGAAAGCCTTCTGGAAATGATTGATCATGCTAGATGTCTTTAAGAAAATTCAGAATTCATGGGAGGAAGTGACAATATCAAATTAACAGGTTTTTGAAAGTAGTTGATTCCAGCACTCACACATGACTTTGACTATCTTGGTTAGAATTTCAAAATACAAATTTAGAATGGTCCATATTCTGTGAAGCAGTATTGTGAAGATAGTATAAATTTCTGATTGTATTCTAAATTCTGATTATTAGAGGCAGTATAATGTTAGTGCTTTTGGAGCAAGACTATCTAGGCTGAAATTCTGGTTTGACAATTACTACTGATATAACCTGGGAAATTGCCATAACAAGTCTAAGTCTCAATTTCCCTCTCCCTAAATATATAAAAGTCCTACGTACTGGGCAGCACCTGTGGCTCAAACAAGTAGGGCTCCAGCTCCATATGCCAGAGGTGGCGGGTTCAAACTCAGCCCCGGCCAAAAACTGCAAAAAAAAAAAAAAGAAAAAAATTCCTGCATACCTAACTCTTGCAAGGATCAATTGAATAGCCTTAAATAGTTATAAGTTCATAATAAGGGCTCAAAAAATAGCAGTGATTGTATATTTTGTTGCCTTTAAACATTGCAGTAGTTTAATGTATATGGTATTTTATGCAAAATTGCCGTATGTGTAGTAGGCCTATATCACTGAAAAACTTAATACACCACATTCTGGTTGTCAACTAATATTGAAATTTGGCATAAACAATTTGCTTTACAAATACAGGCCTTTGTTTATTTTATGAGATTGTGCACAAATAGGGATGCTAAGTATAGTAGAAATAATCTACTCAGCTAAAGTTAGTTATTCCTTTAATTTTCAGACATAAACGTAATGAACAATGTAGTTGCATTAATATTACCTTTCATTATAATCAATTAGGTTTCAGGAGAATCTTTGAAAAATAATATTCATGCTCTTGATTTCTTTTAGAGCAAAAGAACAAGCTAGAATCACTCAGATTTTTTCTCTTATGTCCTGGATAACTTGAAAAGAATTTTCTCAAAATATTTAACTCTGGAGGAAAAAGTTATGTGTTCTGTAGTCTAGGTCACAGATTATTACTCCTGCATGTGTGTTGAAGTTTGCCATTTATGGTATTCCATAAATGAGGAGTTTAAAGATTAACTGTTCCTTCTTCTTTCTGCTGTTCCTCTAAAAATGATAAAAAGATAGAAATTCTATTGTTAGGGCAGGGTGTTTCAAGTGATGGCAGAGAAACTGGCATTTCATTGGAAGACTACAAAGTGTGAATTAAAAAAGATGATAATTCCTTCAAGGTGACTCAGTTCTGAGTAGAATTGAAATGGGACGATAGATGCAAGAGAAGGATGGACCCCACTTCAGGTATAATTAAGTAATAGAAATTTATTGATAATTTGATACATCTACAGGTGCACCTGCAGGGGGCTCTTGTGGTGGGCCAACAAAAAGCCTCGAATAGTGAGGGAGAAGTCTTTTTATACCATTATTCTGCGTGGTCATGGTGACTAGCAAGCTAGCACAATACAGAAGCCAATCATAGCAGTTAGAATGGGGTTGCAGGGTAGGGGGACATATTGATTCATACATCACAAGATATATCACAAGTACATTAGTTCATAATCATAAAATGAGGTATGTCATAGGGGTTTACAAATTCAGGGTGGAGGTACATGTTTATTTAGGGTACATTTGCTCATAGTTCAGGCGTACAAAACAAGTGTTGGGTAAATTTCCGAGAACAACTCAGGACCTTTTAATCCGGGGCTTTATTTGGAATGCACCCCTCCCTTCCTCAACCCCTCTCTGCACACTTTCTCAATTTCAGGCTGTTTCTCTACCCTTGAGAGGGCTGGAACTAAAAGCTGAGGAAAAGCTTCCTTTTCAAGGGTAGGAGGCTTGTTCTTCATGGGTCTTAGGGAGGGGGTCAAGGGCTGGGGGCTTGGCTATTACAGAATCAGCCATGTTTTGTTTAGGTGGTATATGGTAGGTGTTCAGCCCAGAACCAGAGATGGCTAAGTGACAGTGTGATAGAGGGGAGAATTCTCATTTCCTCCCATGCTTAGTTTCCACCCTGCCTACTGTGCTCAGCTCTGGAATTCTTCTAATCCGTTTTCCCCACTGAATGCCTTTCCTAGGGTGAAGGAAGAGATACTATCTAGAGAAATCTCATGCAGATCATGACCTAAGGACCTAAATCGGGGTGTCTAACCTGTGGTCTGCCCTCTGCATGAAGATTGTTTACACATTGTTTTGCTTGTCCGTGGTATTGGATATCACAAAAAGTATGCCTGAACCTTTTCTTTGCTCATCAGCTTTGTTAGTGCTTCCATATTTACTATGTGGCCCAAAGCAACACTTACTCTTCCCATATGTCACAGAAAAGAAAAAAGTTTTGATACAAATGATCTTTATTGTAGACTTTTGACCAATACTCATTATCAAGCTTAACTGCTACTCCACCTTTTAGCTAATGCCTTCAATTTCTGAGCCTTTCTCTAATTTTATTACAAGAATCTTTCTTCTAATTGCCTTCTCCCTCGGATTCAGCTATTTTAAGCCTTCTCCATTCCTTTCCTCTTTCATCTTCATCTTTTAAAAGAAATGTTGAAATTCTGTTTATTATAGTTATCTCTTTGTGTTCTATCTGCCTTCGTGTATTTAATATACATATATATTTTGTTCATGTAGTGGAATTTCTTGAGTGAGCAAATATAAACACTTATGTTCAAGTTTCTATGCTTATTTTGAATTTTTTCTTTAAATAAAATTCATAGTCCTGATTTTTCATGCATATAGCTGGTAAAATTACAGATCAGTTTATCAAAATTGCCAATTAAAATACCTTACTAGTTATTCATTTAACCATTTGTATTGTAATAAAGTAATTCAGAATCTTAAAAAACAGAACTAGTTTATTTAGCAAAATTTTCTAATAAAAAGTCTTTTTATAATTAATCTTTTTAATAAAGAGACTAAACATATTTACTTTTCCAGGTTCCCTATTTTCTCTAGGTTTCTCATTTTTTACAGTAATCTTATTTTCCATAACCAAGCACCACACTGCTCATTCAAATTTTTATTTACATTTTTCTTCTTTACTGTATCAAGAACTTTGTCCATTTTCCCCATTTATGTACCAAAATTTTAACTATTCTTCAAGATTCTTCTAAAATACCACACTTTCTTTTTCTTTAACAATATGTCTCCTTGCTTTAAACACCAGAAATTTTCAATTCATCATATTTTTGAAAACCCCACTGCCACTACCTTAGCTTATATCTGCATTTGCTCTTTCCTGAACAATAATGGAAGATTTCTATTTGGATTTTTGCAACTTGTATAAGAAGTACTTCTTAAGAACATACTTCTATAAGAACTGCTCTCCCTATAACTTTCTTAAGGAATTTCCTTTTGGAAAGCTTTTCCTTGTTTTGCTTATAATTATTCATAATAAAACCAAGTAGCATCACATGAATACTGATACTCTTCTGGTCTTAATATCACCTCTGACTTTACCCACTCCTCCATCTCTCCATTCCACGTCACTACATATGTCCTACTTCAGGACGTCCTCATAGTTAACATGAGATAGCTACAAATTTATTAATGCAAAACCGATTTTTCTTCTGACAATGTAAAATGAATATTGAACTAATATTTAAATTAAAGGATAACCAGATTATTATTATTATACTGGTTGACTAAGTGATATTAGCTGAGGAATGAAATGAGAATGACAACAAGAAGAAAAGGTCAAGGGTGATTCTAATATTGGAACCTGGGAAATTGGGAAGACAGTTCCAAGGGGTGGGGAACCTGTGACCTTGGGGTCATATGTGGCCTTCTGGATCCTTAAGGGCAGTCTTGTGACTGAATCCAAATTTTACAGAACAAATCCTTTTTATTGAAAGGGGTGTAGAAGAGGTGTGGGCACGGTAGTTCGCTCCTGTAATCCTAGCACTCTAGGTTGCCTAGGCGGACAGATTGCTTGAGCTCAGGAGTTTGAGACCAGCCTGAGCAAGAGTGACCCCCCTCTCTAAAACAACTGGGCTTTATGGAGGGGTCCTGTACTTCCATCTACATGAGAGGCTGAGGCAAGAGGATCTCTTGAGTCCAAGAATTTGAGGTTGCTGTGAGTTATGGCACCACAGTACTCTAAAATAGGTGACAGAGGGAGACTCTGTTTCTAAATAAATAAAAATCAATAAATAGAAAGAAAGAAATAAAAAGGGTGCAGAATAGAAAAATGAGGCTTTTCTTGCCTCTTCTGGTACTTAAAAAAGAATAATCTTGAAATCAGAATTCTGGAGGTTCCCCAGCCCATGTTTTCCATATTTTCTCAGAAATTAACGTTGACATACTTGTGAGGAGACACTGGTGAGGGCAAAGAAGCATGGTTGGAAGTGTGAGCAATTAAGAAGAAGGGAGGTTTACATATGTTCCCTGAAAGTCATTTAAATTAGAGCAAATCTCACAAAATCACTTAAATTACTGTTTATTTACATCAATATTTTAAGGTATTTGTGTTTTCCACATGAGCTCTATGTTTTGCTATGACATATTTATGTAATGCATGCATTTCAGACAAAATCATGGGGTTCCTTACACTGACTCACCTATTTCATATCTATAAACTTTTAAAAATCAGCTTCCTTTCCTAAAATTGAAACCAATGCATCTTCTCAAAAATGCAACAAAGGACTAGATTATTGTTATTCAAATTCAAAAAAGAATAATAAATAATGTAGGAGATTCTTTCTGATATTTAAATGCTATTTGGATAGTAGTATGCAGTATTGTGCCTGTTGGTTGTCATGGCAACTGCATCTCAAATTTATAGTATCAAATCTTCATTTTCTATGCATTTCCAAAGACAAGAGTATATAAAATAATAGGATACATAGTAGATCTTTTTTTAAAATTTTGATGTGCTAGATACAAATACATTTTATGCAATATAAATTGAAGGAATAACTGCTCTACAAAGTGAAGATATGAAAGTTGGGAATTAGACTAATAGGGTATTTATTGTTCACCCATTTTAAACAACAGTTGGGTTAAAAAATTGTGCATTACTCAATCAGAAATTCATTTGCATGTTTTATTTAATATTAAGTCTCTTATCAATAACCAGTTGAGATATTTTGAAGCTGCTAATGATCATATCTAGTTCTATTTAGCTACAATCATATATTCCATTGTTTTATAACCTTTTCACTGACACATAGATGCCTAATATATTAAATAACTATCCTTGATATGTATTGTTCTCTAAAAAACAATAATCTCTGTACTGTAACTTTAATATAGCTTATGTCAGGATTTGGCTTGTTACATGAAGGATAGTCATTTATAGAAATCTTTTAATGACATCTTTAGGGCCAACGATTGGAGGTATGAAAGAAAAGAATGAAGGATTTCAATCGTTAGTCAAAGATTCTGTTTGCTGTGTAGGTAGAAGCACCTCTTTTTACTTACAGCAGTGATGTTGAAGAAATATATAATAGAAATAATTCCCAAGAGAATTTGTGGTTTAATGCATTCATGTAGAATGTTGGCCCTTGTAAACTCTAACACCCTCTCTTACTTGAAAGCTTTGATAATTTCATGAAATTTGTTGCCTTGTTACAGACTCATGAAGAGAAAAAGACAGCAGCAGGACCTGATATGCTTTAAAAACCAATACGAGCTAAAATAATGTTTATTACTTAGGATTAGTTTACCCAGGAATACTATAATAATTTCTACATAAGCAATTAGAATATAAAAATTATTCATCGGAATTGGTCCTCTCTAGAATGACTTTCTATAAGTATTTCAAGCAATGCTGAGCAAAAAGTGGCAGCATTGATTTCTTCCTCAGTGAGGAAATGGGTAATGCACACGGCCTGTGACAACGTGCAGCCGTATGTTGATGGAGATAGCCCTCTCTCCTATTCGTGACTGCATGCAGCTCGGGAATGAACCATTCTGGCTGAAATGATTGGTTTTGTTGCCCTTCTGATTTTGCTGAACTCACTATTTTTAAAAAATCTGAATCAATAAGCTATTCAGGCAATTGTGCAGATATGACTTTTTATTCTTAAGTCGATTTGACATATGGTGGATTTTAGCATGAATCTAATCAGAGGAGAGGCCCATTTCCAAGCAGTGAGCTCCAGGCTAAGATTTCCTTTGCAAGTAAGTCTAGAAATCCTTATATTAAAATGACTCTGACTAAACAGAGGGAAAAAAATCATGTTGTTGAAAGGTACCTCCAAAACTTAAGACTTCTGCAATAACCTTTGCTTATGTGATCCAAATACTGTTTCTATCTGGGCCTTGAATCTTTTTAATTTATGGTTTAAAAAAAATACTTTCTCTCAATGCCACTTTTGCTTTAATGATAACTTAAAACGTTCAGATTGCTCTCAACATTTGCAAAGAGCAGGAGGTTTGGGTTAAACAACTGTTCAAGTATAATCTTACTACTGTGTAGTTGTGTGACCTTAAACAATAATTATATTAATTTAAATTGACCTAAAAAATCAGAATAATTATTACAACTAAGAAAGCCTTTGTAAGAAAAAAATAAGATAAAATATTAAAACAACTGCTCTGGTTCCTAGAAAACAACAGGCATCTGCTAATTATTAATTTCCTTTTTTCTTTTCATTCCCCACTCTAGTCTCAAATAAGAAATTACCTTGAACTTCACCTGTGATTAATGTATATATTCTGCTGGACAACAAGAAAGGAATCAGGCTAAAAGCTGGGTTGAATAGAGACAAAAAAATTTCTTGGAGCAAGCATTTCAAGTAGGTTATAAATATCACAAGGAAACATATGTAATGATAGTTTTTAGAACATCTGCACAAACAAAATAACCATTTAAGTAAACAGAAGAGTGGGGACTATGCTTTTTTTTTTTCCTGCAGATATTTGGCTTGAGAAGCTACCCTTTGATTTATGTAATTTTATCATTATGCTGCAACTGCTTTCATTCTGAATTATTCATTCAACATAAGCTAGCAATAAAGGCAATGCATTTCTTCAGCTAAAAATTCTCTGACATTAAGAAGATGGTTTAAATGAATCACAGAGGTTTATTTTTCTTCCATTTTATGGTCTCAATGGATGTTGCTCTTGGACAAACCATGTTCTGGAAAAAAAATTATCACAGCTCAAAGAAAAAATATTAAAACAACATAGAATTGGATTGTCTTTGAGCCATGTCCTTGAATGGCCACTGATTTCTTTTCTTGGCTCCCTGCATAAATGGAGAGAGTTTCATTGAAAGGCCTGTAATGAGAATAACAGCACAAATATTGGCTAGTGTTGATATAGTTACTCCAGATGGTTATGTTGGTTTTGTGTGTGTGTGGTATGTGTGTGTATGGAAAATGCATGTGCATATATAATTGGTTATCCAGCCTATGCTTTCAAATGTGAAATCAAGGAATAATGGATCATTAGTATAGTATTTCAAGAATTTATCAATAAATCCCTCATTAATTTACATAGCACACTGAAATTTGAGCAATTATGGGTTTTTAAAAGATACTTTAAACCTACATATTTATAGGTTGTGATATAAATATATATATTTTCTTTTACATAGGACATGCAATGGCTGTACAATGTTGAAATTATGATGATTCTATTATTTAGTGGTGCTTACCATTGAATGTTACTAGAAACTTAGAATTACTCTTGAAACTAGAATTCCTTATCTGTCAAAAAATATTTATATAGCAATTTGAGATTTTCTATTAGTATTCCCTGTCTTGATCTTTCACTTATATTTAAAGATTATCCTTTTAATTTTGACTTTTGTTAATAAGAGTAGACACAGTATCTGGACCACAGACATGTTTCTCTGGAAATGGATTCACTTTATGGGTCTTATGGACACAAATATATGGAAAGTCAATCAGTGTTCATGGATTGGAAGATAGTATTTTCAAAATGTCTCTACTAACCAAAGTGATTTATAGATTCAGTGCTATCCCCATCAAAATTTCAATTGCATTTTACAGAAATAAAAATAATCCTAAAATTCATATGGAACCACAAAGTCCCCAAATAGCCAAAGCAATACAAAAGATGAAATAAACCACTGGAGTTATAACACTTCTCAACTTTAAAATGTAAACAAAGCTCTACTAATTAAAACAGCATGTCACCTGCAGAAAACAGACAGATAAACCAACATAACACAACAGGAAGCCCAGAAATAAACCCACACATATACAGTCATTCTTCCATAAGAGTGCTAAGAATACAAAGTGGGGAAAAGATAGTTCCTTTAATAAATAGTGTTAAGAAATATTAATATCCACAAGCAAAATAATAAAATTTGAGTTTTATGTTATGTTATAAACAAAAATAAGCTAAAAATAGATTAAAGACTTAAAATAAGATATGAAATTATAAAACCCATTGAATAAAACATGGGATAACTTGTCTTGACATTGATCTAGGCCAGTGGTTCTCAACCTGTGGGTTGCGACCCACAGGAACTGTATTAAAGGGCCATGGCATTAGGAAGGTTGAGAACCACTGTTCTAGGCAATGCTTTTCTTGAACATGACATGAATAATAAATAGGGTAACAATAGCAAAATTGGATAAGTGAGAGTGAGATTGCATCAAAATAAAAAGCTTCTGCATAGCAAAGGAGAAAAAAACAGAGTGAAAAGGAAACTCATGAAAGGGAAGAAAATATTTCTGAAACATATTTGATGATAAGTTAATATCCAAAACATAAAAGAAGTCCTACTACTCAATAAGAAGAAAAAAAATAAGCTGATTATAAAAAAAGGCAAAGGACTTGAATAGATACTCTGTAAAAAAGACATACAAATAGCCAACAGGTATATAAAAAGATGCTTGACCTCACTAATCATCAGGCAAATACTTGCAAATCAAAATCTTATATAATAAAACATTAGCTTATGCCTATTAGAATAGCTTTTATTTAAAAAAAATATTGGTAATGATGTAGAAAACTTCAACTTATTGTACACTGTTGGTGGTAATATAAAATGGTGCAGCAATTATGCACAATAGTATGAAAGTTTTTCAAAAAATTAAAAATAGAGCTACCTTATGATCCAGCAGTTTTACTACTCAGTGTATATACAAAATGACTGAAATCAGGTTCCCTAAAAGATATCAGCACTCCTAAGTCCATTGTATCATTGTGCATAATATTCAAGATATGCAGACAAACTAAATATCCATTGAGAGATAAATGGATTAGCAAATATGGTATATTCAGAAAAGTGGATAGTCCTCAGCCTTAAAAAGTAAAAAAATTCTGACATATACAACAACATAGATGCACCTGGAGAACATCATTTTTAGTGAAATAAACCAGACACAATAGGACACATACTGTATGATTGCACTACGTGATGCAATCACGTCAAACTCAGAACAGAGAATGATGGTTTGTGCAATGTGTATAAAATTTCAGTTGTGCAAAATGAATGAATTTCTAGAGACCTGTTAGGCAACATAGTGTCTATAATTAAGAATACTAGTTTTGAAGAGTGTAGGTCTTAGGTTAGGTCTCCTTAGCACAAAAAGCAGGGAGGAGACATAGGAGGAAAGTTTTGGAGTTTAAAGATACATGTATGTTTATTACCTTGAGGTTATGGTTCCTTCCTTCCTTCCTTCCTTCCTTCCTTCCTTCCTTCCTTCCTTCCTTCCTTCTTTCCTTCCCTCCTTCTCCGCCTTCCTTCATTCTTTTAAGAGACAGAGTCTCCCTGTGTCATCTAGGCTGCCTCACTGGGACTACAGACACACACTACCAGGCCCAGCTAATTTTTTCA
>NW_003852564.1:1752057-1766076 GCF_000181295.1 Otolemur garnettii
GTGCATCTTACAAGGGTACATGTGACATTTACTAGGTTTAGAATATAAATGTCTTAACACAATAACTAAGAAAATGCCGTGAAGGCTACGTTAACCAGTTTGATGGTAACATTTCAAATTGTCTATAAAACCAGCACATTGTACCCCATGATTGCATTAATGTACATAGATATGATTTAATAAAAAAAAAGAAAAAGAAAAATATTTTTGTAGAGATGAAGTCTCACTATGTTGACCAGGTTGGTCTTGAACTCCTGCCCTCAAGGCAGTCTTTCTGACTTAACCTCTCAAATGTCTGAGTTTACAGGCATGAGCCATTGGGCTATTCCAGTGGTGATGGTTTCATGGGTGTATATATATGTTCAAACAAATCAAATTATATACAATAAATATGTGCAGGTTTTTGTTAAAAAAATTTGAGTCTTTGAGACATAAATCAACTATGTATAAATATTGTAATAAATTAAATAATCATTACTTGAGATAACATATGACATGCATTAAACCTAGTACCTGGCACATAAGTACTCAAGTAAATGTTCATAATTACTCTTACTCAAAGTGTTTGGTCATCTAAAACATAATAGCAGCAAATATATCACTTAATAATTATTTCCCATGAACTCTAGACACTAGGTTATATGTTTTAATTTTTTCCATCTCATCAGAACTTTGAAATAGGAACATTTATCTCTGTTTTTAAGATGAAAACAATTATATCTCAGAAAGTTGAAGTAATCCAAACAAGACTCACAGAATCCAAAGTTCAGATCTGATTGTCCCTGAAATTAGACCCAGCTCCTCTCTACTGACCAATCAATTCACTATTAGCCAAGTCTTAGATTAACTTATACATACAATAAAAAATCATTCATGTAAGTGCATTTAAGTATTTCATGAAATCCCCAAATTTAAAGCCATATAACATCCATTTGTTACATTCACAGGATCAATAATTAAACTAGGATACATTCCAAGAGAATAGGACATCAACATGCCTGGGCTTCACCCAGAGGACTTCAAAGTTGAGGACTGGAATTTGGTGAGTCTCATACATTCATTTTCTTGCAGGCTGTTGAGTAAAACTCACATGTGGCCCCTCCATGTACTCTGGGCTTCCTATTATAAGTGGCTGGGTTCCAGGCCAAACATGTCTAAAAGGAGAGGGTTATAAACAGGAGCCATGTCCTTCAAGGACTTCTCTGACTTTTGGCTAAGATCAAGTGTAGAAACCATGTTCTTCAGATGACCTGGACTCAGAAGTCATAGAGCATCACTTCTCCTATAGTCTATTGATTGGAGAAATCACATTCAGGTTCAAGGGAAGAGGAAATCCACTATACCTCTTGAGAAAAATTGACAAGGTTCTGAAATGCCATCTTGGGAGAGAAATAATCCTGTGGCAAATTTTGGAAAATCTCATCTGCCACACTGTTTAAATAATAATTATTTTAACCAAAGAAATAAGATATAAATGTGAGTTCTAACTAGGTACAACAGTTCATGCCTATAATCCCAGCATTTGGGGAGGCTGAGGTGAGAGGATCACCTGAGTCCAGGAGTTTGAGGCTAACCTAGACAACATAGCCATATTAGAGCAGTGTGGTAGCTCAAAGAAGTTGCCAAAATAATTGAAAAGAGAAGGTAAAGTTTTAGCAAAAAAAAAAAAAAAAATTTAACAACTTGCACAGTAATCCAGGCCCTATCCTAGTGACGGTATGCCTATGAAAAGTGCAGTTTGGGGTTTTATATGCAACTTTTAGTAGTATCAGCTGCTTCCTGAAAGTCTCTCTGGGTCCTAATTAACTATGTTCTCAAAATAACCCACCTGCAAGATCTTACTCAGTCCTATAATAGGTCACCCTGACTCAATCCATTTCAAAATAGTCTAACCACATCTCTCATCCACCGTGCTCATATCTAGCTAAACACCTAGCAGTGAGACCTTGTCTCTGAAAAAATTAAAAACAAAAAATTAGCCAGGCATGATGATGAGTGCCTGCAGTTCCGCCAACTCTGTAGGAGGATCACTTGAGCCCAGATCAAGGTTATATGAGGTTACATTGAGCTATGATTGTGCTTCTGCACTCCAGCCTGGGTAAGAATGAGACTGTCTCGGGCGGCATCTATGGCTTAAAGGAGTAGGGCGCCAGCCCCATATGCTAGTGGTAGTGGGTTCAAACCCAGCCTCAGCCAAAAGCTGCAAAAAAAAGAAAAGAGACAGACAGAGAGAATGAGACTGTCTCAAGATAAACAAAACAAAATATATTTAACAAATCTCCTTTTTTAGCAGTAATATGGTAGACATAAAAATAAAATCCTAATTTTGCTCCTAAATTGAGTTCCCCAGAATGATTTTTATATGAGTCAATGTGGCAGTAATTAAGCTATGATGTATTACAATAAATCACTAAAAACTGCAAACATGTCTTCAATCAAAACTAATATTATCCTAATTTGGCTACCATTTTGCTGTTTTTTTCCCCCTCAAGTTCGTAGAATATGGAAATTTTCATAGAATGCAGAAAACTAATAAATTAAGTCTTTAAATAGCAGGAAAATCCACATAGAGAAATTTGACTATACCGTTCTTTCAATCATATCCCCAAAGTAAATCTGAGGCACAGGCTGCCATTCCTTTGGCAACATCCCATCATCCATCTGTAATTCACTAACACAAAGCCACACCAATTATCTCATCTGCAGATTTAGAAAGTGGTGATTTAAAGGCAAATAGTGTAGCTAATCTAGCAATTTGATTCCAAGGATTATAATACGTTGATATATCTGTTAGGATAAATACCAGGCTCACTGAAAGAGGTCGAGAAAGGGTTCATTATCTCATTATCAAGAATGTTGGGTTCCTGGGCCACAGGAAAGAACCCCTGGTCTCCAAGATTCTGAGTTTCTCTGTGATCTTCTCACAGTCTCCAGAAGTCTGTGGCCATCTCAAATATTGCTTGCAGAAAGAAAACATCCAGAGCACAAGAGGAGCCATGCTCTTGTTTTGTAGTCCTTTTTAAAGAGTATCCACATTATTTTTAATCCCTGAAAATATTCCCTGTGGCCTCTTGTTTACGGTTGCCTCACGTGCCTCTGCTTAAATAGTCAGAGGCAAGGGAAATTAAATTATCATGCTTGGCTTAGTCTAATCAACCTTTGTCCTCTGGGACTGAGAAGAGATTGTAATTAACATGACCACCCAAACTGCGAACAAAGTGTGGGTTTTGTCACCAAAGAGGAAGCACAAAGAAGGATGTTGGATAGACCAGACGGGGGCCTCTTAAATTTTACTGGTCATGTAATCACCTGGAGATCTTGGTATTGACTAAAATGCAGGTTCTGATTCTGTATGTTGCCTGGTGGTGCAGAAGACGCTAATTTGTGAGACATCCATTAAATAGAAAAAGAATAAACTACCAACTAAACTGCCTCTGATATTAACTTCATTATTTCTCTCTATGTTCCATTGGTAATGTTTGTGGCTGATGTTGATATGGGAAGATAAAAACCATAATATGCATGTGATCTTTGAAATCCTTCTTAAGATAGACGTATCTATCACACAAACAGAGATGTTCAATATAGACATGTATATCATAGTTTAAGTAAATACAATGCGTGTTTCATTTCTTCACAAGTGCATAAACTACAGTTTACCAGTGAGCAATGCAATAGACTGTATGACAATAGCTTAACATAAATGAAAAAGTCTAAGAACTTCTGACTCATAAAAGATTTTTCAATTACATGTATAAAGTATAAGCCAAGACCCAGTTGGATTTTTTATACTTATCATGAATTTTGTAGAAATATACTATCTTTCAATCAACCATCTTCCAAATACTAAAATATAATGAGCCCCTGCTGTTACCAACTTTAAAAAACTGACTCTCACCTAAATTTGTGTTTGTTAAAAACTTATACCTTTATAAATTTTCCGATAGGTGTGCACTGTGACCAAAATACATGTAATACATAACCCAGTCAAGTTTACTGCATAGAGATATAGACATACATCTTTAATTCCCCCCTCAGAAACCTGGCACCAACTCTATTTACTTCTGAATTCCATACCTACGATGTATCAGATGATTTCTTCAAAGGTAAACAGTTTTAAACTTATACATTCTATTATATAAAATTACATACGTGTTATAATTGGTGAATCCTTATAAACAAAAGGTTTATTATATCCTCCTGTCTTTAAAAGTCTGCAGCAAGTATTTCTCAAAGTCTAAATATCTGACAGCATAGTTATGGTTGTGCAAGAAAACTTTTGGAGAGTTGGTCTCCTAAACCTGTCTCACCGCCCTCTGCTGGTTCTGCCTCTGTAATGGCACATGGGCCCTAAACTTGGTGGAGCCCTCTGCTGAATTGCTGGCTATTCTAGACACTGTTTACATGTTTTTCTTTCACTCTGCACCTTGTCCAAGTTCTGATGCTCCAAGTAGGCAGTCCAAGAAAATTCAATCTTCAAAAGTAGTTGCTTAAATGTATGTATCTCTTTGTTGCTTGAAGAATGAGTTCCAGGTTTGTAAAATAAAGTCAAACTGGGCAAGTGGGGAACTCATTTGTTTTGTTCCCTGCTGGATCTCTAGTGACCAGAACACTAGGTAGGTGTTCATTTGGTGGTAGAATGAAGACCTCCTTCTGTTTATCTATCAGACAATGTGATCCTTCTTCAGTTATTCAATCAGGAATTGGAAATAATTTCATCTTCTTAGGAAAAAAAATGGATGAGATAGAAAAAGTGATGAGATGATACCAATAATTGATTCATCTGCTTATGAGATTTTTCTATGTCATAATATCCTCTTTAAATATATGCACAGTCTCGTCTTTGAATAGCTTAGCAATATTTTATAAACAGTGCAGCACGATTTTCCTGCTGCCTCAATAATTGAGTGTAAATGCAAAAGGCTTCGAATGTATTCTTAGAAAAATATTTGTGCTGATTAATGGGGAACTTTGGAACAAGTTTTGCAAATACAGCTTTCAAAATTTTGAGCAGCCTCCATTTAGATCATGTTCTGCACAGTTATATTGTGGCTTATGCTGCACAGGCAGTTCCCATTTTTCTACTGTTTATTTTGCAAGCGGCATAAAGCAGAATAATGCTTTTTCATTATCATGATGTATGCAGCCAGGGAGCTAAATTCCCAAATGACGAGCAGGCACCCAAATCATAGATCTTCATAATAATGCTGCATATTATGATAATTCTTTAATACTGGATAATTATTTTAAACAGAAAAATGAAACTCTATATCCTATAATTAAGTGTAAATATATTGGCAGCATTATTGGCCTAGTATAATAATCCAACACTTTCTCCTTTCACACTGCCCACAGTTTAATTGAAATTCTACCCACTGGATTTCAAAATACCACTACATCAAGAAAACATCACCCCAAAAAAATCTGTATTGAGGCAACAACTGCTGGGTCTTAAGTTTATTCACTTGTGAAAGATACATATTGGAGTAATATGGCTAACATTTATTTAGCAAAGTTATAATTTTGTTTTTTTTGGAGAGACAGAGTCTCACTTTTTTACCCTTGGTAGAGAGCCGTGGCATCACACAGCTCACAGCAACCTCCAACTCCTGGGCTTAGGTGATTCCCTTGCCTCAGCTTCCTGAGTAGCTGGGACTACAGGCCCCCGCCACAATGCCCAGCTATTTTTTGGTTGCAGTTCGGCTGGGGCTGGGTTTGAACCTGCCACCCTCTGTATATGGGGCTGGCTCCCTACTCACTGAGCCACAGGCACCGCCCTTAAAATGGTTTTGTTTTAATACTGCAATCTAATATGACTGAAATGACCAGCTATGAAACAAAATTTTTGCACTTCCAGAGTGTGGAGTTGTCACTGAGAGACAACTGCTTTTCCAGGGCTAAGTTTTTTACCCTTCTCCACATCCATTTGTAGATATGTGTAATAGGAACAGAAATAATGAGTATTTCTTTTTTATTAGACCATTTAAGGGAGAGATGGGGATTTTCCATAAGTTCTGTTCTCACTGTCTGGAAGCAGAGATCTCTAAAGTCCTTGAGGACTGGGGAGAGAAGAGGTGTTAGGAATCTGAAATTCTGAGTCATGGTGTAGGGTTCCAATGTTTGCTTTTGTATATTTTCAGTTGAAGTTATAAGTGTGCCCTTCATGCAGAAGTTGTGCAATGTACCATATAGGTAAGAATTAACTCATCCTGTCCCCTTCCCCCCTACCTACTTGAATTCTGTTGAGTTTTATTTCCACATAAACACATAAGTGTTGATGAACTAATTCCAATTTATTATGAGCACAGAGGGTGTTTGTTTTTTCATTCTCAGAATACTTTACTTGGGACACTGGTCTCCAATTCCATCTAGATTGTTACCAAAGATAGTAGTAGGTCATGAATTTTTTGGCTAATACTCAATGGTGTATATTTTATTAATCCATTCATGTATTTATGGGCACTTGGGTTGTTTCCACATGTTTGCTCCTGTGAATTGTGCAAGTGCCTTATGATTCCCATCTGATCTTTGAAAACACAGACAAAAACATCACTGGGAAAGAGATTCTCTATTCAATAAATGGTGCTGGGCAAACTCAATAACCGTGTGCCGCTGTGGAAATTGTAAATGACATGAACAGAAACTTCACATGAATATAGACTGATGTCCATTAGCACATGAAAAAGTGCTCAGCGTCTCTAACCATCAGGGAAATGCAAATTAAAACCACACGGATATATTGCATAATTCTAGTGAGAAAGGCACACATCAAAAAGTCCCAAAGCACAGATGCTGGCACGGATGTGGACAGAAAAGAATGCTCTCTCGGTATTGGTGGGACTTCAGTACAACCTCTGTGGAATGTAGCATGGAAGTACCTCAAAGAACTAAAAGTGGACCTATCATTTCATCAGCAACCCTGTTGCTAGGTATTTACCCAAAGTAAAAAACAATTAATTCCTTTTTAATGTAATAAACAATCATCTCCTTCCACTAAATATCTGTTCTCAGATTTACCTTAACTCAGTATCTGCCAACAGTTAAGTTATTGCAATAAAAGCAATTGGTAAGGAAAAGAAATAAATTTAATACTTCTAATTTTTTTTTTTTTTTTGACTGAAGCTGGGTTTGAGGTATATGGGGCTAGTGCCCTACTCATTTGAGCCACAGGCATCGCCCCTCTTCTTTTTTTGACAAATAAAAATGAGAAAAATGCATAAAGTATAAGATATAACAAAAGACTTGTTTTTAATAGAAATTAATGGCAACATTTTTCTTGAACCATTTACAAGAAGTACAATCCTGAGGCAAGGTCAAGTATGACTTTTTGAGAAACATTTGTTCTCTAGTTATTTTATTTTATTTTATTTTATTTTATTTTATTTTATTTTTTTGAGACAGAGCCTCAAGCTGTCCCCCTGGGTAGAGTGCTGTGGCATCAGAGCTCACAGCAACCTCCAACTCCTGGGCTCAAGCGAGTCTCCTGCCTCTGCCTCCCAAGTTGCTAGGACCATAGATGCACGCCGCTATGCTTGGCTATTTTTTGGTTGCGGCATCACTATTGTTTGGCGGGCCCGGGCTGGATTTGAACCCACCATTTTAGGTGTATGTGGCTGGCACCTTAACCACTCTTGAGCCACAGGCACCGAGCCGTGTTCTCTAGTTTTTACAGTATTTTTTGCACACTCTGACACCCTGGAAATACGAAGAATAATGTGTGGAAAGGGAAATTGAGCAGAATATTGAAAGAATATAAGTAAAACATTTAGTGATTAAAGCTATTTTATAGATTATTAATTACGACATACTGCAAAGTAATACAAATATTGTTCACAACTTGAATGAATAATAAATGGGTAAGGTCATGGCTTAGAAATTAATGACTTAGGTCACAGTTTAGAAATGTGTTAATGATAATGGATGAGAAAGTATGGATAAAACAACTTCCCAGAGAAAATTACTGAGATGTGAAAAAGACTGAGAGGCCTGCATACAACAGCAGAAGTTGGCAATAAATCTTCTGCCTCCTCCAGATGGTTGTGTGGTCCAGTATAAAATATGTATGATCGATTTATATACCTTCATTCTGGGCAGTGTTTACATAACTTTAGCTGGGAACCTAGGCCTCATCATTAATCTTCAGGGAGTCCTTTCTGTTAATTATTCTCCATAAAACTTAAAGGGAAAAGCCTACATTATTAATCAACTCACATTTAAGAAAAAGAAAATGGAATAGGTATATGTATGAATTTAGTAGAAGTGAGAGCTGGAATAGTCAAGTTCTGTGGTTTGTCCCACCTTTTCATCATATTCATAAAATAATTGCCATTTGTTTTTACTTTCTTCACTAAAAGTTTATAGGAAGTATAGTAAAAATCTAAGACTATCGTCTGGGTTATTTGTATGTATGTATGTAAATGACCTTCAGTGTCCTGTTCTCTTCTGTAATTGTTGAGATTAGGAAGGAAAATCTAAAAGTAACCGACCCCATAGAATCCTGGTACCCGGCAGCGTGTATGGAGTAGAGAACTATTCATAAAAAGATTTGCCTACGTTTAAAATATATTTTATACAATCTATTATGTGTTACAGTTCTCTACTAGATTTTTGCCAATAGTTGGCACATTTAATTCTTCTCTTCAATTACAATTAAATAGGTAATTTTTATCTGTCCTTGTTTAATTGCAAAACCTGGTATCTTATCTTTGAAAGAAGTTAGTTTTGACAAAAGCAGAAAAAAATTGTTCAACAGAAAATTCTGTTTGTTTCACTCAGAGTTTAGGTGCAAACTGTAGAAATCATAATCACTTTTCAAACTTAAAAGTATTTATTATTACCTATTAAATTTCTTATAAGTCCTTTGAAGGCCAGAATAGTAGACTGCTCTAAAAGCTATCCAGATGTAGCTTTCAAACTCAAATATCATTCTGCCCTGCAAGCTACAGAAAGATATGAAATACCTTTCATAACCACTACAGAAAGGTATGAAATCATCTGAGATGCTGATGGCAAAACCACATCGTGTGTATTGCTGTTTATGCCAGCAAATGAATGCTTTGCATCTTGCTTTTCTTCATACTTTGTTCTACAGCCAAATGCCCCACCAGAGTATATAAGTTGTGAAATCTGAATCCTATCCAGAACCCGGCCTACAGAGGGATCTCGAAAAGACAGATTAGCATTCTAGAATCTGCAACATAGGAAGGCGTATTTAACAGGAATTGTCATGTTTTCTGAATAAATCATTCTATGGTTCCCACCCTAATTCACCAATGAGGAAACTTACAAACAAAGCCAATAAGCAGCAGAAATGGCAACAGCAATTTGCTCTTAATACAATGCAAATCCTTCTCTCATAAACGGAGACAGGTTCGATTTCTCCCTGCACTAGGCCATTCATCTTTTCATGAGGATCATTATCCCTATAATTTGGGTCCAATACTGAATTTATTTTATGTAGGTGATATATTTAATTTTCATTACTACCGTCATGATATAGAATCTAGAAAAAGGAAGAGGATTTGTGGTATCTGCACAGTCCTTATTAGTTATGAAGTCATAGTTCAGGAGACTACAGTGGAGTTGAAGAGTTATAGTTCAGTAGAGCTACAGTATAGTTATAGTTCTACAGTAGAGCTTGGAGTTATAGTTCATATTTTTTTCTGAGTATGTTTCGTTTACATAGAATCCAGTGCAAATGGACATTGCAGTAGCTCTTCTAATCTTGCCATGGCCGTTACTTAGGCTGATTGCATTCGCAAACCATTGTATTTTCCTTTGATCTCAACTAAAAAGCTAACTGGGGTTCTATTCTTGAAAGGGTAAATCAACCTTTTATTTCTAAAAAATATGTATATTTGGCACTCCTGCCTGTATTGAGCTGATCTAGGCTTCCACTAACTTTTACCTTTGAATGTAAAGTATCAAATAGATAATCTAAAAAATGTTCTAGAATTGGGTGGCACATGTGGCCCAAGGGAGTATGGTGCTGGCTGCTGGTCCCATATACTGGAGGTGGTGGGTTCAAACCTGGCCCTAGCCAAAAACTGCAAAAAAAAATTTTTTTTCCAGAATCTATTTATCTCCTTCTTTTGCCCTATCCTGCCCCATTATGTAGCAGAGATCCTGCACTCTTCTTCTTCTTCTTCTTTTTTTTTTTTTTACCATTTAACTTGTTTTAATGTTTCATCACAAATGGTGAAAAATACTAAAGTACAGACAAGGAATAGTCATAATATGTGGCCAACATTATAAATATGGAATTATAAATTTAAACATTTTCTGGTTTTAAAAATAAATCTGGTAGTCAGTGCAGCTCTGTGGGATTTCTGCATCTAGTAGGGCCAGTCTCCGTGCTCCTGACAGTGCTCGCATTTATCTGTTTTTCCAGGTCCTCCACGTCCGCCTCTTCTTCCTCCCATCTGTTCCATCAAAGGTCCAGGGGGTCCCCAAGACCACCTCATCTTTCTATACCAAAACCACCTTGGTCCATACCTTGGCCACTACAGATGCCACCTCTGTCTCCACCACGACCACCTCTGAACATTCCACCAGGGCCACCATGGTCCATGAGACCACTTCTTCCTCCCCACATGCCACCAGGGCCACCTCTGCCATGATCACCACCAGGGGGTGGGAAGGGTGGTGGGAGGAAGCCTTTAGGCTTTGGGGCCTTACACTGGTTGCATTCTGTTCTCCAGGTGAAGTTCTGGTTTCCACAACCTGGATTGGGAAACTGCCAGTCTCCAGCTCAGTGATGGACGTTTCTTCCTCCTGAGGGGTTCTCTCAGAAGCCCCGGTAACCCCTCGGGGGGAAATCTCCTCTATCTCCTCCATGACCTCCCATATGACCCACTGATCCCCCAGGACTTCCTGGGCCTCCAGGATCTCCATGGAGTGGTGGTGGCACCCCTCTGTCCTCACAGGGTGCATATCACCCACCCCACATGCTGTTCATTGGCAGGTTTTTCCAAACAAGAGAAACTTTAAGTTTGCTCCCCTGAATATCTTTACCATAAAACCACTTCATGGCAGCCTTTGCAGTTAGTTGGTGGATCTTTATAGGACTCTGTGGTATCACCTTTGGGCTTTCCTATTTCCTTGTCCAGGTAGACGTGGATTGTGAGTTGTCCAGTTCTCTTGTTCATCTTAACCCCACATTGCTTAAAGTCTGCCAGATCATCTAGGGTCACATTGTCATTTAATCTTTGCACAGAAATTGCATTGTTTTTAGAGTCTTCATCTGGATCTACAGGTGGGCCTAGATCAAGATCTGGTCCTTCATCCATGGGTCCACTAGGCTTATTGAAGTCATCTTGCTCTCTAGCACCCATTCCACCACATCCTCCTCCCCACCCACCTCTGCTCAAGCCTGCACGAAGAAATCCCCCTCTTCCCTGCCCCGGTTATCAGGTGATCAGCATAACCACTCATGCTGCAGTTCTCTCCTGGTCCAGAAAATCCTCCAGACTCCTGCCCGTAAACACCCATGCTACTGGGGTGGTCTTGTCGGAATGAACTCTGCTCTCCATAACTGCTGCTCTGTTGGCTATACTGACTTGGAGGCTGGCTGTAGGATCTAGTTTTGGGGGGATAACTAGTGGGAGGCTGCTGCCCATAGCTGCTTTGTGACCATAGCTACTCTGCTGTTCATAGCTGCTCGGCTGCCCATAGGTGTGCTGCTGAGAGTAACTGCTCTGATCATAACTAGTTGGCTGTGTAGAAGAATAGCTGGTAGGAGGGTAGGATGGAGGTGCAGTGACTGGCTGCATGGGGTAACTCCCAGGGACCTGGGGATAACTGTAGTTACTCTGTCTGTATCATAGGTTAGGCTGGTTGTAACCCCCTGTGCTAGATTGAGGTTGACTAGCTTCAGCAGGGTTCTTACCATCCTGCAGTCTTATAGGTGTGATAGCTGCTGGCAGCTGCCCATAGGCTGGATAAGCAGGCTGAGTGCCATAAGCAGACTGAGCCGCATAGGAGGCCTGGGTGGTGGTGACTATAGCAGTGGTGATATCGTAAGCAGCAGTGCCATACTCCTGGACAGGCTAGCTGTACGCCTCGGGTACAGTTGGAGTAGTATAACCAGTGGGAGGCTGTCCATAAGAAGTTACATAGGCATTCTGCCCATAAGTCACAGTGGTCTGAGCTTGGGTATAGCTGACATCAGTGGATTGTCCATAGGTTCCATAGCTTTGCTGCCCATATGCCTGGGTGGTCTGTGCATATCCTTGAGTGGGCTGGGCAGTGTAAGCACTGTAGCCCTGCTGGGCTGCAGCTTGGCTATAAGTACTGTAATCCGTGGATGCCATTTTCTCTCCTTCCTCCTCGTTGCACTCTTCTTAATAAGAATTAAACCTGGGAAATACAGTGAGGCCTGAATCTCTAAATAATAATGATAATAATAATAATAATGATAATAGAAAGAAAAAGATGCAGTCACCTTAGCCAGTACATTAATTTCTTTGATTGTTTGCTCAGATACTCAAAAAGACCAAAGTTCCATTTGACTGGAAGTTAAGTGAAACCACTGTTATTTTCCTGGCTGGAAAACATTATTTCATTGAGAACTAGATCTCCAAACTAACAGAAGATGGAAGTATAAAAAAGCAAGAAAAATGAACATGAAAGGCCCTTTGAAACACAGATAAGGGGAACTACTTTCTCTTCTATCCCTTATTTTTCTGTATCATAACTATAAAGGAGACAATATCGTGTATCATTTGTAATTTCACAGAAATATATATTGCATAATTTAGGATAGGCCCCAGTCCTATCAAATGTTATTATTACTTTGTGTTAGTATTTCGTGTTCAATTGAGTCTTTACTAATATGTGATATTGGACGCAGAATTATACTTGGTATCCCTAAAAGTGAGACAGGTAGGCATTATGTACCCCATAATGTGATAAAGTAGGAAGTACCCAGAAAATATCCTTACTTACACAAATTGCACATAAATCTGATCTAAAACTATTTTAGAAGAAATACACGGGCTAGTACATAGTATCACGAGGAGTAATTCATCCAAATACCAGACCTTGGGACATTTTATAGGGCAAATAAACTCACTTTTCAAAAATAAAAGTCCAAAACAATGCCATGTCAGGTAAAAAATGAAAAAAAAAATAAGAAAAAGAAGGAACAGAGAGTAATATACAATAAAAAGAACTTAAGAAACATACTTACACATGCAATATGTGGATTTTTTGGATATAATTTTGAAAAAATAAGAGTGAGAAATTACAATATTGGTAGGAAATTATGGTTAGCTCTATTAAGTATATCAATAGTATCATGGTATCTGTGTTAAAATAAAAGTCTTTATCAAGCTACAGACGCTTTTTAATATTTAAAAGCAATAGAATTTCTATGATTTGCTTTAAAATTAGGTGCCACATATACAAAGAAAAACAGGAATGTTGATTAAATGAAATAGTGATATCAGTTTGGCAAAATGTCCATAATTGTTGAAGCTGGGTGATGAGGACATGGAATTATTTATACTCATCTCTACTTTTGGTTATGTTTGAAAATTTCCACTTTGTGGAATATGTCACTTCTAGTTTTTTATTTTTATGTTTTGCAAACTATTTCAATGCCATTTCAAGGAAGAACTAAGTAAAGATACATTCTTTAATAAATTCAAACTCATTTTATGAAACTAACATTAGGTGGACACCAAAGGCAAATTTTCTACAAGAAAAGAAATAACATGCCAATATCTCTGATGAATGCATAAGTGAAGAAATCCTCAACAAAATACTAATAAAGGGAATTTAAGAACATATTAAACGAATAATTAACCATGATCAAGTACAGTTTATCCCTGAAATGCAAGAATGTTTCAACATATACAAATTAATAAGTGTGATACACTAAGTTAACAAAATAAAGGATGAAATATTTGATCTTCTCTATAAATGTATAAAAGGCATTTGACAAAATTTAATATCCTTTTATGATGAAATTCTTAACCAGCTATATGTATAAGGGATGTACCAGGATACAATAAGGAC
>NW_003852564.1:1768247-1770494 GCF_000181295.1 Otolemur garnettii
TATGAAAGATCACTTAATGCCTTTTGCAACAGTTTGAATAGAACTGGAGACCATTATTTTAAGGGAAGTGTCTAAAGAATGGAAAAACAAAACACCACATGCACTCACTATTACATTGGGATTAACTGATTAGAACTCATATGCACAGATGAAAGCAAAGTCAATAAAAATCAAGCAGGTGGAGGAGGATTGAAGGAGGTGAGTACCTAACAGGTACAATGAACACTCCCTGAGATGGGCACACTGATAACCCTGAATCCAACAGTAAAAAGAAATCCATGTAGCCAAAATATGTGTAACCCCTTAATATTCTGAAAAAAAATAAACATTTACACTTATGTGATTTTTGACACAGGTGTCAAGAATATATAATGGAGAGAGGACAGTATCTTTAATAAATGGTGCTGAGAAAAGTAGGTTTCCAAATTCAGAATGAAAATAGACCCTTTATATATACCACACACAAAAACTCAAATCAAAATGTATTAGATATTCAAATACTAGACTTGAAACAGTAAAACTACTAGAAGAAAACCCGGGGGAGAAACTCCATGTCACTGACCTGGATAATAATTTTTTGATGTAAACCCAAAAGCATAGACATCAAAAACAAAAATAGAAAAATGGAATTACAATAAACGAAAATTCCTTTTCACAACAATGGAAATAATTAACAAAGTGAAGAGGCAATGTACAGAATGGTAGAAACTATGCAATTCTCTACCATTAGGTATTGCACCTATAGGTATTGATATCCAAAATACAAGAGGAATTTAAACATCTCCATCTACAAGACAATAAAGAACCCAGTGAAATATCAATAAAGGACTTAAACAGACATTTCTCGAAACATTTATAAATAGCGAATAGGTATATAAAAAATGCTCAGCATCAATAATCACCAAGGAAATGCAAATCGAAATCCAAATAAGATATCATTTTACGTTTGTTAGAATGGCTTTTATAAAAAATGATGAAAAATAACAAGTGTTGGAGAAGATGAGGAGAAAAGCAAACTCTTACATATTGTTGGCAGGAATGTACATTAATATAGCCCTTAAGGAAAATAGTGTAGAGTTTCCTCAAAAAACTAGAAATAGAACTACAAAAGGGTTCGGGAATTCCATTTCTGAGTATGTACACAAAAATCCCTAAAATCATTATTTCAAAGGAATATCTGTACTTCCATATTTATTTTAGCAATACTCACAATAGAAAAGATACAGAGTCCAAGTGTCCATCACTGAAAGAATCAATTTTTTACTGTAATATATACACATAATGGAATGCTATTTAGCCTTAAAACATGAAAATGTCTGTCATTTATGACAACGTGGGTGACTCTGGGAGACACTCCACTAAATGCAATAAGGTGGACACAGAAACACAAATACTGCATGTTCTCACTTTATTGTGGTATGTTGAAAAGTTGAACTCCTAGAAGTAGAATGATGCCTAACAGAGGTGGACAGAAGGATGTGGACACCACGGAGGGAATGGGGATGTTTTGATCAAAGGGTACAAAGTTTCAGATAGACAGCTGGACCAGATTTTGAGATCTATGTCATCGTAGGGTACAATAGCCAATGATAATTGATGAGATCTATGTCATCGTAGGGTACTATAGCTTTCAAAATAACTAAGAGTAAATCTCAAATATCTCACTGCAAAAAGGATAGGTAAGCAAGGTGATTTAATCATGCAATATTGTATAAATATTTCAAAAGAGTACAATGTATCCCATATGTGTATAAGATTATAAATTTTCTATCAAAACTATGTTTACAATAAATTTTTATGAAGACAATTTCCTCTCACTCTGGAATATAACTCGAAGTTTGCCAAGAAGCAAACTTCAAGAAGAGCTTTAACAGGAATAATGTTCCTTGAGAAATATATCACTAATATTCTTCCAGATAAAACACACAGTCCTAAGTCAATTTTACACTCTAAATAAGTGCTACTATATACATTTACCACATAAAGTAAAACCAACATTATTTACAAAATAGATATTGAATGACATATCATTCTTAACTGTGATTGGCTAGTCTTTCCCATCCCCTTATCTGCAGGCTTTTGTCTTTTATCCAGTTTTATCTATTCTAGTTTGTATTTATTGCCTTGTGTCTTGACTAAAAAAAAAAAAAATGAAAATCATGGTTTCATTTTTCATAAAGACATAAAATCTGTTTCCTGGGAATTTTGGACAAATGAAACAGACAAGTACGCGACAGCCGTTCTCCC
>NW_003852564.1:1770758-1776242 GCF_000181295.1 Otolemur garnettii
GCTGGCATCTTTTCACGGAGCTGCCTCTAGCAAAACCATTATATCTACTGTAGGTGTGGCCTCTTAATCTAACTAAATTAAATTAGGTTCAATGTTTTCATCTTCTCTAAAGGGGTAAAATTATCTTTTGTCCAGGTCTCACTGACTAGTTAAAATTTGTGTTGAATGCATTGTGAACTTTCAAGTAAATGTTTAAGTTAAGGGGTGGTGCCTGTGGCTCAGTGAGTAGGGCGCTGGCCCCATATACCAAGGGTGGCAGGTTCGAACCTGGCCCTGGCCAAACTGCAACAACAACCAAAAAATAGCCAGGCGTTGTGTCGGGTGCCTGTAGTTCCAGCTACTTAGGAGGCTGAAGCCCAAGAACTGGAGGTTGCTGTGAACTGTGATGCCACTGCATTCTACCAAGGGCGACAAACTAAGACTCTGTCTTTAAAAAAAAAAGAAAGAAAAAATATATTTAAGTTCAAATATAAAATACACTGTATATGAACAGTTTTGTTTACTTTTACAACTGAGACTGATAACATACTTGTTTTCCTTTTTCCACATTGCCTGTTGAGATAGCCTCCAAGTGTCTTTTAAGAAATTCTCTAAGGTAAAAACAACTTAGAGGCAAACTCAGTTTGATAAAACAATTAGGAATTAGGAGATCTTTGGAAATTTCAGGAATCTATGCTAAATGATGATAAAAAATATAAGGCTAAATTTCTTATAAATGGAACTTCCAAAACAAAGGAATATGAGAAATTATTTTAAGTTTAATGTAAGGAAAGCTTTATTTTCTCTAAGGAACTGGTGTGCTTTTACCTCTCAGGTTATAGTCATACCCTATACAGCTTACATTGTAGCAGGCATGAGCAGTCAATACGTGGAAACACAGTTAGTATTCACAACTTTGTTAAAAACATACTTTGAATCCCCAAGTTAGGGAAAAGAGGAATGAGACTCAAGTACTAAATTATTTATCTAGAATCACATATGAGGCGGCGCCTGTGGGTCAAAGGAGTAGGGCGCTGGCCCCATATGCCGGAGGTGGCGGGTTCAAACCAACCCCTGGCCAGAAACTGCAAAAAAAAATAAATAAATAAATAAATAAAATAAAAAAAAATAGAATCACATAGCTGATAAGTGTCAAGTCATCATTTCAACCCACTCACACTGACTCTGGAGTCTCTATTCTTCACTACGACACTGTCCAGACACTAAATGATATTCATTTTTATATTGGCTTTGATGTAATTTGGAAACAAACTTCAAACTTAACCTCAGCTAGTCTTCCTTCTTTTCATCCAACCTACTACTTCTATTTATGCAGTTTTGTTGTTTGTGAGACACACACATGCACTTCCTTTCCTTTGTGAAAGAAGATAATGCCTTATAAGATACTATTTTTCTCAATATGCATAAGCTATGCATTCACTAACATAAGAAGAAGAATGAGAGGTTGAATAGATACAGAGTCTTAGGAGAAACTGGGATAAGATCCTTCCTACAATACGGCATGGTTACTTGAGTCGCAGAGTAATAGATAGGGGTGCAGACTCAGGAAGCCAAGGGCAGGGCAGGTTGACAGGTGCAGACATGGTTTATGTTAGCAATCAGTGATGACTGAGTATAGCAGTGAGAGTGGCTGCTATAAGTCAATCTTCTAAGAAAAATAAGGTGGAGAAGAAATAAAATCATGCATGAGAGATTGTAATTTTGCTTGAATGTTATTAGATATAAAGTAGAAAATAGGAGATACATACATAGTGATAGTGTTATCCTTAGTACAGAAAGAACTTATTGGTCTCTGTGCAGGCCAAAATTAATAAATCAGATTCATTCATTAATTCCTATGTCTCTTTCTCTATTTCTCTCTCACACACATACAAACTTTTAGTTCTGTGGCAAATTATCTACAATTTCAAAAACTATTTGTAATGGCAGATAAATCAGAAAAGGCTATTAAAAACAGGTGTTTTCATTCAGAAAAATACTATATTAGCTACTGAAACTATTATAGAAGTTAATGCCTCTAGAAGCTGGAATAATTATGAATAATTTAATCAGAAGTACAATCAATGAAAATTGTAGGGAGTAAATGATAGATAAATAAGAAAATGTTACCTGCAGTTTTCATAAAGATCATTAAAACTAACTTTCAGAGCAATTCTAGAAAAGAAGTGTGATAACAATACAGAAGGCTAAAGGAGACAGTTAATACGTCCCCCGAAACTTTAGAGTAAATGAAGAAGAAAATAGGAATATCAATCCAAGGAGCTCAAATGATGATGACATTATATTATTGTACATCTAGGGCAGCGCCTGTGGCTCAAAAGGGTAGGGCGTTGGCCCCATGTGCGGGAAGTGGTGGGTTCAAACCCAGCCCCAGCCAAAAAAAAAAAAAAAAAAATCATTGTACATCTGAAAATGTAAAGGGGGTTCTAGAAAAGTTTGAGAAATGTGAATAAACCTGATCAATGGGGACAGGGCCTGTGGCCCAAAGGAGTAAGGCACCCGCCCCATATGCCGGAGGTGGTGGGTTCAAACCCAGCTCCAGCCCAAAACTGCAAAATAAATATATATATTAAAAAAATAAACTAGATCAATGGGAGAGGATAAAGTAAATGTATTCTATCATGGGACTTAATCAACTGTTTAATTTCAATCCTATATGCCCCATTTCATTATGTTGACAAGTAGAAAGCACATTCATTTAAATTTCTAAAATATTTAGACATTAACCAATATAATATGAATCATTTAAATTTTATATTGCAAATAAAAATTAGATCAACCATTTAAATTGAGGCAATAAGAGATGACATTAAATTATTCAATGACAAATAACTCTATCCAGTTAAATGTCATACACATTTTGAAGGAATTTGCTTGTCAGAAAGATAGCTAACTGCTGAAATGATAAATAGTATGGTAAATGAAGAAAAAGGTCAATTGGTAATCTGCTATTTTTGAAAGCAATATCTTCTGGCAGTTGTAGTCGTATCAGTCTCTTTTATTTATAGAATCAAGTGGGGAACTTTCATCAGATATGTGTCTCTTATTCAGACTAAATAGAAATTTTGTCGAAAATGTACGTTTAAAGAAATCATAACATGGTGCTAAGCATATTTGTTTTAAAAAGTGAGCATGTCAATAAAATGTTTCTGAAACACATTTATAAAATAATAAAAATAGCAACTGTAACACTTGTGACCCAGAATTTTAGCAAATAAATGAGCTTATTGCAAGAATGTATAATCAAGTCTTTTTTGAGCATTTTGAGGAAATGTCAACTATTTTTGAATTCAATTAGATTAGCTCACGCTGTAATTAGGACAATAAATGCAAAAAATGTCAAAAGATACAAGAATATCTATGATATTATAGAAAGTTGGAGTAATTCTGAGTAATAGTAATTTTTTTCAGTGTGAGAAAAATGTCAGGATCCCCATTTCACGGTTTTGAAGTTGCCAGTAGAATTGTTTGTGGTTAACTAACAACCATTCCACAAATACGTTCACACTCTGATTTCTGGAACCTATTAATATGTTACCATATGTCAAGAGGGACTTTGCAGATATGATTAAGATTGTGGAATTTGAGATGATTTTTTTGGTTTATCTGGTGGGCCCAATGGATTACTTAAAAGTGGAGACCTTTTCTTTGCTGAAGTTACAGAGACATGTGGCAGAAGAGACATGTGAGAGGTGTCCCCGGGGCTCTTGCTGGCTCTGAGAAAGATAAAGGGTCCTGCACATCGGTACCTGCCACTCAAAGCTAAGGGAGAGAAACGAGATCTCAGTGGCAATGGTTCTGAGTTTTGCCAACAACCTGTGTGAGCTGGGAAAACAATTCTCCTCCAGAGCCATCAAGAGGAGGAAAGTCAAGGTTCTGCTGGAGTCTTGATTTTACCTCGTGAGACTTGAGCAGAGAAACAAGCCAAGGACTCTGGATTCTGACCTATATAACTGTGGAAAGAAAAGAAAAAAAAGTTTGTGTTGTTTTAAGCCATTAAATGTATGCTAATTTGTTATAGTGTCAGTGGAAAACACAGACAGTGCCTCTTCAGCTTTTCTTATATAAACTCATGTTTTTCTACTGCCTAGTTTCAAGAGGGCGTGAGCACTTACTATTACCTGAGATTTACTATATTGGCTGTGAAATTTACTCTGTGTAACTTTCCCTGTAACACGGTTTCATGAAGTCTGAACAAGATAGCATGCTAGAATAGAAATAAGAGTTTGAAAATCATAGAAGCCTAGATTTGAATATCTGTTCTATAATTTGTGCGCTCTGTACATTAGAGTCAATTGCAGAAATTCCTAATCTTCTATTTACCTGCTTGTTATTTAGTGACAGTAATACCGACACAAAATGGAGAGAACCTATGTGAAAGCAGCTTAACATACCATTTGAAACACACATGCCCTTATCATCCTCCCTGGACAAAATCAACTATCACTCCATCCTGAACATAACTCTGGTGACTTCTTTAGGTTAAGAAAACCTATTTTATTATGTTTATTTTATGTTTATAACTTTTTGTGGTTAATAGAGATAGTCTTTGTTTAAATTAAGACATGAAGAACTCATCTGCCACTGTGTACTTTCTTGTGGATTTATGTGCTAAGCTGGAATTGAATTTTTTTCAGGCAAGTTTTGATGTGGAAATAAAAGAAAGTAACAGTGGATCATAGGGGGGAGGTAAAATGCTTAACACAGCTCCACAATAATTTCCTGGGACAGCCAGCTATAATTCTGGAGAATCTAGGCTGATGAGATAGAAAGCAAGAAGAGACTTCAGTAGGGGAAAATGAAAAAAGATTATCAAACCCAAATAAAATATAGAGACAAATCTCTAAACTAAAAAAATACACATTTGGGAAGCATGAATTGAAATTTGGGGCATATACACAGATCAGGTGGTGTTTAGTATGTCAGAAGAAAAAATAGATTAGAGGTTTTATACAAAGGCAAACAATTATGTATTGTTTTCCCATAAAGCTTATTTGAACTAGGACAACTTTGGGGAGCTGGCAATCTCTAATTGCTGAGTGGTACACTGGGCAAAACTAGTCTTGGAATTGCAGCAGGTTGCTGTAGTAGCTGTTAACTACAGCTAGGGCCAGGTTACAGCAGACAGTTTCGGGAGCCAGACATACAGAGAACTATTTTCTTGGAGAAATATCCCCTGAATGCTTTTCCCTGCTGACTTCTCAACTATGTTTTATTTAGGTATAACAAGAATGACCCAATTTATATAGTCAACTTTCACAGTTCCCCCTTTTGATCAAAATGTTTCTCTGAAAGCATTAATAATTATGATTTTACAGTTAGGCTTAATTAGCACTCTGATGGAACTGTGTCACTTGTCTATGTCCCGTATCTGGGCTAAGCTATGTGGGTCTAAGTCAGGGACCTGGGCCACAGGTGAGTAAAACAAAGAGAAGTAAAATCTTTTCTCAGAGTAGATTTGTCTGGAGTCCAACACTGAGCTTC
>NW_003852564.1:1777202-1783281 GCF_000181295.1 Otolemur garnettii
GTGAATAGTTGCACAGCTCAAGAGTATTTTAAAATTATTTCTACTTAAATAGAAGAATTTAAAGAGGCCATCATATAAAGAGACCAAGGAAACAATGAAGGGAGAAAATAGATTTTTTTTATGGGGACTCGGAATTGCAATATTAACTCATTTCTGCTAAAGATAAGATGATTTGCTTGCTTTGTGATACTGAAATGTCAACAGTAAAGAAATTCAACGCTGAAGAGCATTATAACTCTCATAAGGATCACAGATATTTTAAAGTAGAGAAAAAAACATGAATGGTTTTATTGTAAAAACTAAAAGATGAAAAGAAAAGTAAAGGCAATTCTTTCAAGCTATAAGAAGATCTGGAAATGATGTCACTGTAACAACATAGTGTATACACTTGGGGAAAAAGGGAGGCCATTCAGTGATACAGAGGACATGACAGAATATATATGTCAGAGTTGTAAGATGTTTAGACCCTGATAATGTTTCTAAGTACAAACTGTCTCCTTCAAGGAGACCCATAACTGGTATGCATTTACCTTCAACTTAGTGGAATAACTTCATGCAGAACTTTGAAAGTACATATTATTCAATTGCTTTGAGTGAATCAAGTAATAACTACTGACTTGGCACGGGTTTTATCCTTCATTCGGGTTGCAACACAGAATTTATTTGCTACAGAGAGCTGCTCATTTTGTACACTCTTCTGAACAACATGGAAAATAGATGTACTCAACACCTTTTAAGATACATGTCATGAAGGTGGACTGAAGTTTGTAAATTTGGTGAGTGTAAGTTTAGATAGTGCACTGTCCATGACAGAAAAACATGAAAGGCTTATTGAACAGATAAAAAAGTACTAACAGATCCAGATGCTTCCATTTCTTTTCTTTATATCTTGTATTAGCAAATCTGTATGCTAAAGCGACTATTTTACATGATAATTTGCAACAAGTTATAAGGATTTTTAACTACATTCATGCAACTACCACATAGTGTCATCAATTTTGTAACAGACTTAATTTCAATGATAAGGTATTCAGTGTTCAGTGTGGATTTGCCATATCATTCTAGGGAGGGTTGATTAATGCAGGGACTGGCATTTGCCAAAACTATATCTCTGTGAGAAGAGATAGTTGCATTTTATGAAGAACGGAATAAACAGTGTGAATTATTAAAACAAGAATTCTTCAGAAATGCAACATTTCTGTGTGATATGTCAAATCAAAATGACATGAATATTTATGTGCAAGGTAAAACTATGTGTATATATGACATGTGGCAAAAAATACAAGCCTGGGGGAAAAGCTATCTTTTTTCAAAACACTTCTTCAAAAGGAAATTTCAGATGAACATTTTTCCCAGTTAGGAAAGCTCATTGAGGAGCAGAAAGATATATGCAAATCATTTGAAATATACTCAGGTGTTATATTAATAGAATTAATTGGAACATACAAATAAAAGGGTCACAGACTTTGAGAACCATGACATCACACTTAAATTAGCATTTTAGCCTCACCTAGTTGATGTCACTAAGGCATCTGAAGAACTACAGATGAAACTGATTGAGCTTTCAGTAGATGACATCATAAAGTCATTGCCTAATGCTAAGAAAGACCAACTGAAATATGGATAAATGCAGTAGAATATCTATAATTTGGCAGCATTTCTGAAAAATGCTGTCTTGCATTTCAACCCCTTGTGCTATGAATCTCCATTCCCCTACCTAACCCAGATCAAGATGCCCTTTCTAAGTGAAACTGTGGCCCCCCCACGCTACAACCAAATATTCAAATAACTTACCACAAAAAGCAGACACAAGACAGTCATTTAAAGGTTAGTTTACTTTGAAATTAACAAAAGTTATTATTTTTTAGTTATTATGTACATGGTAGTTAAATTTTTACAAAGTAATGTACTTTTTTCTTTTTTAAAAGACAGTGTCACTCTGTCACCCTCGGTAGAGTGCTGTGGTGTCACAGCTCACAGCAACCTCCAGCTCTTGGACTTACATGATTCTCTTGCCTCGGCCTCCCAGTCGCTGGGACTACAGGTGCCCACCACGACCCCCAACCATTTTTTTGTTGTTGCAGTTTTGCTGGGGCAAGTTTTAAACCTGCCATCCTCGGTATATGGGGCCAGCACCCACTCAATGAACCACAGGTGCTGCCCATAATGTACATTTTTTTAAGTATATCTACTTGAAGTTTCTTAAGTGTGCTCTTATTTGATTCCAGCTAAATTAATGTGACCTTCCAAATATGAAGAGGTTCTCAATCTCTGTGCTAAAACCGTGACTTAATTTTAAAGGTAACCAATTATAAAAGATACAAATCCATGAAGGAATTTGGCTGAGACTGACTGTAGCCATCAAGTACCTTTTTATACCTAGGTTCAATTAAAGCTGAAAATACCAACTTTACATGGGATCACCAATATGATTTAGGAAGAAGTTGTGTTAGGGATATTGTCAAATTTGTCCATTAGGCAGACTAAAATAATTTCTTGGATCAGGTTTTGTCAAGTTACCTAGAGCAGTTATTGACTGTGAAATTTTAATTACAGCACTATCATGCCAAAAAAAAAAAAAAAAAAGGAAGGAGAAGATAGCATTGAGAGGGATTAGAGACTAAGTATGATATGCAGTATTATTGTAATATCTTAGAAAAGCTGTTTACACCATGGAAAATGTCAACTTCTCACTGTTTTGCATTTTGAATATCTCTGGTTTGGATTAGGTGGTTTAGTGAACTTTCTGTGCAGCTTGTACACGAGACATAAGACTTATTCCTTAAGATTCACTGCTCTAATTTTAGCTATTTGTGCTGTAAGAACAAAGCAAATCCGCTTTTAGTAATGCTATGGAAGAAAGTTGGACTGGAGGTATCAGAAGAATTTAGGACCTAATGTAGTCCGTAGGTCTAATAATAGGTGTAGTATAGCTTTTATTTTTTTGAGACACATGATACTTTTTCTGCATTGATCATATGTGAGCCTCAGATTAAAAAAACTACTTGAGGTTAGAAAGCCAATCCAGGCAGGCTTTAAATTTTATATACAATCTTAAGGTGCCTTGGCCTGCTAGAACGTGACAGATTTTATTTACACACAGTAAGGCTATGAATCCTTAAAGTCAAACAATTTATGTATATTTTTAAAAATGACCTTTCAATCAAAGCCTACATAATGTAACTAGTATTCTCAATTGTATTATGCTAAAAAGAGAGAGCATTTTTCATTGGATTAATGCATATAACTATACTGTCATAAAAATGTTCACAAATAGTTTTTGAAATCTGGGGGAATATAGTAATGGAGAAAAAATGCTTTTATCTTTGTTTACAGAAGTACACTTATCAAATTGTTGTAAATTATAGGCAGCTTAAATGGTATTTTTAAAAGCACAGAAAAGCATTTAGGTAAAGAAAAAACTGTTTCAAATAAAAGTCATAAAATATTTTATCAGTTAGTTGATTTCATATAATCAATTTCTTTCTTCTTGATGTTCATTAGAAATTTCATTAACACAGTAGTTCACTGTTAGAGTTATGGAAATTTTATTTAGTCCATTGTTCTTAATGATAGCAAAATCCTGTATTTAAGAATATTTGTAGGAGTACTTTTTGTGAGCCTAATCGTAAATGATTTTAGAGATTTCAAAACAATAACTCTCTCTGAATGACAAAGTCTTAAAAAAAGAACAGTTAAAATCCAATGCAATTTTGCAATTGACAAAGAAATTTAGCTTTTCTTATTACATATATCATTTAAAGATAATCAGAAGTATGATAACATGTATCTATGAATTTATATCATTTTTGAAGCATATAAAAATACACATAAATGCAATTAAAAATAGAGGTGGTGTCACTAATCGCTTGACAGTTGTTTCATACAATTTGCTAAAGAAGATGAATTATTTTATGTATCTATAAGATGAGAGATCTATCTTTTAATGTTTTTGAGGAGCCAACTGGAAATCACAAAGTTATTTCTAGGTTAAAAAGAAATAATTTAGGATTTGATTTGGGTAAATTCGGTTAAAGGTATTAAAAGGCTCCAAACATTGGATCAAAACAAAATCACAGGTCACTGCAAAATAATAGTCACTAATTTAACCAAAGTGATAAGCAAAACTTTTAATAGCAATACAGAGAGTTGCATGGATGTAAACTCGTAACCCTTTAATCTCCTTTTTTCTAAGTAGTCTAAAATCTTATAAGAGCAACACAAGAAATTATCCATGGTTCCTACCTATAATCCTAGCACTCTGGGAGGACAAGTCAGGTGGGTCACCTGAGCATAGGAGTTTGAGACCAGTCTAAGCAAGAGAGAGATCCATCTCTACTAAAAATAGAAAAAGCTAGCTGGGTGTCATGGCTCATCCCTATAGTCCCAGCTACTCAGGAGGCTGAGACAAGAGGATCTCTTAAGCTCAAGAGTTGCTGTGAGCTATGGTGCCAAGGCACTCTACCCAGGGTGACAGAGTGAGACTCTGTCTTACATAATGACAATAAAAAAAAAAAGTAAGAAAGATAAGAAATTATCTTGACAAATGTAAGATCGTTATTTCTTGGGCCATCTACCAAAAAAGCAAAGAAAAACCTTCTGCAGTGTGGTCGTTTCTTTGTATGGGAAGATCATTAAGGTAACCTGGAAGTTGAACCTGAATGAGAAATACACTTGAATTTCATGAGCTACACAAAGGAAGTGTCTAAGGTTATAAGTGTAACATTTCGGATATATCGAGAAAAGACAAGAGTGCAATACCAAGTTATACCGAAGAAAAACATTACTTTTCTAGGCCTTTGTGATAACATTTCAGTGTTATGCCATAAAATCCGTTACAGCCAGAGAAAAAAGTGTTACAGGATCTGAAGAAAAACATTGAAGGTGAAAGTTACCATTCGAGGTTTTCTCAATGGGAGAAAAAGCTAAAGGCAATAATAGTATAGGAGCTACAGATCATATGCAGTGTGATACAGCCAAAGTTAAGCCTCTGCGCTATAAATCTTAATCTCAACAGAAAAACTTTACTTGAAGAAAGGAAATTACCATTTTGAATGAAGAAGATAGCATTTTATCCGGAAACTAAGGAAATTAGATCTAAGAATATGGCTGTTGAAGAAACAGATTTTAGGATTAAATACCAAAACTGCTTGCAATTTAATTAAGAGCAGATCGATACTTCCATAAAACTTTGTTTTATATAGAGAGGACTAGACTCTGGGCCTCTGTCAGGGCCCTCCTGGCACCAGTGTTCACTTTTTAGAAAAACACATATATTCCTTTCAATCCAGCTAACCTGATCACACATAAAGCTTCCTTCATGATGTTTATCCTTTAGAAATCTCCTTCAAGTTGTTTAGATGTTTTCTTATTTTACCAAACCTTCAGTCTTAGTCCTGTATTTTTTTTTTTTTTAACAATCAATTATTTCATCTTAGGACAAAAAATAGCCACATAAGATTCTTCTTCAAATAAAATTATTTTTTCCTAAATTCATATTGCGACTAATAGACCTAAATGTACTCAGTATTTTATTTTTTTTTAGTTTATGAAGCCATGGATGAACCTATATGTATTTAGCAATTTGTTTCAGTTCTTTATCTTGTTTGGATACAACCCAGACATTTAAGGTGTATCTGTTCTTCCAATTTGACATATCATAATTTAAAGTTTTTAAATTACTTGAAAAGTTCCTTTGTAAATGTTTATTGCATTTATAATAACAGAATTTATCTAAGAATTGTATCTACAGTATTTAAGCAAATGGATATATCAATAGAACTAATCATTATTTTACTTTTTATTAATTTATTTTATAGCCTGTCTGTATTATCAACCTAAGTAAGAAATTTAAAGTCAAAAATATAGGTATGCCATCCATACTTCAGAGTGTACAGCTGCTTTTATTAAACAACAATCAAGATTATTTATCAAAGAATTGCATAAACAAAGATCATTTTGTTTTAGGTTGAGTTTATGATTAAAGCCTAAAACATCTAGCAAAGGCAAAATTTAAAACTATCTGAACAGGAAATCTAGGAGTACTGTAAAGTGACATTTTTACAAACTTCTGTAACTT
>NW_003852564.1:1784257-1785718 GCF_000181295.1 Otolemur garnettii
GCCATTAGGTAATTTACCATTTTTGGACCCCCTTCCATTCTCCCACATTGTTGCCCTTCTGAGTCTTCAACGCCTATTATTCTATTTTTATGTCTGTGTATTCATTATTCATCTTCCAGATAGAAGTGAGATCATGTAGTATTTGATTTTCTGTTTGAGTTACTTCCCTTAGGATAATAGCCTCCTGTTCTACTCAAGTTGTTGCAGTAGAGATCATTGTTTTATATGACTGAGTAATATTTCATGGTGTATATGTAACATTTTCTTTATCCAGTCATAAATTGATGAATACTTATATTGATTTCTTGTCTCTGCAATTTTGAATAGTGTTCCATTCAAAAGATAAGTGCAGGTATTTTTCTGATATAATGCTTTCTTTCCCTTTGGATAAATGCCTGATTATGGGATTGCTAGATCAAATGGTATCCATTTTTGGTTCTTTTTTTTATCTCCAGACTGTTTGCCATAAATGTTGGACTAATTTACATTTCCACCACAGTGTACCAGTGTATCCTCATCAAAATCCATTGCTTTCTGAATTTTAGATAATGCCCATTCTGATTGATGTAAGATGATATTTCATTGTGGTTTTAATTTACATGTCTTATATGATTAATGGCGTTAAGCTTTTAAAAATATGTTTTTTAGCCCTTTCTATGTCTTTTTTGCAAAAAGCCTGTTCATGTCTTTTGGCCACTTTTTAGCGGGGTTATTATTGCTTTTTATTGTTTAATTATTTCAGTTCTTTGTAGGTTCTAGATGTTAGTTCTTTGTCAGAAGTGTAGCTTGTGAGTATTTTCTTCCATTCTATAGGTTGTCTGCTTATTCTATTGATTATTTTTTGCCATGCAAAAACTTTTTAGCGTATTTTAGTCCAATTCTTTATTTTTGCTTTTGTTACCTTTGCTTTGGAGTTTTTATTCATAAATTCTTTGCCTGAGCAAATGTCCAACAATGCCCAAAAGAGTTTTTTCTAAGTTTTCTTCTAGTCTCCTGGAATTGTTATCATTGCATGTCTTGTCATCTTTTTTTTTTTTTTCTTTTCTGAGATAGAGTGTTGGTCTTGTCATGGGGACTCTAGTGCAGTGATGTCATCAGAGCTCACTGGAGCTCTGGGCTCAAATGGTCATCCCACCTCCGCCTCCCAAGTTACTGGAACTACATGTGCATATTACCATGCCTGGCTACTTTGTTTGTTTGTTTGTTTGTTTTATTTTGAATAGATATAAGATCTTGCTCTTACTCAATCTAATCTCAAACTTCTGAGCTCAAGTACTCTCCCCACTTTGGCCTTCAGGAGTGTTAGAATTACAGGCATAAGCCAACTTACCTGGACACATATAAGCCTTTAATCCATCTTGAATTATTTTTGTATATAATGAGAGAGAGGGATCTGGTTTCATTCTTCTGCATAAAGCTATTCGATCTTCCTAGCACCATTTATTGAATAAGGTGTCTTTT
>NW_003852564.1:1787047-1788663 GCF_000181295.1 Otolemur garnettii
GAAGAAATTATTTACACTGAAATGAATTTTGATCATTTTTATGTAGTATAGAATATGCATTATCCCTTTTTAATCTAAGACATCATATAATACTTTTGAACATTTCTTTTATTTTTTTAACTTCAAAATATTAAAAGGGTATTTTGGTTGCATGAATAATTTCAGTGATGCTTATGTGTCAGGGTTATAAGTGTGCCCCAAATCCAAATGCTATGTCAGTGTTATAAGTGTGCCCCAAATCCAAATGGTGTTATTTGGTAGGTTTGGTAGGTTTGCACCCATCCCTTTCTCCCCCTCCATCCTGCATGATTTCCACTGTGTTATGCTGTCCTCTGGGCACATAAGTGCTCATTGCTTAATTCCAGTTTAATAGCAAGTACATGTGCTGTTTGTCTATTCTTGATATACTTCACTTGTGAGAATGGTCTCTAGTTCTATCCAGATTGTTGCAAAGGTTTTATTTCACTTTTTTTATGACTGAGTATACTCCATGGTATATGTACACCACATTTTATTAATCCATGCATGAATTGATGGAAATTAGTGTTGATTCCACAGCTTTGTAATTGTGAATTATACTACAACAAACATTCAAATGCAGGTATCTCTTTGATTAAAAGTCTTCTTTTCCATTGGGAAGATACCTAATAGTGGGATGGGGTACATAGACTTTTAGCTCTTTAAGAAATCTCCCTACTGTTTTCCATAAAGATTGTCCTAACTTGAAGTACCACCAACAGTGTATAGGTATTCCTTTCTCTCTGCATCTACTTCAGCATCTACTGTCCTTAGAAGTTTTAATAAAAGCCATTATAACTGGGATAAGATGATATCTCACTGTGGTTTTAGTTTGCATTTCCCTGGTATTTAATGACATTGAGCAGTTTTCTTAAGTTTATAGGCCATTTGTTTATCTCTTTTGAAAAGCTTTTGTTTATGTCTTTTGCCCACTTTTTATTGTGTTTTGTTTTCTTTTCTTGATTATTTTCTTGAGTTCTTTGTAGATTCTGAGTATTAACCTTTCTCGGATATACATCTTACAAATATTTAAATACTTTCTCTGATCTTGTACATTGTCACTCTCCTCTAATTAATATAACAGGTTTCCATATGTTCCTATTATTTTTCTGACATTAAATAGAAATATAAAAATTAAAAATTATGTAAGTAAGCATTAAGTAGGTGTTATGGATATCATTGTAACCTCCTGCCCACCTCTGAGATGCGTATATGCAAGTGTTAATGTCCAATGTCAAGAATGTGACTATATTTAGAAATAGAGTCTTGAAGAGGTAATTAATTTAAAATGAGTCCAATATAGTTGGTCTTAATCCAGTATTATTAATGGCTTTAGGAAAAGAGGAGATAAGGACACTCAGAAAGACACCAGGGAGGCATGAGGGCACAGCATGAGAACAATCACCTGCTACCCAAAGAGAAAGGGTTCAGAAAAAATCAAACCTGTGGACATCTTGACCTTGGACTTTTTACCTCCAGAAGCATAAGACAATAACATTCTGTTGTTTAAGTCACCTAGTTTATAGCATTTTTTTATGTTAAGCCTAGCAAATTAATATTTTATGTTTCTAAGATAATTTTTTCCTACAAAAGACATC
>NW_003852564.1:1792186-1801596 GCF_000181295.1 Otolemur garnettii
CTGAGATGAAATGAGCTATCAAGCTTTGAAAAGGCAGAAAGTGACCTTAATTGTATGTTACAAAATGAAAGAAGCCAATGTGAATGGTATGTACTGCATAACATTCTTGTAATGGCAAATTTACAAAGACGACAAAAAAGTCCACAGTTGCCAAGAGAGAGGAGGGGAAAGGAAGGGATGACTGAGGGAGCATGGAGGATTCTTTAGGGCAGGAAAATTACTCTGCATGACAGTTTTATGATGGATGCATGTTATTGTACATTTATTCAAACTGATAACATGTACAACAACAAAGTGAACCCTAATGTAAAGTAGGGGCTTTGGGTGATTATAATGTATCAATGTCAGTCGCTCAGTTATAAAAATGTGTCACTCTGGTGGGTATGCTGATAATGAAATACATTGTGTATTTATGGGTTTAGGGTGTATAAGGGAAATCTGTGTAACTTTCTCCCAATTTTGCCATCAAACTAGAACTTCTCAAAAAAGTTATCATAAAAAATGCACGCATCAATACCATTGGATTAGTATTTCACAAGACATTTTACATTAAAAAAAAACACTTGAAGAGTTTGATAAAGCTATAGGTATTTTTACCTTACCCAAATTAAGTGATGGCTATTGAGAAAATATATTTTGTAAATAAGGCCTTGAATTATTTTCATGTAGGAGCAGTCACTGATATATGCAATGGAACTCTAGTTAGTGGTCAAGAAAAATTTATAGCAGAATAATGGATAATGCAGAAAATACCTAAACACTGATAAGCAAAAAAGCAGTACCCAAAATATATGTGCATCATAATATAATTATGTTACATATTAGAAACACTAATATACACACAGAACACACACACGGTTTTACTTTACTTTTTATAAACACTAAATAGAGCACACATTTAAATAACTACTTACAGCTGAACCTTTGCAAGTTGGCCACACCAGGAACTGTAACACACTGGTTAACTCTGGAAGTGGTCACCATAAGGCAGTAGAGCTACTGTACTGATACGTACATGTGGTGCACATCTGGTCTGTGAAAGTTAGGGTAGTCAGTGTAGGGAGGTATTCAACTATGGAGGTTCCACTGTACCATAATTGCAAATTAAGATATAATCTACAGTATTTAACAATTTTGACTGGGAAGCCTATGTCATAATACGCAGATACTTTCTTTTTTCCTTGTTTTAGCTGGAAAATTTTAATTGAGAAAAAGTTTTCAAAATTATCTTCCAAAGATGGCTGTATTTTGGAAGTTGAGAGACCTACAGGACCACATGTCCTAAAACAGATGTCTGAATCTGTATTTTGTTGACCTGAAAGACCAGACCTTGAGTAACATATTGTAATGATGCTTCCTATTCAAAGCAACCCAGTAACATTTTGGGGTCTCAGAATTAAGCTTGGGACTTGTCACCAGGTGCTTATGCTGGCAGCACCGTGCAAACATCTTGATAGGGTTTCATAACCTTGGTACCGTGTGCCTCACAGCTGTGCTCATGCAGATGTGTCATGGTGTTTTGCTGAGTAGCATTCACGATTGTTGCATATTTTCGTGTGCCAGCAAGAGAATGTCAGAGCTTAGATGAGAGCAATGAACAAACATTCAATGACTTGTTAAACGTGGCAAGAGTGGACGTGAAATCAGGGACATGTTAGTCCAAGTTTATGGGGACAATGCCATGAAGAGAAAGTGGTAGTGTACAAATGGATTGGACATTTTTCTGAGGGGAGAGAAGATTCTACCGATGAAGAGAACTGAGGGCGGCTAGTAACAGGCAGAACTGACAAAAACTTACAAAAATCTGTCGGATTGTACATCAAGAGTGTTGACTAGAACTGTGAGAAGGCTGGTAGACCAAGTAAAGATAGAGAAACAAAACAAATCTTAACTGCTCATAGCTGAGCATGAGAAAGGTGTGTCCAAAAAAGGTCCCAAAGGAACTCACCGATGAACAAAAGAAAGAGCTCACAGAGCGGCACCCTCTGGGAGAGGGTTTTCAGTCAGTGAACAACAGTATGGGATACCCTTCCTATTCTTATGTGGCCCCCAGTGACTTTTTTCTTTACTTGAAGAAAAAGGAAATTTTGAAATTCAGATGCCATTCAGGACATCAACAGCTCTAATGGCCATTCCAGAAAAAGAGTTCCAAAATTGCTCTGAAGGGTGGACTGGGCACGGGGGTTTGTGCACAGCTTCCCAGGGGAGTGCTCCCCAGGGGACTGTAATGAGATGAGCAGTGCTACCATTAGGGTGAGTTCACAAACTTACTTATCATAGCTCCTAGCCAGAGAAATGACTCTCAAGATGAAGATTCCAATCCCGACTCTTAGTAAACTAGCAGAATTACTGCATATTTTTAAAACTGTATTGTTTTCTTGCACATTTTCTGCAGAAGCAGAAAGTCCTCATGAATACAAAGTCATTGAGTTGAGGCCCAAAATAAAACAAATTTAAACGGAGTTAGAAAAGAGAGTTCGGATAAAGTATACTAGCAAAAAAGAAAATAACTCTCAAAACTCCTGAGCAGCAACTCGTTAGCTGAAAACCTCTTTCCTTCAAACTTTGAAATATGACTGTGACATTAAGGACGCTTATCGTCGAGTAAATAAACTCATTTATAAAAAGCACTTGGCAAATACCGACTTCCTGTTTAATAGTTCGATCAACATAATTTGGTCTATAGAAAATGTGTATAATTTCAAAAACGTAGTATTCAGCAAAATAATTATATGTGGTGTGAGTAAAAACTACTTTTGAAATCTGAGGAGCCTCAGATCATTGCTACGAACTTCCTCTGTTATCTTTGTAGATGTATTGTATCCACAGAGGGTAATGAGGACAATTAAGAACCAATCCTATAATTTACTTAGGGAAGGAATTGCATAAAAATTTTTGCTGTTTTTTTTAGTTTTATTTACATTTCTTTTGTGTACAGACATATTTATCAGAATATGATATAATTTTTTTTCTGATATAGAGAAAATGGTGTGATCATCTACACAGGATAATAATTAATAAAAGTCTCCTATTACAACTTGAGAAATATTGGCAAATTTAGCTTATGCAGTTAGAAAACAATAATCAGTGTACCTAGTTTTCCTGAAAAATTATTAGGGCTATGAATATATTCCCTAATCTAGCTCCATCTGCACTTCCATGGAGAGTCAACAAGAGTGGATCATTGATGTGTGCTTTGTGAGTCTTTGAGATATTAAAGACTGAATTTTTGTTACAGCCTATTTGGATATATGTGTATTTTCAATTCCCATTCAACAGTAATTGTGAAATAAATGAGGCTGGCAGTATCACTGAGGCAGGCTTAAAGTGAGTTTAAAAGTTGATAGAATAGAGATTGAATCTGAATTTGAAATTTTGGCCATTTGACCTTAGATAAAGCTATTCAGCTTCTATACATACTTTATAGCTTTGAAAACACCAAAAAAAAATGAAACAAAACATAGGGTAAAAATTACTTACATTAGGTGGCAGAGCTCTTTGTGATTATGAGTAATAATGTAAAAGTCTCCAAGTTTTTATGTTGGCTTTCAATAAATAAAAGTCGTATCTCAGAGTGATGTGCTGGTAGGAGGATTTTTAATTTCAGTTCTAATACCTATATGGCCTTATATAAAAATCGGTTAACTCCTCTGAGTCCTCATTCTCTTACATAAAAAGGAGAGAAAAATATACTTACATAAGCTTTGTGTCCTTAAATGTATAATTTGCACATACTCAATTGCAATTTCCTTAAGCTTAAGTAAAAATGGTTTCATCAAATTCAGTACATATGTGTCTTTGGGAGCTTCAGAATCAAGTTATTGATATGTAATTATAATTTATGCTATATGTCTATACTTTTAAATTATATTTGAACATATCATAATACATATTGAATGTCAATGTGATAGTTCCTTTAAAAATATATAACTGCTTAATATTTTTCCCTCTTTATCCTGTCTTGTTAATTGTGATTTCCACAATTGCACAGATAACTTTTGGTGTAAGGAATGTAGACAATGTCATGACATACGTTCTTTTGTGTCTGGTTTCAGGAAATACAGTTACCCTGACTTTTAAAAAATGTACCAATGTTGTTTCAATCTCCTGGAATTTCAATAAAATACGTCATGAAAAATATAGAAATTCTTCTGCAAGTATTTTTATACCCGAGAACATAACCTTGGATACTATTCACATGAATGGAGTGTATAGGCAAAGACAGTGTGAAGAGTAGAAATTTGAGAAATAAAGCTGATTTAAAGTAATCTTTCTATGCTCTTTGATTGGAGTTCTGGCTGCCGAGGCCTGAGAAGTTTCTACTTAGAATTCTGCTGTATATAGGATGATTAAATTCAAAATGAAATGTTCTTCTCCAAACACTTCTTAGTAAGTGAATGGGAAATTATCTTACAAAAACTGTTAGAACCACCAAACTTGAAGTCCCAGCCAACCCAGGAAGTTTCATGTTGGTTTTCAACCAGCACTCTGGTTATGGTGACTCTATTAATCTTAATTTTCTTATTCCAAACTCAAAGCACCATGGTCACAATGATACCACACTGTTACATTATTCTAAAGGGATCAGATGCTGAATCTTAACAAGGGAAATCAAGATTATTTGTTCCATATTATACCATAAATTGACAAATTCCTAGATTGTTATATAATTTTATAATGTAACATCAAATATTGCCTGAAGTCTCACATTTAAGTGTTCAGCAGAGCGAATCATTAGCTCTGTGTAGACTATTTTTAATTTATAGGTGTTTATGATTATTTATGGCTGCTTAAGACATCCTCTTAAAATCTTCAACAGAGATGCAAAGTGAAAATGTTTTCAAGGCAGTCTGTGAGAAGTCACCCAAGGATGGTGGACTGAAGTCTCAAGGTTTAATAGTGTTGCTTAATTATGGTGATAAAAACCATCATAAATACTGTAGAAAGTCCCATATAAATGCAAAGTGGTGGCCTCTGCGTGGCAGGAGAACAAAACTGAACAAACCTTTCAGGTTAGCTTTTTACGTTTGACTTCTCAGTTCTTGGCTGTCTTGATAATTTTAGAATATTGCCGTAACTACTTCTCTTTTGCCCTGTTGACATCAGCATCTCTGTGAATTTATGTGGCACACAGTGCATAGGAGATATGTTTTTATCACTGAGATCTTCAGAGATGGTATGGCTACCTTTTCACCCTGGGTGGTTTGGGTTTTATTTCTTTAAAATAATGAAAACATTTGGAAGAAAAAAATTGGGTTGATGTCACTTCTGTGTAGGAGACACCAAGAGCCAGATGAATATCCGAGCAAGATGATCTGCAGCTGAGGCGTGGACCTTGGGCCATTCATCCACTGGAGTTCCTTGTGGGAGGAGCCTGTGCCCTCCGCCGGTAGTCACTGTTAATGACCCCCCTCACCTGTATCATTCCCTTTCAATAAAAGGCTGGTGCAGAGGTCAGTAAGGGCTAGCCTGCCTTCCACAAGCTTGTATTTCTAGTCCGCCCCTCACCTGGTTCCTTCCTGCGCTACCGGAGACCAGGACCATAGGAGCCCAACGAGTCGCGACACTCCTGTTCCAGCCTCTAAACGGAAGTTGCTGTTATGCCTTCAGTGCTGCAAAATGCTGAGGATGATGGTGAGATGGAGAAGTGGCAGCTTCATCACTGATTCATGGGAAAAGACAGTCCCTAGAGAAATGACCTCAGAAAGTGCAAGATGATTTTAAAAATATGTAACCTTTTAGATCTTAGCTATTAAAAATATTAATTTTGTATAAGGTGATAGAAAGGAATAACTAATTGTATAAGGTTCATAACCAACTTGAGTGGCATACATTTTCTTTGCACATATGAAAATGTGACACTTAAATGAAATTTTCCCAATTATCAGTATTCATGTTCCCAAACTGTTAATCATCTCTCTAATATAATATGGTTCAACTCTTCCTTTAATTATAAAGTTTATTACAGTTATTGGCCTCCATTGTATCCAGTCCCTGTAGGCTCCTATTTAAAACTCTTACCATTCTAAGGGAGAAATGACCTCTGATTCATGTTGCAATAACTAGTGGTTATTTTAAAATATAGGGATTATGACTATTTAAATTGTCTATTTATAATGTAAAGGACTGATTGTTTTTCTTTGGTTTATGCAAAGCCATGTTCTCCAAATTTAAAAGCTGCAAGTCATAGAACAATGGAAATCCATATTACTACTAAAATAAATCTGATTTTGCATAGGAAGTAGAGAATAAAATCTTACCGGGGGAGGCATATACTTCTCAAATAATTCGTTCGGCCCCTTTGGTTTCATTTGGGATGATTTCGCTTATTATTGTCTTCAGTAAACATAAGAGATATGCTAGATATTGAGCAAACCTAAGACCCTAAACAGGTCAAGACAACAAGGGTCATTTATTACCTTGATAAAATAACAGCAGCAGACATTTCCACATGTCCATCAGTGGCAAATCAATGTTTTAAAACCTCTGATTTTAACACATTGGATAAGAGTAAGGTCCCCAAGGATGTTTTACAACTTAATGTGTGTTGAGGAAGAGGCATGTGGTTTCCAGATTACTTCATACTTTCTTAAAGGAAAAGTTTCTGTTAGCAACCTATGAGAGTCTCAGTTTTTAACATTAGTTTTTGAAAACTGTCTACCCAAAGCAATTTCACTGGAAAGAACACCAGCTCTTTCTAGGTATAATATGTATAAAAAAGATCTTTTCACACACCTCCCACCATGTGACTAAAACTGGCCTGGATAGATACTATAGTACATATCAACGCAGCCATGAGAAGATCCCTTTCACATGAAAGTCTTTTAGAAGCTATTCATTTTGATGGTGTTCTAAAAAGACAGCAAGTAGCCCATAAAAAAAGTAGGCAAAGATAGTAGAGTCGTGAATCAGAGGCCAAGGCATCCATTAAAAAATAAAAGCATGGCAATAAACTATGAGGGAAAGAAGCTATCAGAGAGACTCAGATATTGTTAATCGCCATCCCTGTTTTAGTATCTTGAAACTATCCGTCCCAAACACGGAAACTCGCCCTCCAGTGATTCTTCTATAGATAGGCTTGTCATGGAAATACACTCCTGTAACTTTCCTAGAGCCTTATTTGTTATGTGTTTTTAATGATAATTAGATCAGACACTGGATTTGAGATTTTTGAGTTGATTCTGAAATGAGTTAAGACTTTCAAAGCTGTTGGGATGTAATGAAAATATCTTACATATGAAAAAGACAAAAATATTGGAGGGTGACTAAATCATGACAGTGGATACCTTGTGAATGGGATTAGTACCTTATAGAGGAGGCCCCAGAAAGTGCTCTTGCCCCTCTGCCACATAAAGATGCAGCAGGAACGTGGCCATCTATGAACCGCGAAGGGGATCCTCACTAAACACCAAATCTGTTGACTCATTAATCTTGGACTTCTTTGCCTCCAGAACTGTGAGAATTATTTCTCTCTTGTTTATGAGCCGCCTAATTTGTGGTCTTTTTGTTAGAGCAGTCTGAATCAACTTAGACAAATAGTTAATGACACTTCAGTGCATTTTCGAATTTACGAAATTGGAGATTGATGTTATTTACTAAAGATCCTGCACATTTTCAACTCAGGGAAGGATTCTTCATTTCACAATTATGTGTTCATTGTTTTGGAATCATTGACCTTTCAGACTTCATTTAGGAAAAAAATGATAAACTTCTTCTGATCCCAGCAGTAATTTTTAAATACATTTGTATCTTATTATATTCATTTGGAAAATTTAAGCAATACAAAAACATTATTCCGTCTACAAGTTGTTGGTGCACATGTGCATATAAATTCACAAAGCTTTACCCAAGCTTCCACACTCTCTATGATTCTATGCTTCAGCGTATGAGAATAGCTTACACTTTTAATTTGTAGTTAAAGACACCACCTCTCTCTCTCTCATGGTCTCTCTTTCACTCTCCCATTCTTTTTCTCTTATAGTCTCTCTCTCTCTCTCTCACACACACACACACACACACACACATACCTCCTCCCCCAAATATAAACCCATCTTGCTGGGCCCTTTTCTGTATTTTAAATCTCAACTTCAGATAACTTTCTGTGGGAGGCAACCTCAGGGTAAACTGCTTTATCTGCTTTTTACCAAAAAAGATTAGGAGCCAGTATCAAGTCTCTATCTATATAATTATATTAGGTGTTCTTAATATGTACTAAATGAATTAATGAATGAACTCTTCCCAAGGCCTAGAATCCAAAAACTCTGAGCTACTTAACAAGTGTACTTTTATGTTAAAACTTACAAAAATGACCTTTCTCTTTCCCTCGTTTTCCTGATTTCCAAGCTACATGTAGAAAGAATTTTAGACATTTATCATCTTACAGGTCTATAAGTTTCCAACATGTTCCATCAAAATATGGGTTCTTTTTTGTGCTTTATATTTCTTAGTGAAAATTGATAGTAGAGCATGTTCTTATGTTTTTCAGCAAGAGTAATAAATTGTATGCTAAATTATTTACATTTAAGGATGTGTTATGCACTTGTAGCAATTAACTGTTTTACAGAACACCATGCATTAACCATACTGAGACTACCTAAAATCCACATATTAGCACTTAGAGTTCACATATACATTATATTTAAATCGATTTCATAGGAGAGTATGTTCACCAATTCATCTAACTGTCAAATTAAATGCAATCATGAAAACTCTCAATCTAGAAAAATCAGAGAAATCATACAAAACAATGAGTTTTCATTTATTCTTTTTTGTTTATTTTAGTTTTTACATATTTCAGGCTGAAGTTAATGTTGAAATGGTCCATTAGTTTTTTCTATCTCCTTTGATATTTTCTTGGAAGGAGTAATAAAACACAAGCATCCTACAAGTGTATTGTATAAGGCTCATTTCCTTAAATATTAAGATACTATCTTTCCTATATCACCAAGGCAATGGTTCTTTGGAATTTTTTGTGTGTGTGTGTTTGTGTGGTTGTTCAACCATGAACATGTTAGGAAAATAACCATATTTCACTCATACAAAATAATAAATTTCTAATAAGCTGGATGTGGTGGCTCAGGTCTGTAATCCTAGCTACTTGGGAGGATAAGGAGCTAGGATTCCTTGACCCAGGCTTTCAAGTCTAACCTAGATAATATAGGAAGATCTTGCCACAAAACAAACAAACAAACAAACAAACAAAAAAAACCCTGCTATTAAAAATGATTTTCTAGATAGAAATTCACCAAAAACTTTCTTCAAAATAATTTCAAATTTAATTTTCATTAAGGTCCGTATCATGAGCACATGGTTAATTTGACAGTAATCAGTATTTCATTTAGAATAATCTGTTGGTGTCAACCAGAATCACTTGGCCATCTTAACCTTCATTGTAAAGAAACCCAGATCCT
>NW_003852564.1:1801622-1804827 GCF_000181295.1 Otolemur garnettii
TGGATTTCCTCTTTTCTCTTAACAAGAAACTGGGTATCACATATTAGATTTAAAATATTTGCACATGTCCTCTTCAAGGTTTTGATCATTTCAGATCAAAGCCAAGAGTACATCTGAAATTTAGAAAGGAATGCAATCATTTTTTTCCCAGCTGTTTGATATTTCACCCTTGCAAAAACAATAATAATTCAATAAAAACATTTTTAAAGGAAGAAAAAGTTTAAATTGCAATTGAGGGCATATGTTGGTAAGCCTAAGCTACTTACTCTGGACAGTGAAACTAATCCCTGTGTTGGATCATGGAAAGTCTCCACAGATTGTTAGGAATTTCTATGTCATGACGTTTTGTTTGCTTGCTTTCATCAAGGTTTTTATAAGAAGGAAATAATTCCTCAGGTAGAATTTCAAATAACATTTCGGTTAAATGAAACAATTTCAGAATGTGACTAAGACACACATCCAGAGACCCAACTACCTAATGTGATGCTTCCTTGTTTTTTTCATAGAGATTTATATTCCTTTCTAGTTGCATGTATTTTTGGAGTCAAATTGTAGGTTTGGTGTTTGATGTTCCTTGTCTGCTTTGTTCTGTTTGACTCTATTTTCTGTTGCCTTGTCCTGTGTGATTTCATCTTAATTCTTGTTTAAATCCTCTTTGTGTTGGTTGCATGAATATCCCTCGCGCTGGTCCTCCTTGAGCAACAGTCATGTTCCTTTTCATTTCAGAAACAATCAAATGTACGACAGACAGGCAAACAAACAAAAAACTCAGAGAAACGCTTGTTGCCTCTTGCTGTTGCTGGGATTTCCCACTCACTCACTTTCTGTCTCTTTTCCTTGCTGTGTTGCCAACACCAAAAGAAAACCAAACAGAAAGATTGTGGAAGTACTTTGCTTTCTGAAGAGTGCTTTGAATCCACTAATTCAAAGTTGGAAAGAAATTTGAACGGTCCATTGATATTTTATTAAGAAAAAGAGGGCTTATAAATGTAGTTTCCACTGCAAGATAGACCCATAATATTCAATGCTCATTTGCCTCAGATTATTTATTTTTAACTTCTCATTTGGTCTGGCAATTACTTTTGGAATTAGCCATTAAAAGTAGAAGTAAAGGATGAGGGGCTGATGTCACACCTGGGACGTGAAGTCTACTCCCAAAGGAAAGAGGGAGGTCCTCTTCAGGAAAACTATGACCAAGGCACAAAAGTTAGGAGTGGTCAGCAGCTCTCCAGGTGCACTGTGGCTTACAGTGCAGAGCTATCGGTGCTAATATGGATATATAGGTAGACACAAAATAAGCCTAATGGTTTGCACACAGGCGCACTTTTGTACACAGAGTTGGCTCATGACTAAAACACATACGTATTCTCTGTCATCTCCTCAACTGATCCTTGACTGAAAGTTTTCTGTTTGGTATTTTATTTCCTCTATAAGGAATTATTTCTTGTGATGGTTTCCTCTCTTCAGTAGACTCACCACCATGCAATAGCATGCTTTCCTTGGGGTAAAGTCTCTGATAGACATATGGTCTACACCATGCTTATGACAACTTTTCATACGGGAGAGTTGCTGGAGCACCTGCGAGCAGCTTGATGTGTGCAACAAGCAGAATTACCCAGAGGTAACAGGATGTTAGGTTGGCTCTTTACTGTCTCAAGTTCAATTGTACAACAGAAGGTATCAGAACTGAATATGAGACAGATGTTTTTATGTAGATGTAAAAGGAAATGGTTTAAGAACCTCTAGCTAGCTTAGCAGTTCAAAAAAGGAGAGGCTGGAATATGAAAGGGATTTCTTTGCTGGAAGGAATGTTAGAGAAGAATGGGGAAGAATGGTGCTACCTGCTAATCTCAGCCTAATCAGGGGCTAGCCAATGGAACTACTCGGTAAACTTGAACCTACTGGCTGCAATTAGAAGAGATGACAAATCTGTGCCTGATTCAAGCAAGACAAATGAAGCAGATTGTGTACCGGGGATTGAATGACATAAGCTGGCTTTAGGACCGGAGCTAGTAAGTGGGGTTTTATCCTAGCCGCCTGCCGCTATATTAGTTTAGTTAGGTAAGAAATGAGTGGTTTTCAGGTTTTCAACCCCAAATAAAAAACTAGTGAGAAATTTTGGGTTTTCTTGCCTTTTATTTCTTAGGACCCCAGAAGGAGTCTTCAGCTATAGAGCTGATAGAGGTGTCACCTTCCTGGTCAAGGGTGTTTAGGAGAGAGGTGCTGGGGATGCTACTCTGTAGACAGTGTGGCCTCTTCATCCTCTAGGCACAGCAATGGCTCCGCTATCCACACAGGAAAGAGCTGTCCTAACCCTGTGGTACCTTCTTCCTCTGATTTTGAATTCAGTCAACACAATGATAGCCAGCAAAACCGTAGAGGCAGGAGTGAAAAAGGGGAGATAAACCATCTCTGACTGGGACCATTTCCTTATCTTGAAAACGGTCTCCTTTCCCAGAGGGAAACATTGAACTTTAAGTCAAATTCTGAGTTTTAACTTAAATCTGGCATGTTCATTCTTGAGACAAAACTATAATGCCTTAAAATATAAGTGATCATAGAACCAATTATTTTTGAGAATGAGGGAAAAATCATCGATATTCCAGAATTTTCACCTAGAGGCAGGTAAAAATTACCCACACTTAATAAATGTTAAGGCATTAGAATGATGGTACCAGGACACAAAAGTAAAATCGTACTTTGTTTGCTTTGCAAGTTCCATTTTTTCTGTGCTTAATTTGACTGTGCATATTTTGCCTCACTGAAATATTTTAAACTTGTCCCTCTTAGTTTTAGGGTTAGTGGAATATATTAATATTAAGTTAGATAAGTAGGGTAAATATTTTACAAAGTTTGTTGGTTCTTAGCATTTACTCTTAAAACTTTATTCTGGGTGATCAGAAGTTCTCTGTTGCTACAATGTGCTCTCCAGTTTTCTGAATTTTTGTTTTGCATTTTATGTCTTATAGAACTTTTGAGTTTACATATACTGTCACCATCCTTAAGGCGTACATGTAACTGTCACCATCCTTAACCCATTTGACATAGTAGCTGAACAAACACGGCTTTGTCTATTTTAGAGAAAAACATACCAACCTTTGCAGAAATGAAATAATTGCTCAAGTTTATATAGTTAACTTCTGGCAGGAGTAAGATTCCAACCCAGTCTTCCAATTACAGCTTTACAAATCCAGATCTTATATTT
>NW_003852564.1:1807208-1808121 GCF_000181295.1 Otolemur garnettii
CAGAGAAAAGTGAACTTCATTTCAGTATGAAGAATAGCAATATAGGGACTAGAGGAGAAATAAGATAACTATTTAAATGTTGAATGTCTTCTAGAGTTTTCTCGTAATCAGACCTCTATAAGAGACAGTTGAGTCTGGAGTTGAAGGGTGAGTTTCAGAACAGATATATAGCTTCGAGGGTCATCAACATTTTAGTAAGAAAGTATATTACTGGTATTTGTGGATAATCAAGTTTTTTTGTACAAGAAGAGAAGAATTACAGGGAATGTAGGTAGGTCCATAGAAAACTATTGTTTTACTCCATTCCACACCTAATGTAATTACTTCAGTTTTCATCTTCACTACCTCTTGGATTAACTACTGACATTTTACTTTGTCTTTCTGCATCCATCCCGTCATTCTCATCTCTGATTCATTTTCCATACAATCTATGCAAAATAACTTTGCGTATTTAAAGCAGATAAATATATCACAAACCCAAATAAAAGTCTGTTTCCTCTTTGCTAACAAAAGAAATCTCGATCATCTTAGCAAAGTTGGTATCTCTCACTATCTGAAAGTTGTATTGGCTGTGATTCCAGATAAAACGATTAAATGCTACACTGCTGGTGGGAATGCAAACTAATACACCTTTTGGAAAGATGTTTGGAGAACACTTAGAAATCAGCCTTCCATTCAATCCTACAATTCTTCTACTAGGTATATATCCAGAACACCAAAAATCACATTATAACAAAGGTATTTGTACCAGAATGTTTATTGCAACCCAACTCATAATTGCTAATCCATGGACGAAGCCCAAGTGCCCATCAATCCACAAATGGATTAATAAATTGTGGGTATATGTACACCATGGAATATTATGCAGCCTTAAAGAAAGATGGAGATTTTACCTCTTAAATGTTTACATGGA
>NW_003852564.1:1809066-1813886 GCF_000181295.1 Otolemur garnettii
GCTTTAGTTTCCAAAATTATATTTATGATAAACCAATAATTGGTTCACTATAAGAGAAATACAGATACTTGTATTTTACTTGGGATTTTAGTTTTTAAAAATAATACAGTTAGACCAATGATTACTTTTTTCCTGAGAACATATTTGACACCATATTTTTGCTCAAATAAAACACACTTATAGCTCAAATTATTTACTTGTGACAAAAATAAGTCAGGGAATAGGTGGGCAAAATATACAATCTTGTTGTATTTTTATGCTAACAAGCGCGAGGGAGCAGTAAGCTATTCTTTTTCTTATTTTTGATATCAGGTGTCCTCCACCTGCCTGTATGTGAATCAATACATGATGATTCAAATTATTAAAGTAGAGTGAAAGATAAAGGACAATAAAGGAGAGAAAGAATAGAAAATACATATTATAGTTTATTAAAATTAAGACATTTATTTCTGTTGTGTATAAGTATTTATTTATTGAAAACTAAAACATGTGTCGACCTAAATAAGCAACAGATAAGGGCAAAGAATAAAACATAGCATTTGCCATCTCACTGCTCTTTTATTTCATAAAAACATAGGATCTTATAAATCATGTAAGTAGTTCCATTTCTAGACATGAAATTATTTATTTGTTCAAAAGCTTTAAGGAAATTAAAGTGTTTCTTACACATCTTTTAATGTATGTTTGCTGTGGTCAGTGCCCCCATTACCACCTTCAATAAGCAACATGGGGATAGTGATTTGGAAATAATTATACTCTGTTTTCTTCTGAAATTCTACCCATGAATCAGTTAATTTATATGGAGATCTGCTAAGCTCACTAGCCATGTGTACTTCTTAATCCTTCTTTTATTAGCTATACTTATGAAAAAATTATACCATTATTTTCCTACAAGCCTCAAGGCTTAACTAATTTGTGTAGTCAAAAATATTTCCAAGTGGTCTTTCTTTCTGATTAATGAATTATTTTCACTGCTTTTCTCTGTTGAACTGAATGTATCTCATTATTGGTGCCTGTGCGCTCTATTCCGTGGGTGAGAGCAGCACTCGCAGAAGCGCTGCCTTCACGGACCTGCAGGGTCAGGGGTTCCCAGCATGTACTTATCCATCAGTGGTAATAGTCACCCAGCAAAGGCAGGAGTAATTTTTTTATAGTTGGTTATTATTTACATTATTTTTATAAAGGCAAGGTCCATCTATGAGGGGAGAAAGAACTTGTATTTTCTAAATTTGGGAATTCTGGCAATCAGTCTAACACTTGTGGAAGATTTCCAACCTAACAGGGTGACAATAAAAAGAGTATTTTGAAAATAAGATTATACCCATTGGTTATTTATTTATATGTCTCTCCAAAACCCTGTACCTTGAACACTTAAATTCCATTTTCATAAATATTTCTGAAAGGTTAAATATACAAGTTTAGTTACTCTAACCCTTCTTTGTGTTCTAATTTTATAAATCCTCCAGATTTCAAGTGAGCACTTACAATGTTTTATTGTTTTGTAGATTTCTTTATGATATAGGTTTGAAGAAATTTAAATTTTGTAATGTGAATGTGAAAGCAGATATTCAGTAACAACATTACTAGAATTTCTTTATTCAGTAGATCTTTAGTCTTGGGGATTCTAAGAATGAAACCACAAACCATGGATCAGTGGTAAGTCAAGATTTTATTAGACACAAAGGAATATAGAAGGAGTAAAAATCACCAGACCATCTGGCAAAGGGGAAGACCCAAGTCAGAAGTCTCCCACAAGAGTTCTTTGTCTAGGGGTATATATAGTATTAGGTCTTTGCAATTTTTGCAACAGGGAAGAAATTAGGGTGTGTATTCCCTACTTAAGGTGGAACCATGCAAAACCTTTTAGGTTGCTTTCTTCATGACCTTGTTAGAGCCCAGATTGTGTGGCCTGGAAAGGGCAGCCTAGAGATGGGGGTCTGATTTCTGAGGTCACCTGGGCTTACAGAGTAGGAGGTCCCTATCCAGTCCTGTATCAAGAGGATACGTCAATGTGTTAAATGAGTCCTGCAGCTGGCCTGAGGAATGTTCCAGGCAAGGGCATGCCTAGTGAGCTCAGAAGGGGGTCACAGTGAATGCGGAAACAGGGCCAAGGAGCAAATAGTAAGATACAAGGTAAAAAAGGTAACAGATCTAGTTTTTGTAAGCATTATAGCATTGTAAAATCATTTTGTTGGGGTTCAGGCAGGCGTTTATGCGCTAAGTATTTGGTGTGCTGTTGGCCAAAGAATGCCCAGACTTACAAAAAGCAAGACAAGTGTGAAGCAAAGTTTATTATAGAAGAGAAAAATAAGTTTACAGAGCAAGAGAAAGAACTAAGTTTACAAAACAAGATACATTTGCCATAGACAAGGAATGGGCCTTCTTGTAAGGATCTGGGGCCCTGTTTCATGTTGTCTGTATTGGCCTGGCCCCTTTTGGTGGTTTAGACTTCACTATGGAACCCCTAACCCTAACACTAACCCTAACCCACCATGATAATTAGCTTTCAATTTCTCTACGTGAATTTCCAAATCCTATTGTGCCCAGGCTGCCTGGCCCCTGGGTCACTTCTCCTTCCCAAGGTGTGGCAGTTGTTCCAGGATAATATTAAGGTGGGAATCTCTAAGAAGGAGTCCCTGTCCTCATTGCTCTTCCCAAGTGGGACAATTGCTGAAGGCAGCACCAAGGCAGAGCCCTCATTTTGTCCTTTATCTCTAGGAGAGCCAGAATCCTAACTATTTACTTATAAATTTGGCTTTAATAAACCAAACTACAAGATGTTAAGAAATCCATATAAATGGATATATGATATCTGCTTAATTATATCTTTCTACAGTTATTTCAGGTTATGAACACTGCAATGAGGCTAGATTATAGACCAGTTATAATACACTTTAAGAGATGGCAAGAATCCAAGTGACAGATGATGATGGCTTTAAGAATTAGAGGTGATGAGAAGTGATATGATTCTGGTTATTTCTGAAAGATTTGTTGACAGATCTGATGTAGGGTGTGAAAGGAAAAGAGATGTTAAAGATGTATTGAAAGATTTGGTTTAGTTGTAGCTGGAATTTCTCTGTCCAGTCCCCGATCTCATAGTTCCAAAAACAAAACCACAGACCATGCAAGCATGTGAAAGGACAGAGTTTACTGAAAGATGAAAGAGACAGGCTGCTTTTTGTGACCTTATCTGAGCCCAGAGTGAGATGAGGGTCTGTGATGAGAATGATTTCTGAGCTCTGTCCAGCCCTTAATGGGGGAACCCTGCATCTCAGTGAACTAGAAAAATGAAATTGGCATTTGTGTACTGGAAATACTTTGCATTTGATAACGTTCAGGTGAGAAGGTCAGTCTTGAACATGTTGAATTTTATTTGCTTATTGTTTATCTAGGAAGGTATTTATATCTTTGTCTATATTTATATCTATGTTTATCTATATTGTGGCATTTAAAAATGTATGGGCAAAAATTCAGGAAAAATTCTATGTTGGAATTATATATTTAGAAAGCATCATCATAGAAATGGTATTGAAAGCCTTCAACTGGAAAAGATCATTCAATGAGTTAGTCTATATAGAAAAAAAAAAAGAGGGAGAGAAGGGAAAGGAGGAGGAAAAGGAAAAAGAAGAGGAGGAAGAAGAAGAAGAAAAGGAGGAGTCCTGGAACATTCCACTATTCACTGGAATTCTCCCCAGCAAAGGAGACTGGTGATGTCAGAGAAAACCAAGGGCAGTGATTTGCTTTGCAAAAATAGAAATCAGGGACAGTCAAGTAAAGGAAGAGCTTCAAGAAAAATGAGGCAATTGACTGGGGTAAATCATGTTTATACATCAAGTAGATTGCTAACAGAAAGCATATGATTAGAATTAACAATATGGTTAGTCCCTGATGATTTGTAAGAGTCATACTCACAAACATACAACAGAATTTTGGTGGAAGTTTGACTGATTAAAACTATTACAATGGTCTCAAAAGAGATCCAGAAGTCAGCGAGTATAATGCTTTGCCACAAGGGAAAGGAAAAAGGGAGGTAAGTGAAGTCAAAAGCAGATTTTTTTTTTCTCTTAATCAATAGGATAAATAAGACATCTTTGAATTCATAAGGATTACTAATTAAGAGGGGAAATGTTGAAATAGAACAAGTAAATTTGAATCTCTGGAGCAACATTCTTAGTGGGTAAAGTGGGGTAGAATCTAGAGGAAAGAATTAGTAGAATACTAGAATAAGTATTAAGAAAGCAGAGTATGTCCGTATTAATAACAAGATGATCAGAATTACATAGGCTCCACTCCAGGAAAGGGTAAAGTGATGGAATTTCACGTTCTTTTTTTAAAAAAACTATTTCAATGTTACCTGTATACCAAGCACTAAAGGGTGGTTTGTGTGTTCATATATGTTAAAAGTGGTGGCCTGCTCAACTTATTATTATTGTGTATGTAATAAATGTCTGGAAAGAATTGAAATTAATTTAAAAATAAAGTCAATTAAAAATAAATACACTACTAATTTGGTTATAATAAAACAGATATTGAGACTTATGAATGTATTCATATATTTTTATAAAATTACTTAATTACTAATCCAGGAAAAAATTTACTTAAAATACTCAAAAAAATAGACAAAAGTTTGTTCATTATTTGCTTAACTCTGTAGTTTATCAGGATGATTACAGACAGGCAGCTCCTCTAAAGCTGTGGAACATTAGTGGTGGTATGAACATGAACACCATCAGCCATGTATGTCACAATTGGAAAGAAAGTAGAAAGGATTTCCAAAAAATGTATGAGTTCTCACGAAGAAGAAACTGAGATAGAGACAT
>NW_003852564.1:1814248-1817488 GCF_000181295.1 Otolemur garnettii
AGAAATCAGAGCCAGAAGACTGGGAAACTGTAGAAAGATTAATAATATCATTGAAAATCCAATTTGCCTGCACAGAAAATCATATTTTCTGGGAGAAATATTAATATAGGAGATGTCTAAATGGGTTATTTAAAGATTAAATTTCAAAGGATGAAGGAGTAAGAACTAAAACAAAGTCAAATAAATAAGGACTAATATTGCAGAAACTTGAGATTTATGAGTGATTGATTGCCACCTGCTTGAATGCCTTTTGATGATGGTAAAATGTAAACAATTATTCAGAGTTCTACATTTTCAAAGAATTTGTGGAGATCATTAAATATATTTTACTTAAATTAGGCCAGAGATATTTAAGATACCCTCTGTGGCCGGTTAGTGTGCAAGTGTGGGAATAGAAAGGGATGTAAACCTCACATTTGGATATAAGATTTTAAATATTTTTTTTTCCGTAGAAGGACAGTGGTGGAGTTTATTTCTACAGATAAAATTAATGAACACAATCATTTATCTTTTCATGTCATTTCAATCCTTTTATAATGGTATTATATTTTCTGAAAAATTGATTTAGATATTAGATAAAATATGTCTCAATATTTCCATATATTGGGAATATATAAATATGGCACCCCATTCATGCTACGACAACTCTGCCGCAGTATTTCCGTACTGGACAGATTAGGGTTTTCTTTTTGTAATTGATGAACTGCTAACGAGACTCACTCTCTCTGTCCCAAATACATTTTTTGGAATTGTATTCACACATAATGGAATTTTATTTTGTTAGGACTAGACAGTGTAACCCTTCACTTGTCTAATTTATTTCATTAGAGAATATCAATACAATGTCATGAAACCATATTTTAAAAGCATCAGAATTTTTTTGGCTTTCAAATCTGCTCCAAAATGAAATAGTAAAGATAGTTCTCCCTGGCAAAATTGCACGCAGCCATGCTTTTCTAGCAAGTCTTAGTTTGATAGCAGTCTTCTCCAGAAAGGCCCTGAACTTCAGTTATACCTGTCCAACATCTACACATACGTTAAGGCCAAACTCAAGACTTATAACTACCTGACATTTAGTTTGAGTGAAACTTCCACTCGGAATTAACACTGAAGATTTCTCTGCCTTCATCCATTTCTTAAATTTTTTACAAATTTTCTTACATCATTCCATACCTTAACATATTTGCATTTTTTGCCCTTATATCTATCTTTAAGTTTCTTGAAGTTGAAAGCTAAATTTTTACTTTATCTTTTCTTTCCGTGGCTTCCAGTGATACAGGGTTCCCCAGCTCAGGGCTGGGCAGGGGCTCCCTCTACTTACTGGGCCTGGATGAGTTCATAAATCGGTCTCAGCACAGACCTCATGTCTAGGCACAAACAGGTCCCATACAGGCCATATTCTATGGCTACAAGCTCATAAAAAATTGGCCTGGCAAATATTCCACCTGGAGCTACCACTCCATCTGGAAGCAGAGAAGAGCTTGCCTGGATCAAAGACTGCAAGGACTACATTCCTCTGTTCTATGGCAGTCTTAAAATTTACTTCTACCCTAGTCCTGGCTCCAAATGGTCATGATATGTTCCATATCCTGAACCCCAAACCCTTCATTTGTAGGATAGGAAAACCAAGATATAAATCCTTAGACAGAAGACCCAAACAGGCTTCCCACGTGGATCCTCCTTTGCTATAGGAGCCTTTCTTATCTTTTATCTTCCATTAAAATCTATCCTGTGGCTTACTTGGTGGTTAGAGGAGTCATTCTTCAAATCTCTGAAACTAGGGACTTGTCAGAGAGAGATTTCAGCTACAGTAGTACTGAAAAAAGTTAAATTGGCCAAATATATAATTTTAAATTAATTAAATAAGACTTTATTTCAATTCATATGTTTAAGGGAATAATGAACTGCATGTGGATAGCTTCTTCTAGTATGGAGAAGATGAGGAAATAAAATATGACTACTAAAAATAAGACAATTTTGTGTTGAATTATATGGACTCAACAGTCACTCAAATGATTTTCAAAGTTGTCTAAGATTGCAGCCTGGAGGAATAGCATCATAAAACTGCTAACCTAAATGAAGTTATTCTGTAGATGAACTTATTTTGTGTTATTTTTCTTTGTTAAGATTCTGATGCAGCTCAGAGACCCAAATTAATTTTAAGTTTCATCATCAATAAGAAGATGGGGGAAAGTTCCTGTTACTACCAACCTCAACGTGGAGAGAAATGATGGGCAAAAGCTGTGGCAGAGCATCGCGGAACCGGCTGAGAGCACGAGGCTGTATTTCAAACTCCTTGTCTGAGAGCTCAGTCACTTTATTAAAACATGCTGCAAAGTCATCTGTTGAGAATCAACAAAAACATTTTATGAACAGGAGGGAGTGAAAGGTTTGGCAGTTGTTACACTCCAAATACCAAGCTTAATTAGAGATACTAGATGTAAGAAATCACCATTATCATCACCATATTATTCTGCTCAGACTGTATTTTATTTCATTCTCTCATTCTCACAATGCTGTCTAGTAAGTACTATTATTTTCCCCACTTTTTTTTGTTTGTTTGTTTTGAGACAGAGTCTCAATCTATTGCCCTGGGTAGAGTGCTGTGGCGTCAGATTCTTGGGCTTAAATGATTCTCTTGCCTCAGCCCCCCAAGTAGCTGGGACTACAAGTGCCAGCCACTATGCCTCGCTATGTTGTTGTTGTTGTTGCAGTTGTCATTGTTGTTTAGCTGGCCTGGGCCGGGTTTGAACCCATCAGCCTGGGTCTATGTGGCTGGTGTTGTAACCACTGTGCTACAAGCGCTGAGCCTACTTTCCCCATTTCTTAGAAGAAAGAATTAGGAATTAGACTAATTAGGAAAGTTGTTAGAGATCACATTAAGAAAGAAGTGATTTGATTTTTTTTATGTGAACTTTGAATAAACTCATGCCGTTAATGTATGTGATAGTTAAATATTAATATACCGTGATGTGATAGTTAAATATTAATATACCACAGTTTACAAATATTATCAGATTTTTTTCTCTATATAACTGTTCTTTTTTGTTCCAGATGCTAAATTGTAAATGTGGACTGTTTCAGGTTGCAAAGAAACCAAAACGTACAGCTACTCCACAGATTTCTGTCTCTCATCTCTCTCTCTCTCTCTCTCAATATATTTTTTATCTTCCATACAAAGAAAAAAATTAAATGAAAATGTTATAACATTAAAACGTCACTCTGAATGTTTCTTTGAGA
>NW_003852564.1:1817684-1843527 GCF_000181295.1 Otolemur garnettii
GACTGAGTAATTTGTGGTAGTGGGATACTACATTTGCGCTCTCCCCTGAGGGGAAGAAAAAGTTAAGATGTAAGAAGGAATACTACTTCAATATTTGTTTCCAAGCTGATAAAAGTCTAGGCGTAATAGTAGGATACTTATATAAGACAGTCATTTTGTCAGAGATACTATTGATGTAGAAAATCTCTAAATTTTTTTATTTTGCTTTTAATTTAAATTTTTTTTAAAAGTCAGATTACAATGTTTAGATTTGTTAGGTAGAGTCCCTGTAGTACTCGTGTCCTGCACCCATGAGGTATATATATACCCTTACATTGTGCCCATTAAATGGGAGCACACTAATCCTCCACCTTCCTCCTCCTTCCCTCCTCCCTGTTTCTCCTTCCCCCTAATTTGAATTGAGTCAAGTTTTTCTCTTGTATGGGTGTGTATTAGATTGTCTACTGTCTTCATATTAATGCTGAGTACATTAGATATTTGCTTTTCCATTCTTGTAATACTTTATGAAGAAGAATGTGTTTCAACTCCATCCAGGTTAATACAATTGATGTAGTCTCTGTCTTTTTTATGACTCAGTAGTATTCCATGGTCTATATATATCCCAGTTAATTAATCCATTCCTGGGTCAATGGGCATTTAGGTTGTTTCAACATCTTGGTGATTGTAAATTCAGCTGCAATAAACAAATCTATTGCAAATGTCCTTAAAATAAAATAATTTTTTTTCTTCTGAGTAGATGGCTAGTCATGGGGTTGCAGGATAAAATGGAAGGTCTAACTTGAGTTCTTTGAGGATTCTCCATACTTCTGTCCAAGAGGCTGTATGACAGACGAACGGCTAACAGATATATAAAAAAAAATGCTCCTGGTCTGTAATCACTGAGCAATGCAAATCAAAACCACTCTGAGATATCACCTAACTCCATTGAGACTAGCCCCTATTACAAAAATTGCAGATCCTGGCGTGGATGTGGAGAGAAGGGAACACTTTCACACTGTTGCTGGACCTCTGAAACGTTTTAATATATTTTTTCTGACTCTGGTCTTAACACATAAACTTGGAAGAAGGTTTCCTTCAGAAGATACAACAGGTTGATAGCATGTCTTCTCTTTTGTTATTTGCAGAAGGGTCTATCTACTTGTGAAGTAGCAAAGTTTAGGTGTTAAGAATCCAGTTCTGAAATCAGACTACATTGGCTTGTATTCCAGCTCCATCACTTACTGACACAGCATTAAGAAAATTTCTTACGCTTCCTTTGCCTCACTTTCCTCACCTTTAAAATGAGCTTATTAATTAGATGATGTACAGCATGGGTTGTTACAAAGATTATATGAGTTGATAATGTCTAGTACACAAATCTTTAATTCTTATAATCAAGCAATCACTTGGTCATACATATAGAGTGCTGTCAAAAATTAGAAAATAACTCTAAAGGTCTAGAATAGCATTTATCAGTAACTTAGAATCCTGGCAAAAATCTTGCTCCGTCCTTGCTGCCTCTTACATAGACTAAGATTCCTGTGATTACTATGTCAGAATGTGCTGCCTGCCTCTTTCTGGTCGTTATCACAGAATGGTAGCTATGATCTGCTTTGCAACTCAAATAATGATGTGTAACTTTCCTCATAAACCAGATTCCAAGGAGAAAGGGTTACTCATCCTGACAGATGTGAAAGAGACTAGGCAAAAAAGAAGCTTAGTCAGCTCGGCATCTGTAGCACAATTGTTATGGCGCCAGCCACATACACCAAGGCTTGTGGGCTCTAACTGAGCGGGGGCCAACTGCAACAAAAAAATAGCGGGTATTGTGACGGGTGCCTGTCGTCCCAGCTACTGGGAGGCTGAGGCTAGTCCTTGCAGATGAGGCTCTATTTTATTTTTCATTGTTGGGATTTGAGCCACAGTGGCGATGCTAACTTATGCACCAGTCTAATTCTCTGTTGGCACGCCTATTTCATTCTCCTAACATGTAAGACTGTTAATGAGGAGTTGATCGTCTTCAAGTGTTGGACTCAGCATTGCATGTTGTATTCTAGGTAATTTCATGCAGAACTGTAGCATTTATTTGCTTCTCTCACCCTAAAGCACTCAATGAAATGGAAATATTGTTAAATTAAAACTTGTATACTATATACAATATAACACAGAATCGCAAATACTATGCGCGCTTTTTTGGAGACACGATGGAGCTGAGGAGGTTTAGAATATGGACACCAGAGATGATCACAGAAAGGAAAGATCTTTCTTGTATAGACTTAAACAATAATTAGGCAAACAGTAAGCATCTTTTTCTTAATTCTTTTTGGCTCTTCCTAAAGTCTTATGAGTTATTTTATAATCATACAGGAAGACGAGGCAAAGCACATAAGGAAAGTATTTGTCTGAGTTCATTGTCTAGCTGCAGTTCTGTCCGTACAATGGCTGAAGCGCCTCGTTTTGAAGGATTTTGTTGCGAGGATGGTAGTGAGTGAAAAAGTGATGTGCAGAGACCTCTAGAGACTAGAAAGCTTAACTGCACTTAAAGCCATGGAGATGTGCTTCAATGCTGTAGTGTAATTGAATTACTCAGGGAGCTGTAACCAGCTATAAAGAGAACTAGGTACTATTCTTTTCCTAGTCATGTGGTTAAAATGAGTGTTCTCAAAAGCCTTATGCTTTTGGCTATTTTCTTCTTAATGAGTTAATTGAAGTAAAATGTGTTTTACAATCGCTGTACTGCAAAAACAGTGATCAAACCACAGATGTTCATACCAAAAAAATATAAATTATCAATTTGGGAAGAACATTTATTTTTAGAAATACTTAGTAAGCATTTACCTGCTGCCCTGAAATAAAGATGTTTTATTTACCTTACCATTTACTTGTTTTAGAAAAAAAAATCTCAGATATTATTCACATTTGTTTCCCTTTTGTGATTTGTGCATTCCTCATTTTGATATCTGTGAGTGGCTGGCAGATTCTTTCAATGCCTCTTAGTAATCATATAAGTAATTATTGGAATGAAAACACCACAGATTACAATGTTGCACATTTTATAATCCTTTCTGTTCTCATTTTAACTGATTTTTTTTTCTTCCATACACTAAGTTAAGTGTTAAATATTTCCTGCTACCAAGAAACAGATCAGTTAAACAAGTGTAGCTCCTCTCTGGCAGATGTGTAAGTGTACTGTACTAGCCATTAGTATATTACTCGAGGATTCTCCACACAACAGAGCCCAATTAGGAGTGTGGGGGGGATGGAGAAAGGAAAGGAAGGATAAGACAAAAAAAAAAGAGAAAAGGAGAAATATAGAGAGAAATGTATTCTTATGGTATTATGTAGGCTGGCAAATCCACGGTCTACAGGGCAGGGAGATAGGTTTATAAGTTTGAGATCCCAGGGAAGAGTGGAAGAGTTGATGTTGTAGTTTCTAGTCCAAAGGCAGCTTGAAGGCAAATTTCCTTTTAAGGATTTTAATCAATTTGATGAAGTCCACACATGTTAAGAGAGACCAAAAATCACTTTATAATAAAGATATATGCACTAGATTGATCATTGTAGCTCAATTCATAAAAGCTGAGTCATTGAAGAAGCCCAAGTGCCCATTGATGCATGAATGGATTAATAAATTGTAGTATATGTATACCATGGAATATTATGCAGCCTTAAAAAAGATGGAGACTTTACCTCTTTTACATTTACATGGATGGAGCTGCAACATATCCTACTTTGTAAAGTATCTCAAGAATGGAAGAAAAAATATCCAATGTATTCAGTACTATTATGAAACCAATTTACAATGACTCATACTTTCCTATGAAGAATAGACCACAACTATGGCCCAAGATGAAAGAGGAAGGAGGGAGGAATGGGAGGGGAGGGGGAAGGTCAGATCCAGGGAGGGTTAATGGTGGGATCACACCTATGGTGCATACTGCAAGGGTACATGTCGGATCTATTAAGTATAGAGTATAAATGTCTTAACACAGTAAGTAGGTAAACAAGATGAGGTATATATTAACCAGTGTAAATGTTCCTAATTCTATATGAAATCAGCACCTTTCAGTACCCTATAAATGCATTAATGTGTACCTGATCTAAGTGTGTATGATTTAATAACAAATTTTTTAAAAAGATAGTAATCTGTCTTACTCAAAATTTACTGATTTAAATGTTAATCAGATCGGAAAGATACCTTCACAGCAATATCTAGAATAACATTTGACCCCAAACAGAGAACCATGGCATAGCCAAGTTAATACTTAAAAATGACCATGATGCTGAGTAAATATATAATAACTTCATCAAATCTGATGGCTCCAAGTGAACCAGAAAATATCAGAGCAAGCAAAACATAGACACAAATCTACACATAGACAATACAGTTGCACAGTAACTAGTAATTTTTTCTTTATGCATACTATAACTTTTACCTAATCATAGTGAAATATTTATCACAATGGAAGCATTTCCAAGCATTTACCTGAGAATTAAAATTGCCTGCTACATGACATCCAATCTACCATATTCTCTTACTGTTGATTTCATGGCAAAAAGTAAATCAGAATTTAAAATTCCATTATTTTTATAATTCACACCTACATTGACTCAAGACAGATGTCTTTTAATTGAGTAACGGGCTTTTTTTTCTTGTAGACATGTTGATTCATATGTATTTGACATATTCATTTCATATAAAGATGGAAATATTCAGAAATTTAAATTTATCATTATCTATATCTATTTCTGGATATCATTCTTTTCCATTATTCCTCTTATCTGTCTTTATATATGACTTTGCAGTTCCATATTAATTTTGGAATTATCCTTGTTGATTTCCATAAAAATACCAGCTGGAACTTTGGGGTTAATTTAAGTATGTAGTGTTATTTAGGATAATTGATGCTTAAAATTCTTTGGTTTTGTGATCCTGAACATAGTACCTGTTCTTATTGAATTTATATTTCATTTGATTTCTCTTTGAAGTTTATAGTTTTCAGCATATTAGAACTGCAGCCCAGTTGTAAGAACTAATGTGATAATTTAAGAATTCATTATGATAATTTCAGTCAATAATAATTTTAATCTATGAAGAAATTATTGTTATTGCCTCTTGGTTTCTTTTCCTTTCTTCCTGTCTAATTGCATTTTTAGTAAGTCGCCTATTATGTTCTTCAGGTCTTCAAAAGGTGACCTGAGGAATTAACCTGTTTCTTTCTTCTTGCTCTTTTTGCCACACTAACTGGAAGTGGAAATTTTATTTCTTTTTATGAGTGAAGATAAATTAATTGAAATACTATTCAGAGGACAACAATCCTGCCAGAAAACATATGCCAGGATTCCAGGAGATGGGCCATTGTGACTTCATTCACCAAGTCTGGTCTCTGTGGTTTTCCAGCAAGACCCCGTCGTTTGGGGTGGTATTTATTGCCAACAACTTAAAAGTCACTGCTCCCTTTTAGCTTTTAGAATCTCATGGACAATCTCCTGGAAAAACTAGTAGTCAAAGACATTTCAGAAGGCAGATAATCCCCAAGGCTGAATAACTGTGTAGGGGAACTACATTCCACAGCCCTGCTGCCAGTGCTTGTTGTGGGCCAGACAAGCTTGCTAAAAGTATGGGGTCTTGTAAACAGCAGAGGTGGGAAGCCAAGTTTAGTTCTCTGATAATACGCATACACTTAACAACCCTTAGAGACGGCTTCACAACACCTAATAACTTTCCAGTACTCTTCTCCTTTGAGAGATTTGGCAACTATGTTCAGTGTTTCCTATTTATCTTACTTTCTTCAAAAAACATATCTTTGTATTGACTTACAAAATGATACTTAAGTTTCAGGATATCTTTTCCATAGTTCTGTAGACTATTTTAATCATGAACTATTCAAATACATTCTGGTGTTTTAAAATTTTTCTTTCTATCCTTTAGGAAATGTTAACTAAGTGAAAAATTGAGTGAAAGCTTTACTGCGCACATATCTTGTGAAGAATTAAGTAAGTATATACTATTCAGATGAATATCAATTTGATGCATTATGTATAGAAATCTTAGCCTTCAATGTTTAAAAATCTAACCAGCAAAATTTTCTCAGTTGTATGCAAAATTAATTTACCTAGGCTAGGACCAGCCTTATCCAATTCTGAAAAAAAGACTTGAAACTATGTAGATAAAATATGATGAAAAGCAAAATGATTTACTGAAGTAGCCATGGTCTGGGGTCAGTCATTCTTTACACATGTTTTGATTGTACACAGTGTATCTTGTTGCCTCAGATGCTGTTGGCAGAAAGCCTTCCGCTATAGCTTCTCATGTAGAGAGCAACTTTGCCCAAGGTCATCCTCTAGCCAATGACTGGTCCAAGCGAGCTTACAATGTCTACTGTAGACCAAAGTGAATAACGCTGAGACACCATTTCAGCTGTACAGATGCCAATGATACTGGCTGAAGCTGCCAGGCCTGAAGTTACTTGATTTCTTTGCACAACCTGCTTCTCCTGCTTCTTCTGCCTCTTTTCCAAAGTCCTTCCTTAGTAAGTGTCCTGAAGGCTAAATTACTCCAGAATCTTCTTCCCACTGGGGGTGGGGGACCTGTCACAAATCCTGCTACTTAACTCAGAACACTTTGGCTTCATATGTATATTTTGAGGCTGTGTTACTTCACCTGTCTAAGGTTACAAATAATACACACTCATTGGGTGTGGCAAATTCTACTGTTATTGAGTAATGATCTCTCCCTGCTGTGGTAATTTTATCTTAAAACTGTACTTTGCCAGAGATTCATTTTGCTACCACTGCTTGACTTTTGTTTTAAATATGCATCAACATTTTTTTTCTCTTAGGTGTGTATTTTGTAGATAGTATGCACATATACGTCTGTATTAAAAGTTCTATTTAAGAGTATTCTTTGAACAGAGTAGTTGAAAGCTTTATGTTCAGCTATAATGTCTATGCTTGGTTGGTATTATTGACTTTGTAGTTGATTTTCTTCTTGTTTCCTCTTTCTTCTATTTCTTGCTATGTGCTTTATGTTTTGTTTTTATTCGTATTATTCAGTGATCGGAGAGGCATATGCCACTCTTCCACTTGGCAGTGGTAAACATAAAGTTTAAAGCAGGCACCTCTGTTTTTCAAATCTTGGCAGACAGTATGTGGGGAAACTATCTTCATAACCAAAAGAGCAAAAGCAGTATATCTCTTGTGCATTTTAATTTGCACTTGATTCTAAGAAACTCATTATAGGAGATGAGTTTTGCAACAGTTCTTCCTTAGGAACATAAGGCAATGAGCAATTGAGATACACAAGAACATTTTATATTTTTGGATCCAAATTTCATAATTTTAGAATTGTTTTGTTTACATGTTTTTGTATGACTAACACTAAACTCACTCAAATATAGTTTGATGTTGAAAGGAACTGAGCTCAGTTTGTGAGTATTTATGCAGAATCCCTCTTGTAACCAAAATAATTCCACTGAAATCAAACATAGTTTACTTAACAACACATTTACAAAATACTGTGTATGTTTTCCCAGCAAACAAACCATTCAGCACCCACAAATTTGATGTTTTTGCTAACCTTTTCATCAAAAGCTGTTTCAAAAAAGATGTGAGAAGATTAGCAAATGATTAGTTGAAACTTTCTATTTTAGTGTAATCAAATAGTTCACATTTCTGGATTGCATTTTTTTTAATAGACTAGTATTATTTCTTACTCAGCCCAGCTGTTTTTGACAGACGGAATAGTGTAATTTGGGAAGTGGCAAAAGAAGCTTATAAACTAACTACAGAGATAGAAAATTACCTCCCGTGCTAAATACCAGGGGAATCTACAAGATAAGAGTAAACGAACTCCACCATTCACAATAATGGCATATGTGCACAACAACTGGACGTGGGGGAATACTTGAGTATTTTCTTTGGCTGTATCACATAGTACATCGTAACTAACTTTTGCGTTTAAAAATTAGAAGTGCAGTGTATTAAAGTATTAAGATATAATTCTGACATCATCAGCTATAATTTGTGATCACCTGTTCCATAATTCCTGTTATTATTTTAATTTTTATTTCCTAGTCAGAACATTATGGCAATTATTTTATGTGTTCTACTCTGAATCATTATTTATAAAAATGATCAGACATGAACATAATTGCTAAAAATCAGCTCTTATTTTTACAGTGTTGCAGCCATAGTTTTCTTTTTGCTTTCTTGACTGTGACAAATTAATTCTTATCTCAAGTTTATGGTTTTACTATTTCTCCTTTAATAAAAAAACTTCTCTGGATTTTCACCTGTCTTGGGCAAAGATCATGAGTTCCTGAGACCACCCTGAGGCTCAGTAATTTGCTAGAAGAACTCCCAATACTCACACTAGCCATTATACTCGTGGATACACAGTGTTTCAGTGAAAGGATATTGACTAAAATAAGCATTGGAAAAGGCAGGGCAGAGTCCAGGAAAATGTGGGGCAGAACTTCCATTTGTCCTCTTACAGGGATGTCATGTAAGCAACAGTTCTCCCCACAACAATGTGACAATACGCATCAAAAATTGCCAGTAAAAAAAATGTCACCTAAGCATTGGTGCCCAAAGATTTTGCAGGGGATTGGTCAGATAAACAAGGCAGAAAGATCACATAGCTGATGTTGGCTCTAACCCATTTAGACATGGATCTGATACCATATGGCCCAAGACCCTAATCATAAATCAAATTAGTATAGAACTATCTAGAGTGGTCCAAGACCCCAGGCAATCACAAACATCCTATAAGGCATGGCATTCCAAAGGCTTGGAGGGTTCCCCTCATAGGTGAAGGCAAAGAGCCAGATCTTTTGGGGGGCAACATTAATCTTTTACTGCACAGCTTGTTTCCTCATTTTATCCAAGTAGTTCTGATCAACACTTACTGTATTATTATCTAAAAAAGTAATCTAAAATACCCACTAGTTCCATCACTCCTCATTCTGCTTTTTTTTTTTTTAACTTTCCTTACCCCAAAACGACATATTCCTGTATTTATTTATATCTATGTTCCTGTCTCCCCAACTAGAAGAAGAGCTCGTGACGAAGAGGGATTTTTTTTTTTTTCTCATTCACCATTGCATCTCCAGGAATCAGGTCCTGAAAAGAAATTTTCAATTAGTGACTCTAAAACAGAATGACTTTATCTCACATGTACTCTATTTCTCTTGATTGATAATTGATCAAAATCTCTCTCCATTGGTGTATCTATAGCAATTTCTTAAACAAGATCTGATGTGGAGTTAATATTTTGAGGGGAGAGGTAGAGTATAGTGGAGTACAAAAACTCAAATTATTTTTTGTACCCTAGTATTGTTCTTTTATCACACAGAGATAAAAATATTAAACAGGCTGGTTTTCATTCTGTATGTGGGATTATCAAAATTTGATAAGTGATATGTTCTTAGAAAGTTGAATAAAGATCTGTCATCGTTTTAGAAATAAATTGTTAATTTAAACTATATACTGAAATTTTAAAAATTTAGTTTTTAATCCATTTATAAAAGTAACACGCAGGTTAGTTGTTTAGATCTATCAAATCATGAAGAATGAAAATCCTGTTTATTTCTTTCTTAGATATTAAGTTGTATAATTTACTCTTTAGAAAAATAGAAAATAAACATCTAGTGTTATATTTAAGGTAATTTTAATAAAAAAATTCAGCATATTGGAAAGATTGGGTAGGATATATAGCCCTTCTGTGGACATCACTGAAATATTCACATACAGAATAATATATATAACATAATTACCCTGTCCTAGATCTTAATATCAGTGTATACTGAGAATGTCCTTTGAAAAGGAATGATACAACACTCGCGTAGGATTTGTATACAGGTTTCTTCCTACTAATTATAAAAGTATTACTAAGTGTTTTATTCCACTTTTCTCTGTGGAAACTCTAGTTAGTACCTTTCTATTAAATAAATGTATATGAAGAAAAGTATATCACTGAAAGAATAAAGAGACAGGGTACCTGGAGATGGTTTTACATGATTCCTTGCTGAGTAACATAACATATGGACATATTTTTCTCTCTCATTGTTTGGCAGAAAATTATCTTCTGCTTGCATTAGTGACAGGAAAGGAAGTTGTCGTAGTGTGAGGGCAAATTATTCTGTGTAAGGCTCACAAAACAGACAGTGCTCATCACGGACAACATAAAACTCACTTTAAAAATTGGTTTTTAGGAGAAACAAAAATAATTATGGTATGTAGGATTTATAATATTTCTTTATTTAGATACTCAGAAAAGGCCTAATGTTGTCTTTATAGCACTAGATTACATCTACTATGAGTCAGATTCTGCATTAGAGAAAAGTTACCAACTTAAATGATGAAAATGATTTGGAGGTGCATTTCATAGACTTATACAACTGAAAGCAACATTCAAGAATTCCAAATTTGAAATTTTAATTTTTCAAATGAGAATCAGAAAAGCTTATCTTCATATCAGAACACAGGCTTACGGGTGGAAGCCTCATCTTTCATAACTGTTGGGGTGGGTAGTAATACTTTTGGTAAATGGCTTATTGTAGTGATAAAACATGCTCTCCTTGGTGTGTTTTTCAGTAGTATACAATTCTTTCTTTTAACAGACGTGTCATCCAGCTTTTGTTTTTAACCCTCTTGTTACCTGCTGTATGAAAATTTCCCTCATCAATACTCTTGTAATTCTTATGTCCTTGGACAACCAAGTTCTACATGTCACCCCAACCACCTAACACAAAAATTGCTTCATTTTCTGGGATGTCATTATATTAAGCTCAAAACTACGCACTCTTAAAAAAAAAAAAAAAAAGCTGTCCACAACTTTTGTGTTAAATTGCATAACACATTTAATCCCAAGTTTAAGAACTAAGTTATAGAAGTGAATAGAATAGAAAATTATTCACCTCATCTGGCAAAATAGGTTAACAAATATTATACCTGAACTTAAGCTGCTTAAAACTTTGTCTATAATAGCCTAAAAAATCTCTTAAATCTCTGTACAGTATGACATTTCCAATATTCAGCTCATCTTGTCTTTGATTTTTCTATCACAGAAACACTGTTCCCTCACGTAGCCTGTACAGCCAGGCCCTTGAATGTCTAACTTGTCATTTTCTCATCCCTCTGCCCAACTCCCCCAGACAATGTAACCAGCTCTTACTAATCCTTCCAGGCCCCGTGGGAACGTGGCTTCCTAGAGTTACGTCTTTATCTCAGGTGTAGTCCATGTTTTGTTTCTCATAATTTTCCTACAACATAGAAAGGTGCTTGTTACAATTTTAGTAAAAGTTAAAGTCATTGTAATGGGTGGTGGAGTCCCACATTATTCTTCACAACCTGAAGACTAATGACTCCCTGACTCCTCCACACGCACCCTTGCTTTCATGTGCCTGTCTGAATGTTTTGCACTGATCACTCCTTTGGTCTTAAAAGACCTCCATGTCGGTCTCTATTAATTTCTGTTTTCACATCCTTCTTGTCTTTGTTCAAATTCTGTCTTCTCCATGAGGGCTACCTTGGCATCCATAGTCAAAAATTTTCAGTCACTTTAAGGTTATCTATTATTTCATAACAGTTATCATTTTATAGAAAACCATGTAATTTATTTGATTTACTTTAATAGTATTACCCATTTCTTAAAGTGTGAGTTCCAAGAGGGAAGAGATTTTGTCTGTTTTTCTTTCAGTGATATGTGCCAAATATATAGAATAATGCCTGTTTAATGAAGAGCTATTGACTACATGAATGAAGAAATATGGGCAAAGTAACTTTACCACTGTACCCTCTAATCCTTGTATTTTAAACAGCGGTCATAAGCATTCCCAAGTGAGAAGATGATTGTGATTAATAATAAATCAGATGATGCATGTCGAACAGTTGGCACTGTGACTGATTGATCATGCTCAATTAATAATGTTAAGTCTCATTATTAATGGCTTCATTATTTTCCACATTTTTAAATTTCAAACCCTGAGATCTTAACCTTTATTTACAGAAATGAAGAAACAAAAGGAGGCAAACCCATAAAAAGTGGTGATATTCATTATAGAATTATCTATTGCTTAACCTCAGCGAAATGAATAACCACATTATGTAATGTACAAATAGTGTCTGAAGTATTAAAATATTAACAAACATATTTTCTAACAATCCAAATCATTCTTTCTGATAGCATGATAAAGAAGGCACTTTATTAGTTTTTAATTTAGCAGAACTCTTCATTTAACACCGGATAGGGTTAAACAAATTTTGTTTGTCAAAATTCATCTCACAGTAAAGAAAGTACCATTAAAATTTGGGTCCTAGGCGATGGAAACCCTGAACATCATGATGTGATTCCTACACTTTATATACACATAATAAAATGTCTCATGTACCCCATAAATTTGCACAGATAAAAAGATATGAATAAAAAGAAAATCCTTAGACCATATGTATTCTTTTGATTTGTAAAAATTATAATGTGTCTGTCTCGTGGTGACAAATATAGTTTTTAAAACAGAAGATACATGGCACTTACAGAATTAAAAAGAAGATCAGCAATTCCTTGCCCTAAACTCCCACATGCCCTGCTGTGCTCACTGACACTGTAATTATTCCTTCGCAGAGCTGGTCTGCTGCTTACATTCTCATATCTAACGTACATGCTTATACTGCTATTTGGGGATTCATCAGCTGTAGATATTTTTCCATTGTCTTTGGGTTGTGATAGATGAGCTATTAACTTATTTTTCCACACTCAATTCACCGGCCCCCTTCTTGTTTAGATTCTTGTTAATTTCAACACTTTATAATTTTTGGCTGATTTTTCATTCCTTCTTATTTAAAAAAAAACTACAGAAAAATTCTAATTTTTTTTTTTTTTTTTTGCAGCTTTTGTTCAGTGCTGGGTTTGAACCCACCATCTCCAGCATATGGGGCCAGGGCCCTACTCCTTTGAGCCACAGGTGCCGCCCAATTCTAATTTTTTTCTCATCAGCTAAAAACATTACCTTTCCAGTTGCCATCTTGTGAGATTCTCACCTTACATTTAACTTTAAGACTGATAAGATTTATATTCTGTTGTGTTAAGAATAATTAACTGTGTTGTTTTTTCTCTATATGTTGATTCTAAAAGTTGAAAATCGATAAACATCATCATATTATTATCATTATGTATCTTGCTTAATTCAGAACCAAGTGTTGTACATAGTGGGGTTTTTTTGTTGTTGTTATTGTTTTGTTTTGTTTTGATTTTTAAGGGAGGTGGATAGAATCACACTCTGTCATCCTGGGTAGAATACCATGGCATCATCATAGCTCACAGCAACCTCAAACTCTTGGGCTCAGGCAATCCTCTAGCCTCAGTCTCTGGAGTAGCTGGGACTATGAGTAACTGTCATGACAGCTGGCTAGTGTTTCATAGTTTCATTTCATCTTCTGGTCACAGCATCTATGCCTTTCAGTAGTGAATAGTCATACTGTTAATGTTAAGAGCATTATTCATTATTACTTTTCGTATTCCACTACTCCGAAAATAATGCTGACCTAGTGTTTACATGTTTTTGGATATAACTGTCCTTTGCAACCTTATACCCAGCTTCCAACACTTTCTGATTACATTTGGCTTATTTCTTGGTACTCCTATATGTCCTAGTAGCTGGAGAGTCATTTTCCAAAAGGCTGTATATTATATAGTTTTAATTTACCAATTTTTTATTTACCTCTATAGCAACATCTTTAAAAAAGTTAACTCACCTCTGCCCCAATACCTCAATGTTGCTTGATGAGAAGAGGTGAAAAGAAACTGAGAATTAATACTATAAGAAAATATTTTCACAATTCTTGTTTATTACTCTCATTTCCTAGAATCAATATGCAAATAATTTCCTTGTTAGGATATTTCCATGCGAGTAAATGTGAGTAATATTGAGTTACTGAACATTTCTTCTCAATTTAAAATTGATGAATAATTTTTTGGGATATCGAATGCTAGATTTTATTTCATTTTCCTTTGCGTTTTGAGACCTTCTTCTACTGTCTCCTGAACATCTCCTTTCACTTATGGAAGTCTGAATAAAGCAAATACCATTCTGATACCCAGTTCTTCTAAGTTGACTTTTCTATTATTTTGTTGTTTTTTGGCTGAAAGAATTTAGAATATTCTTTTTGCATTTAACATTATACAAAAATTATTTTTGTGTGAGTTAGAAACCAAGAGTCATATTGCTCAGTTCTCGGAGCTCCGGGACTCTATTGCCCTCTCAAAATTGTTTTCCTTCTGCATAGATAGTTTTCATCAAAAGTGGTATTTTAGTTTGTCAAAGTACTCTCTTATGCTCGGATCTCCTTTCCTAATTCCGCGTCCTTGGGTTAGAAAGCTAAAACTTCTTGAATTTCTTGAACTTCTTGAAATCTCCTAAGATACTTAATAACACACACACACACACACCATACACACACACACACACACACACACACATATGCTCACGATAATATTCTTTGCCTTTGAAGTTAGTTTATTTTGATCTTGCTGAATTGTCAGACTTTTTAACCCTAAAAATTGTCAGACTTTTTAACCCTTATTTTAAGAATAAAGGAATAAGTTTAATCAGAAGCTTGATGTCAGTAGGCAGGACTTGGCAACTGATAGCTTTTTTCTTTAGTTTCAGGTATTAAGGAATTATAATGAGGAGGGTTCTGAGATGGCGATACCCACACCAACAGTTTTATTTATATCTTGAGTGCATTTTCACTTTTTCAAGAAATACTTTGATTAGAATGAGGGGATTTATTTTCATGTTCCTAGTGCAGTGGCTGTGCCCGTGTGTGGGTGTGTGGATACGCACACACATGTGTGAGAGAGAACTAAATGAACTGTAACTTTCAGGTCACATCTTATTCCTGCCTTCCTTTACAGATTCCTAATAAATAATCTAAATTAAATATCTCTGTTCTCACCTCTTGATCTATAGATCTCCAGTAGAAAGAGAAATTTATTTCTCTGTGTATGTGTGAAAGATATACAGAGAAGAATGTATCTGTGTCGTCTTAATGGGTTCTTACAATAGTGTTAGTCTTCTTTTCTAAGACTAGTAAAATTAACCATGAATATTTTATAACAAATGAAACACAATGATTTCTCTTTAGATGGTACAGAGAAGTTACAGGAGAATAAGGAAGATTTTTGACAAGGTATTTTCTGAAAGCTCACGTAATTATATTTAATGCAAAGAAGAAATTATCTGTCATTTTTCCCCCCTTACAATTGTGTTGAGTTGCCAAGAATATCTAATTAAACAAAGATCATGGAAACAGCAACACCTCAATCCATTATTTATGCAAACAGTTGTAGAGCAGAAAATTGCAAATTAACATTATATCAAGTTTTACAAATATTGTCTAACTCATGTTTACAGATCAGCATTAGATTTTGTGAGAATACTGTTAGCACGTATAATTAAAGATCAGAAGATTTGCTACTTGGCATAGAAAGTAAAAGTGAACATAAGAGTAAGTTATTATTTATGATTATCATTTTTTCAATTTTTAATTAGAAGAAATATTTTAGGTAAGTGCAATTCAAGTTATAAGATAGGTTAAATGATTTTTTATTTTTTTTTGCAGTTTTTGGTTGGGACCAGGCTTGAACCCGCCACCTCTGGTATAAGGGGCCGGTGCCCTACTCCCTGAGCCACAGGTACTACCCAGGTTAAATGATTTTCTAAAAGTTCTGGTAAGAAGATGGTTCAGTTTAATTGTTCTGAATTAGCCATATTTCTTTTTCAAATGCACATAACATTATAAAATATTTTTGTTTCCATATTCCTTGGATGTATAAGTAGAATATTTTTCTTAGAAACTACTTAAAGACATAGTCTTGAAAATTGTAATTATAGGTCAAATATATATTTTCAACAGCTGAAATATAGTATAATGGAGAATTATTCCATAGTATCTTAAATACTAGTGGAGCGTTTTACAATCATATAATAATAGTATCTTAAATATGTTACATAGAACTCTAAAAAAACCCAGAAAATACAGGTAATAATTACACTAATTTGGGATGCAGGGTTGATAAATATTAAGGGAGACTGATTTCTCTTTCTCATGTCTTAAACTAATTAAAATATTTGAAGCAAGAGGTAAAATGAAAAGATAACCAACAGAATAGAAGAAAATGTTTAAATACTATATATTTAAGAAAAGATTAATAATCAGAATATAAAAGGACTTTAAACAACCTAGATCAAAACATAAAAATAATTGATTTACTAGTATCCAATGTACTCAGCCCTACTGTGAAACTAATTTATAGCTTTCATATGAAAGCTATAACTCAATTATAGCCCAAGAATATGGGGTAAGGGGAGACGGAGGGCAGGGGAGAGGGGAGGATGAGTGGAGGGATGGTGATTGGTAGGATCGTGCCTATGGTACATCTTACAAGGGTACATGTGAAACTTTCTAAATGTAGAATATAAATGTCTTAACACAGTAACTAAGAAAATGCCATGAAGGCTATGTTAACCAGTTTGATGAAAATATTTCAAATTGTATATAAAACCAGCACACTGTACCCCATGACTGCATTAAGGTACACAGCTATGATTTAATAAAAAAGAAAATAATAATAATTGATTTAAGAATGTGCAATGGATCTGAATAGGTATTTCTCAAAATAAGACACACAAATGGTCAACAGATTTATGACACAATGCTCAATCTCACTACCTTACTAGTAGATGCAAATCAAAACTACAATGAAATATCATGTCACCCTAGTTAAAATAATTTTTATTAAAAAATGATAGCTCTAAATGGCATGCTTTCGATTTTTCCCCGTTTAATATTATGTTGGCTATAGATTTGTCACATATAGCTTTCACAGAAAGAGTTCAAAGGCTCTCCGGCCACATGAGTGTAGAAATTCACAGGCAATTCCATCCAGCAAACCCAAGGGGATGGAGCCTGATCTCCTCCGGTGAGCCACCACGTCAGAAAAAGCCCTCCAAAGTCAGAATAGGTGCATCAGCACCCCACCTGCTGCATAGCGGTTGTGGTGTGTCTCTCCTCTGCATCCCTCTCTCTCCTGTGTGCCCTGATTCCACTCCTGGCACTGTTTCCATGCTGCTGTCCAGCAGCCTACACGATGCCCAGACCTCTAAGGGAATTGCCAAACACGCTGGGCTGTGCAGGGGGCAGACCTGCATACTCCCAGATGAGGGAGGAAGGGTGGACAGGGAGTTCAGAATTGTGGATAAAATATTTGCTCAATTTTATGCCAGGAAGGGTGATGCCTAGGTTAGAAGTGGGACTTTTCTGGAGAAGGAGGCTGGGTGTTTAGTGACTCTCTCATGTGGGGTAAAATGGGAAGCCTTTTTTTCCCCTGCTTGCTTACAGAGAGCCCACAGCAAGCCTCCCACTTGGCTAGGGGTCTCTCCTCCTCATGGCGATGACCTTTGTACCTGTAATTTGTTTTCTTGGAGTTGCAGCTTGCCACAGCAGAGATGACATGCACTTGTTTATCTTCCTTCTGAGCTCAGCTTCACTGAGTCCACTTCTGTCCAGTATCTCTCCTCTGGACAGGACCCTGTGGTGAAAGCTGCCTCTAGGCAGCCATCTTCCATCCTCCTAATAGAAAGTTTCTGAATGACAATATACTAATGGCTCAATGAGGATACAGGGTCACGTCTTATAAATACACCTCCAAAGGTAAAATAAATATGTGTAGAGGATGCCAAGAGCCAGATGACCTCTGAGCAAGATGCTTTGCATCTGGGGTGGGGTGGGGGGCGGACCCATGGACAATTCATCCACAGGTGTTCATTGTGGAGAAAGAGCCCCTACATCCTTAGGCAGGTAGTCATTGTCTAATACTCCCCTCACCTGTCTTGTACTGTCTCAATAAAAGGCTACTGCGGAGGTTGCTCAGGGCTACCCTGCAATCAAGGTTAGCCTACCTCCTGCAAGCTTGTACTTCTAATCAGAGTCATGCCTGGTTCCTTCCTGCAGCAATCAAGACCTGGGCCATAGGAGTTGGGACAAATATGCAAAGAAGACATTAAATTGTTGACTGGATGTGTGTACGTCTAAAGTAGAGAAGTGGGATAACTAACTCGTAGGCATTATGATTCAGTTGTGCCTCAACTGTAATAAAGACATTTTGAATTATAATTGCACGATACACAAGTTTTAGAAGGATAAAATTGTAAACAATATAAAAAGATTGTTAGACTAGTGAAAATGTTTCAGTTTTTCTATCATGATTTTTAAGTTGCAGTTGTTCCCAGAGGTACAAAAGTAAAAATAGATTTCATATAACAAAATGAAACTGGTAAACACAAATGCAAAAGGTTTTGGTGCTTCTGCCTCTGTTCCCTGGATCCTCTTCCCCTGGAGTCTTTGTAGTTATGTCTCTCAGCTAATAAAGCACTGTGTTTCCTCCTTAGTTTCTGATTTCTTTTTCTTGGAATCTTGCATTACTTTAGTTCCTAGAAACTTTACTCACTGGAGCCTGAAAAAATATTCTGTGAGGTCTTATTTTTAGGATGTTGATTATATGAAATTTAATAAATTGAAGTTTTAGTTTCCCATTTTTGGTTCTTATGAGTTTGCTACTTCCCTTAATGCCATTTTAATTTCATTATGTTTGTTATATTTTGGCTGTCTTTATTGCTTGTTTTATATCCTATGTTAATTACTTTGTTTCTCTTCTAAACTAATTTTCCCCTTCACTACTCAAGGGGATTTTTCTCTTATACAGTAAAAGAAAAGCCAACAACTTCTCTAAAATATAAACGCTAGCTTCGAGGAAGAGTAATTCAATTCACTATGAAAATAGCTGTTTGGTAATTATTATGTATTTACAAAGTGAGATGCAAATCACTGCATATGGTTACAAACAACCAGATAAGGAATAGTTATTGACCTTCTAGAGCTAATGATCAAGTCAAATGCCTAAAAACAAGAAGGCATTTAATTATATTACAGGCAAAGTAAGATGATGGGAATAGGAAAGTCTCAAAGACTTGATGTTCCTAAGACTAAGACAGAGGAGGGAAAAGATGATAGAATGAGGAAGAGAAAGAAAGAATGAAAACAACAACAACAACAAAAGATTAAATTTTGTATGAAGATTCATTGGATAATCTATCATTTGAATAAGGGACTAAAACAGATAAAAATTCTAACAGATAAAACACAGTAGAATCTCCATAAGTTGACTACCCAGGGATGGTAACAATCTGGTCAACATATGGAGATGTTCAACATACAGAGATGGTCAACATATGGAGAGGGTCAACATGAGAAACTAGGCCTGCTGTACTGATATGTGTCTGTAGTGCATGTCTGGTCAATGGATATTAGATCAACTTAAGGAAGTGGTCAATATAAGGAGGTAGTCAAAAATGGGAGTTCTGCCGTAATTGAGTTTTTCAAAATCCTGTTTCTGCCATCAAGCAATTTGAAGGCTTGACAAAATTATTCTGCCTTCTTATACCTCATCCTTTTACTGCAGCTGAAAGGTAACTATAAAAATATCACCTATTTTATAAAGCTGTTATAAATTTTAAGTGAGAATCATATAAACAACTTGAAAATTTTATGCACTTTGTTCCACAATTCATTTTTCCCCTTTTTTTCAGAAGAAAACTACGATTGTTATAGTAGGGGAAATGTTACTATAAATAAAGATAAATACCCTATAAATATTAGCAAAATAAACCCAGTAATATACTAAAAAAGGTGCATTATGATGACATAGGGTTAATCCCAACCATGTAAGAACAGAACAGCTGATTGTAGAATCTGCTTATGTAATTTTCCCACTGGAGCCCATTTTCCTACAATTAAATATCTGTATCCTAAATGAGACAGTAATTTTAATATTTGCCAATAACAGATCTGGCAATGATGTAGAAGTAGAAAATCCCATACATCACTGCTGGCAGAAGTATAAATTTTAGCAGCCATTTTGGCAAGCAATTTGCCAATCCCTGGTAGAACTAAACACATGTATAAATATGTGTATCCTTATAACATTGAGAAAGTCTCTCACAAGTGCAAGGGAAATAATATAAAAGGAAATGTTTGTATTAACATTTTTTGCTATAGCTAAATAAAAATTTTAAAAAATCAAATAACTTAAACCATTAAACTAATATATTTAGTATAGCTATTCAGTGGAAATCCCCCTAATAGTAAAAATAGTAAAATACGTTTTTATTTATCACATAGATTGACTAAAACAAATAAAGAATTTTCAGAACACCACATAAAGTATGATACCATTTACATGAACTAGGAATTCAACTCTACTTATAGCAGTTCATTTCTTGGGCTAAGTAGTAGCTACCCATTATTTATACTGTCATATAACATAGACAGTATTAATGTGATAATATGTATAGATGATAATAGCACATGATATATGTTAATATATATAATGTGTAATTATTCACATTAATATAAATAATACTATATATAACAAATTCTATGTGTATATTACCTATGAAATTTATAATATAAAAAGTATAACCCATGAAAATATATACAACTAGTTATATAATTCCCTTCTATACATCTGAAACATTTTAAAATAAATAATATGTAATACCCAATGCAGATAGACAGTAATATAGGAAAATATTGTCCAAAAGTATAAAGAGAGTCACCTGAAGACTCAGTCTGCTTTTTAATGTGAATTTGGTGAAAATTGACCAAATATCCTGCTGGTACATTAGAGGGATCAACAGATATCCTGTTGAAATTTTCAGCTGATATTTTGGAGTCCTTATTATTCACCTCAGAGCTTCTCCATTTAGTCAATTCCACATTTAGACTGCATCATAATTTTAGATCCCAAATTCTGTATAAAAGCAAAATAATTTTCTCTCACATAAACACTATTCTGAAGCTAGGCAGTTCAGAGATATTTCTGTAGAAAGGCATATCACAGCTGGAATGGAACCTTTGTAGTTCTAAGGAAACCCAGGCCTCTTCTTTCCCCCTCTACTATGCTTACAATGAGGTTTCAACTTTATGGTCACAGGAAAGTATTGAAAATTTCACCTGCTCCGTGTGTACGTTTCAGGTAGCAGGAAGGAAGACAGAGAAATGAAGAGCTATTTGCCCTCATTTACAGACCTTCCCGAAGTCTCAGGTGTAAGTTTTTACAGACATTTGAACAACTAAATACTAGTTAATAATTATAAAGCAATTACAATGAGAAGGTGATTTTCTTTGTGCTCTATCTGTGTTTATCTGATGTAATCCATGTAAAAACAGCAGGAATGTCTTTAACTTAATATTGAAAGAAAAAAAGAAGCAAGAGATTAAGTCAATTGTTTAAGGCCATATTCTAGGAGGTGCTGGAACCAAAATTCCACCCGAGCAACCTGACCTAAACTCTGTGCTCTGCGCAGTGTCTCAAATTGCCATTTTTAAATTCCTGAACCAGATAAGTTACATTGGCTAATAAAATAAAGGTTTTAAATCTGAAAATTGGTGTATAAGATCCTAGATAGTAATGAATTTGTCAGATAAATTTAATTCTGTGGTGGGTAGGACCGTTTGGAGGTCAGCCTTTTGACCTCTGGGCAACAGACCTCAGTATCTCCATGCACTATTAGATTTTCCTTCAAAAATATATGACACTGGCTCGACGCCTATAGCTCAACCGGCTAAGGCGCCAGCCACGTACACCTAGGGTGGCGGGTTCTAATCCCCAGCCCGGACCCGCCAAACAACAATGACAGCTGCAACCAAAAAATAGCTGGGCGTTGTGGCGGGCGCCTGTGGTCCCAGCTACTTGGGAGGCGGAGGCAGGAGACTGGCTTGAGCCCAGGAGTTGGAGGTTGCTGTGAGCTGAGATGCCACGGCACTCTACCCAGGGGGGATAGCTTGAGGCTCTGTCTCAAAAAAAAAAAAAATATGACACTTACAGGTATAGACAATTAAATATACTAAAAAAAAATTCATCTATTATGTTTGCAAATGTTAAGTGATTGTTCATCTGAGAGAATATTCTGGAAAGAGATTAAGAAAACATGAGTTGTAAATGGTAGCAGTGTCTCAACAAACAATTTTATGAGAAAGGATAGAACAGAAAGATAGGATATAGCAGCTATTAGAGAGGAAATAAGATGAGAATACAGTTTTAAGGAGAAATAAGGAACAAGTGTTATTGAATGACAGAAATAAATGCTGCTAAGGAAGGAGAGAAGGGGTAGGGTCAGTATAACTGATTGAAGCAAGTCTACAAAGAGAGAGTCTGCTGTCTGCCAATTAGTAATTCTTTCAAGATAATTAAAGGTAGGAATATTAGAGGGTTTCCTTAATGGCATGATGGGAGATAGTTCAAAGGAAAAGTAATATGTAGTATTGGAACATGTGGTGGAAGGTCAAAAGCAATCAAGGCATTGAAGGCAGAAAGCACTGAGGTGTTTAGTTTCTGACTGGTATGATAGGAGATAAGTGAAATGGGAATTAATTTGGAAGTAAAGAGTGAAAAGTCTGGAAGTCACAATGGTTCTAAAATCAGAAAGAATTTAGTCTTCTCTTAGGGAAATGAAAAAGGCAGATATGGAAAGTGGCTGAGCTACAAAGATGAATTTCACATAATATGAAATTTTTATTATTTTGTGTCCAGTTAGGAAAATTTATGGCAATTTTAGTGTTCAAGAGACAATTGGAGACAAATGTATGTCAGATTGAAAGTAATGCATCTAATGTGAAAGGATGTGATTTTTCAGTACTATACAAAACCACTTAGTAACTGGTGTAATGCAGATCTATTCTCTATCCACATATAATGGGAGAATTACCATGAGAATTTATCTTCTTGGTCATCCAGGGTCATAAATTTAGCTTTCTTGCCTGCACTTACTTTTGTGTAATGATACTTTTTCACCATCATGTATCTTAATCTGTCAACCACAATTAGACTCTTTTGTTGAGCTCCTAAATAAGTAAATGGCTTTGACAAACTTGGTAACTTCTTTAAAGAGTGTTTTAAGGAAGAAATATCTTCTTAGGCTGAATTGGCTTGCTTTCTGTAATCTAAAAAAAAAAAAAAAAAAAAAAAAAATTTGTATAGAAAAACACAAAGGGCCTGTTCCAATCCATTTTGTGCTGCCATAACAAAATACATCAAAGTGGAGTATTTGTACAGAAAGGATGATTATTTCTTACAGTTCTGGGGAATTGGAGGTCCAAGGTCAAAGGGCCTGTGTTTTTTAAGGGCCTCCTTACTGCATCATCCTGCCAGAGACAGCAGAAAGGCAAGTGCACAGCAGAGAGGGAAAGAGAGAGAGAGGAGAGGGAGGGTGGTGGAGGAGAAGGGTCCAAACGCATCTTTTTTATCAGAAACTCACTTCACCTGTAACTAAACGACTCCTGTTATAATGGTATTAATCCATTAATGAAGGCAAAGCTTACATAATCTAACCACCTACCAGCAGCTTCACCTCTTGATGACATAATGACCACAAAATTTCAATAGGAGTTTTGTAGGGAATATTCAAACAATGACAAGATCTGTATAAACATTTTTTAAAGAAGATGTAAACCTGACCAGCAGGTTTACAAAAAGGTGTTCAGCGCCCTGATCATGAGGGAAATGCTAATTCAAACTGCAACGAAATATTGCTGGACACGTGTTTGGGTGGTGGTTCTCCAAAAACAAGAGACAATCAGTGTTGGCAAGGATGTGAAGGAAAGGGAACCCTTGTCCATTGTTGGTGGGAGTGTGAATTGGTGCAGCCATTATAAGAAACACTATGTGCTGTCTTGAACTGACCATCTTTAACCAGCAAAATCATCCTATCTATAAATTTTTTTTTCTGAGCATTTCCCTCAACTCTTGACGTAACTCAATTTCTACCTAAAGATAGCACTGATTCTCCTACACCTCTCTGGCGGTGATGATGAATATGTAGAACAACTGGAATTCTCATGAACTGCTAGAGGAATGTAAATTGGTACAATCAATCTGTCACCTAGCAGCATGGTAAACACTATAACTGAGCAGTTTATCATCTTCGGTATAAACCAACAAAATTTTGTTCGTAGGTTCAACCAAATACAGGTACTAAAATTTATAGCAACAATCTTTACGGTATAACAGCTCAGAGAAAAACATGTAGTTTAGAATACCCTATTTCTAAAGTATTTAAATGTCTATAATGTAAAGAACTAATCACTAAGATGAGATAGAATCATATGAAGAAATTCTATATAGCAAAGATAATGAACATTAAGCAGTTACAATTACATGGAAGAGTCTTAAAATAAAATAGTGAGTTAAAATGAATATAAAATTTATATATAGTCCATTTATTATTTCCCTCAAATAAAAGAAATGAGATTAATGTGGTAACTGTATTAACATTAGAAGTCAGAATAGTGTTACTCTTAATGGGCCGGGAGTTTGACATTGTCTGAAATGAACATGACTGTTTCTTCTTGGAGTACTGGTGACTTTCTCTTTCTTAATCTTGGTGTTTCTTATATCTACAAATATTTGTAGAGGAGTAGTATTTAACGTTTTAGGAGGTACCTTGTTCCTCTTGTAATAGTATTTTGATAAACTTAACTTGCTATTTTATCATATAAAATTAACCAACATTTTTTTTTTTTTTTGCAGTTTTTGGCCAGGGTAGGGTTTGAACCCACCACCTTTCACATTGTGCTCTAAAATCCGTCTGAGCTGTGTATGTGATAGTGTGTGTGTATGTATGAGTGTTTATAGTATGTGTAAAGGAGAAAATTTTTTTTAATAAATTGTGCATTGTCACAAATCAACAGTGGGTTTGTTTCAGTACTTACGGTTTGTGTAAACTTGTGCCACGATTGCACTCTCTTAATTACTCAGATTAAATAGCTCTGATATCTGGTATTGTAAATTTTTTAGCTATGCTTTTCTTCAAATTTGACTTGATTAATCTTGGCACCTTTCATTTTGATAAAAATTATAACTGTACTTATAAATGTCCATCTTTCAAACAGGAATAAATTTTGATTCCTATTGAAATTGACTCAATACATTAAATTTAAGAACATCAACATCAGCACAATATTGAGAATTCCAATCTTTGTATTTAGTGTTTAATTTCTCTCAATAATGTTTATGTCAATATAAAAATCTTCTACCACTTTAGATTTATGACTTGGTAATTATCACATGTAATGATAATATTATAAATAATATTTTAAACTGTGATTATTATATTGTTTGTCCTTTACATATAGAAATATTATTGATTATATACCAAATATGTATCTAATATTTACATCTTTAATTTATTTTACACCTCCATACACTATTGAAGATGATAACACAATATTAAAAAATATGGTCATTTTTGTCTCATTAACAAAATCAAATAAAAATATTAGTATTTTCATCATTATTTCTGATATTTATTTTCCATTTATTGTAGAAAACAGATAACAGGTTTTAAAATTCCCTTTTCAAAATATATATTTTAAAATCCTGAACAGGTTTTGAATTTTGTCACAACTTTGTTATGTGACTATGAAGGAAATTATATGATATTTATGCTTTTCTCAATTAATGTGGTAAAGCATATGGGCTGAGTTTCAAATGATTGCTACCTTTGTATTTCTGAAATAACCTGACTTGGCTGTGCTGTGCCATTCTTTATACGTATCACTGGATATAATTGCTTATATTCATTAATAGTTTATTTTTATATATGTGTATGTACACATACGCATACATTGATAATATATATGCTTTGTTGTCTATGATGAATACAGTAAAAAGTTTAGGTGTTGCCAGAAGTTGGGGAGGGTCTGAGAGAAATAGACATTTCAATATAATTCAATTCTTCTAGTTTCT
>NW_003852564.1:1844305-1848370 GCF_000181295.1 Otolemur garnettii
TAATTCAATTCTTCTAGTTTCTTGAAGCATTTTAAAGAGTTTTGCATTTTTTTCATGAGATGGACCAGTCTGTAATTTTCCTCTTTTATAATATACTATTAGAATTGATATTAAGGTTATTTGTGACTCTCAAAAATAGGTTAGCATTACTCCTTTTTCTAATAAGTGAAAAAATTGTCTTTTTCATCTAAATGATTGAAAAAATGGTGAAAATTTAGATTCATGATTTCTTTGTGAGAATGTTTTGTAATAAGGGATTCAATTTCATTAGTCAAAAATAGATCATTTATCTTCTAGCTTTGTGTAGTTTAGCTTTTTAAAATAGAAATTAGGCCATTTATTTCTTTTTTCAATTTATTCATTTCCAGTTCTTCATATTACCTTTTTCTTTTCTTTTGGTGTTTGTAGAATTTCTATTGTTCTTCTCATTTTTATTTCTGAGAATGATAATTTGTTTTCTCTCTCTCTTTCTCTTTGTCTCTGACTAACCTTTCAGCGGTTTCATCAACCTTTACAAAGTATCAACTTTTAATTTTGTTATTCTTTATTATATATTCATTCTAGTTTGATTGATACCTAAAATATTTTTATTTGCTTTCACACACTTAATGTGTTCACTAGCTCATTTTAGAGTGTTTCACATGGCTTATATGCTTTAAATTTTCCAATTTTTTTTTTTTTCTGTGCTTTAATTTCATTTTTACTTTGTAGTACTGGACATATGATTCCAATAACCCAAAGTTTTTTTTTATTTCAAATATTGTTTTTTGCTTTATTATGTTGATTTGTTTCTTTTCATACATTCTAAACTTAGATTGTATATTTTTGCTTTATTATATTTGTTTTTTTTATATATTCTAATCTTTGATTAGAATCTATTAATTTCTGACTATTTTGCCCGTACTTTCATTTGTTATATTAAACATGGGTTTTTAAAGTCCTTGCCTGGATTTTCTCAGTATTTACTTTTATAACATGTGTCTTTTTGAGCATTATCTTGAATGTTAGTCACATCTTGTTGCCTCTTAATATTTATCTTAACAAATGTCAATTATTTTTATATATTAGATATTTTACAAAAATGATATTACCATTCCTCAGACAGCCTTTCTTATTTCCTATATTAGAAAGGTTGCCTGGCGACTGACCATCTTCATCTTGCCAGGGATGGTCTGGGCCTGAGTTGGACTACCATTTTTAGACAGATAAAGCCTACTTCTGGTTTATCCCTTTCTCTAGGACGTGGTCTTCTAGAGACTTCAATTGAAACTCCATTAAGTTTTCCTTTCTATTCCCCTGAAAACGGGGCAATTCAGGTAAGTTCTTCAGACTGTTATGAGCAAAACTTCTTAACATTTTCTCCCTTCTGGATTCAAAATTTCATAGAAGATTTGAAGAGGGATTAGTTGTGTTTTTAAATGTCTCTTATTCTCTAATTCTATCATGTCAACCTTGGGTGAGTCCTCAGATTTCTACTTGTTTTTATGTAACCCAGCAGAAACATATCTGCCAGGGACAAATCTAGTTTCCTAATCAGCTCTATAATCAGTAAACAGGCAGCATTGCATCACATTACTTCACTATTCCCTCCCTAGGGCTTTTATTTCATCCATATTTGACTTTCAGGCCCATTATCTTCAATGCTTTTTGCTGTAAATTTGATGGAAATGTATCTTTTCTATTTATAAACTTTTGACTTAGTTCTTATTAAATTTACGTGAACACTTCTGGAGTCTGATAATGAAGTTCATGATCTCATCGTATAAAAGTGCTACACACTTCATTGCTGAATATCACTATGCTCACGTTCAAAGTACTCCCTTTGGTTATCTGGTGACTGGAGTGATATTCAGCAATAAGGTATGTAGCACTTTTTCTAGAATAAGTTCACAAAGACACCCTGCTTATCTCCAGAAATACTTTCTGAAGCAAATAAGCAATCTAAGCAATATGTTTGAGGTTTCTCCGCTCTCTGGTTTTATCACTTCCTCCTAACCTGAACATTCTACTGTATTCTTCCATTCATTTTGTTTCCATCAGGATTTCTCATATTGATTATTAGATTTTCAGCTTACACTCTGAACTACCAAATGCCCCTCCTATGGGGTGGGTTCTTAAAATTTTCAGCTCATTTCTAAATTGCTCTCTTCCCTTTGGTATTTTTAGTCCTTTGAGAATACTTAGTAAAATTATATATCAAAAATCCTCAGCCATTCTTTATGACAGATTGTCATATATCAAAAATGATTCGGCTTGATACTATATATTTGCAAAACAGAGCTGATGAGAGAAAACCTGTCCTATAAAAAGGAAATCATTTCTGATGAATTCTACTCAATGGAGAGGACAGTACTCTGTTGTTTTACAGCACCTCTTTTCAAAGATGTTTTGCAAACAAAATAAATCATGTCTTCCAGCTGAATTTTTCTGTGAATGAGAGTTATGCCAATTTTGCATTGTATCTTTGATATCCTATTAGTATATATTTTATAAAATAATCTATTTTTAATAGCATTGAAAGATATAATAACTTGATAAGCACTACATGTTATCTATGAAAAAATTAGTAAAATTATACATTTAAAAATTATAAAATTTCGTATTGAAAAAATAAGCATTAAAAAGGTATCACATACACAAAGATATTAATTGAAATTTTTACTTATATATAATTAATATAATTGGAATGCTGCTTTAAATTCTTAATTCTGAATACATACAAGTGTCCATGGGGGATTGGTTCCTGGACCCAGTGGTTTCCAAAATATATAGATGCTCAAGCTTATATAAAATGATATATTATTTGCCTATAACCTATATACACACTCTTGTCTGCTTTAAATCATCTCTAGATTACTTAAAATATCTAATACAATGTAAATTGGGTAAATAGTGTTAATAATTTATTGTTTAGAAAATAATGACAAAGAAAAATTTTGCGTAGTACATGTTCAGTACTATCAGACAATCACTTATTGTCTTTTTGAATATTTTTGTTCTAAAGTTGTGTATCCACAAATGTAGAACCCATATATGTAGAGCACTGGACTCTACATACTTAACATGAATTTAGTATGAACCTAATTATCCTATTATTGAACATGGTGTGATGTGCAAAAGTGAGAACTAAGCCATTGCATAAGGTAATTGTGTAAGGGGTCTCATGACTGGTACACTCACAATACTTGGGGCACAAGATTTGCATTCTATTCACTTATACTAAATGAATCCTCAACTACTACATTTTGTTATTGAGTAGAAAAATGGGTACAGAATTTAGTGAGCAAATAGAAGGACAATCCATTTTAAGAATACAAGAAGTTTGTCAAGTATTAAGAAAACTGAAGTAAAGAACAGATTGAATTATGTGGACATGCGTGGGGCTGAGAGTTTATGAACATTTCAATAAGTCTTATGGGGAACTAGTAAGCAAAATCATCAGTTCAGAGAGATAGGTCTATAAATTTGTAGGAGGAAAGGAAAAATATTGATTATGGATTATTCATCCAGAATAATGATAGTGAGTGGACTATAAATTTGTAGTATAAATGCTGGACAAATAATAAAGATGTTCCTGAGATTAATTATCATTAATTTAAAGTGAGACCTGTTGGCACTGTGAATTTTTCTTTTCTTATTCAATAATAAGATTGTACTTTTTTTTTATTAAGTCATTTGTACATCGATCATGAGTACATTTATGGCATTATGGGATTAAATGTGTTGATTATTTGTACAAATTGGAGTGCTTACATCTGACTAATTAACATAGTCTTTACCTCATTTACCCAATTACAGCATTAAGATATTTGTGTTCTACACCTGATAGATCCAACTTGTACTTACAGTATGCTTCATAGGTGTGGTCATCCAACTAACCCTCCCTCTATCGACCCACCCCTCTCTCTTCCCCTCTCCCTCCTCTTCCCTTCTTCACCCCAGGCTATAGTTGTGTTTCATTTTTCATATGCAGGTGTGAGGGATTATATATTGGTTTCAATATATATTGAATATGAATACTATATATTATATATCAATGTACTGAGTACATTGGATATTTTTTTT
>NW_003852564.1:1850286-1857389 GCF_000181295.1 Otolemur garnettii
ACAGAAACAGAGAGGTAGATGTATGGAACAGAATAGAGAGCCAAGAAATGAACCCAGCTGCTTACTGTCATTTGATCTTCTTCTATAAGCCAGTCAAGAACATTCAGTGGGGACAAGACTCGCTATTTAACAAAGGGTGCTGGGTGAACTGGCTGGTGACCTGTAGAAGACGGAAAATGAACTCACACCTTTCACCATTAACAAAGTTAGCCTCTCACTGAATAAAAGATTTAAACTTAAGACATGAAACCATAAAGATTCTTGGAGATAGTGCAAGAGAAACACTTGAAGAAATTGCCATGAGAGAATACTTTATGAGGAGGACCCCCCCGGACCATTGAAGCAACATCAAACATACATTACTGGAACCTAATCAAAATAAAATGCTTCTGCACAGCCAAGAACACAGTAATAAAATAAGCAGACAGCCCTCACAATGGGAGAGGATAATTTGCAGGTTATGTCTCTGACAAAGGTATAATAATCAGAATCCACAGAGAATGCAAACATATTATCAAGTAAAGAACAAGTGATCCCATCTCGATGTGGGTAAGGGACTTGAATAGAAACTTCTCTGAAGAAGACAGGCTCACAGCCTACAGACACATGAAAAAATGTTCATCATTCTTAGTCAGCAGAGAGATGCAAATCAAAACTACTTTGTGATGTCATCTAACTCCAGTAAGATTAGTCTACATCAGAAAATCCCCAAACCAGAGATATTGGCATGGACGTGGAGAAAAGGGAACACTTCTACACTGCTGGTGGGAATGCAAACTAATAGGATCCTTTTGGAAAGATATTTCAAGATCACTTAGGGATCTAAAAATAGACCTCCCATTTGATCCTGATACTTCAATTCCTAGACTAGGTATAAATCCAGAAGACTAAAAATCACTTTATAACAAGATATTTGCACCAAAATATTCATTGCAGCCAAATTCATAATTGCTAAGTCATGAAAGAAACCCATGTGCCCATTGACCCATAAATGGATTAATAAATTGTGGTATATGTACACCAGGGAATATTATGCAGCCTTAAAGAAAGATGGAGACTTTACCTCTTTTATGTTTACATGGATGGACCTGGAACATATTGTTCTTAGCAAAGTATCTCAAGAATGGAAGAAAAAGTATTCAATGTACTCAGCCTTATTTTGAAACCAATTTATAAGTGCCCACAGTTCCATATGAATGCTGTAACCCAACTACTGCCCAAGATGAAGGGAAAAAAGGAAGGGGGAAAGGGGGAAGAATAAGTAGAGGGAGGGTAATTGGTGGGACCATACTTATGGTGCATTTTACAAGGGTACATGTTACATCTACTAAGTGTGGAATATACAGGTCTTAACACAATGACTTAGACAATGTGATGAAGGCTATGTTAACCATTTGATTAAAGTATTTCAAATTGTATATAAAGCCAGCACATTGTACCCCATATTGCATTAATGTACAGAGCTATGATTTAATAAAAAATGAAATAAAATGGATTACAGATTATTAAACACAAACAAGAGCCAAATAAATAAATAAAATGGATGAATAAGACCATCTCTTTTTATAATATAAAGAAAAGCTTAATCTCATATTGATTACTAAGTTTTTTTGGTAACCAATTTGTTTTTAGGCAAGTTATTATCAAAATGGTAATTTAGTTTTTTAAAACAATCATTTTCCAATACACATTAATGTTTGTTCATCTTGTGGAAATAAAACTGTATTTGCATTCAAATAAAAATAATTTAAACATTTGTTTAATGAACATTTCAAATGTTCAATTTAAATGAAGAATAACTTTACAGTATAGTTCAATCACCAAAAACAGTCAAAATAAACAGTCAAATAAGTCTAGAATAAGTAAAATTCTTTGATTCTAATGTGCTTCTTCCTTCATATTTACATGAACTTCTTATAAGGGAGTTTGACTTCTAGTATGCCCACTGAGAAACAATGATGCTTTAAACCAAAGAACTGTTGATGCTTCCAGAATAGCAATATATAGATATAATCATCTTGTTTAAGTTGGCACACCTCACAGTAGTCAAATAGTCTGTGAATTAAATCCATACATCTTAAATCACTATGTTTAAGTAATAGACATGTTTCCTCTGAAGATCTAGGAATCAACAGAAACCCTAGGTATAAGATAATTTACCTCCAAGAGGCTGCTTAAGTAAACAAGCAAGTTTATGACATGGACACAGTTTGTTAATAGCCCATAAAAGGATGGGAAAATAGAGATCTCACCAGTTCTCTTTCTGTGCTATATTTTTGCATGTCCTTGTGGTTGGGGTATCTTTCAGTAGATAAAGATAAAAATATAATATTTGAGGTAAAATTACTCCTTTTAGTCATAGCTTGGGTTATTTCCTTTTTAAAACATTTCATTTGAGTTTTTAGCTCTCAATAAGCCAGAGTATTGTATAGGTGCCAAAACATTCAAAATGATAAATTCTGAGGTACCAGAAAGGTATGTAATTTTTAGATTTTATCAGACTCAGCAGACAGTCAGTCTGAGAAAGAAATGCAATCTCCAATTATTAAGTATTTCACAGAAGCAAAAATAGTAAATTGATCTGAGAAGTTACATTTTGTAATAATAGCAACACAATTTATTCTGCCAGGGAATGTTAAAGAATACCTTCTCTAAATAAATTAATTCTGTTTCTGATTATTTTTCATACTGAAATAGTATAAATTTTGCTTCTAAAAATGTATTTTAATTTGTTTAAGGCTAGACGTTAGTATAGTGGAATAGTTAAAATATTGCAATGCTCCTATCAATTATGCAGTTGTTTCAATATATTTGAGTGCTTCTAACAGGCATTTTTATATTAATTTGTATATAGTCACTGATTTAGTATCCATATATCAAGGTTTTAAATGTATATTTTAATTACTTGTCTATATATTTATCATTCACTGAATGGATGTATATTATGATAACCTACTACGCATCAAACAGAGCTCAAACTGTAAGATAAATGAGGCTAGAATTTTGGCCAAAGGAAAAAATCATTAGCATATAAACCAGGATACTCATCAAACAATTTTATCATTTTCAGTTGTATCAAATAATTTATTTTAATTATACAGCAACTATCATTGATATATATATATATTTTTTTAATTGAATGGTAACTATGTACATTAATATACTTCTGGGGTACAGTGTGGGGTTTTTGGACACAATCCGAAACACTTCTCATTGATATATATTTGAAGTGAGTTACTTTATCCAAATTTCCAAGTTAGTGAGACATCATCAATCTAGGGCAGTGATTAGACCTACAGATTTAGATTTTAGTCATGGCTATCAGATTAATATTTGGAGTATCAAAATAGATAATATGAATACAAAATATAAAACACAAAAAAAAGAAAATGTATTTCTCTGTGGATTTATAATTCCAGATATTTAATACTATCTTCCTACAATTTTCACTTTTGCTGTTGGTCTCGGTGCACCAAAAAATATTTTATTGACCTGTTTAGTCATTATAGATAGGTATTAGGTTATTAAGTCTGAAATGTCTGATTTCCTTTAGGTAGTGAATTTGACAGATGGTATCTCTGACATTTCACTTTGACACTTCTTTTATTTTTATTGTGAAGGTACATCCTCATCCTTTCAAAGGCATGTTTTGGCTTGTGATTATCTTTCAATTGTTTTTTAGAGCAATTTTTGTGAAAACACGGATAAGTCAAAAATTCATACTATTTTTCAATATAAGTTGTCCCATTCATAGAACCAGTGTAGCACAAATATCTCAAAATATCAATGAAGTGTTTGAAAAAGAAGTGGCTAATGAACGCACAGTATGTCAGTGATTTGAGAAGTTGCCTTCTCGTGACTTTAATCTTGAAAATGAGTCACATGGGTGACCTGAAACCAAGGTGGATAATGATGAGCTGAAAGCTACGGTGGAAGTGAATCCATCTCAGCCTACTTGTGAATTAGCAGCAACGTTTGACAGTACTATGCCAACATTGGACTATTAGACTATTTGAATGAATAGGCAAAGTAAAGAAGCTGGGTAGATGGGTTTTGTGTGAATTAAATGAGTGTCAGTAGAGAAATCATCTCAAAACTCGCCTTTCTTTGCTGTTATGACATAAAGGCAAACTATTACTATACCATATTGTTACATGTGATAAAAACTGGATTGTTTTTTTTGACAATTCCAAGTATTCAGCACCACGGTTGCATCAAGACAAAGTATCGAAATAGTCCAAAACCAAATTTCATCAAAAAAAGCTGATACTGTCTGTTTGATGGCACAGCTCTGGGCTTATCCACTACAGCTTCCTGAAACGTGGTCAATTGAATATGGTGGATGTGTACTGCAAGCAGCTGAATGAAATGACAAGCATGCTTGTGATTAAATAGTCAAGACTAGTCAACAGAGACAGGCCAATTTTCCTAGAAGACAATGCTCAACCATATGTTGCACAAACAATGCTGCTCAAAGTGCAGAAGCTGGACACAGAAACTCTCTGTTATCCACCATATTCATTAGCTCTTGCCTCAACTGACCACCACTTCTTCCAGACTTTGGACCACTTCTTGCAAAGAAAATTATACAATTCTCAATAAGCTCTGGAAAATGCTTTTATAAATTTCATTGTCACTTGCATTGGCACAAGCAAGCTAAAATTAAGGTGACAAACTATATCAATAGCATAAGCACACACTTTAATGAATTTTACTGCTTCTTCTTTGAAATGTAATAAACTAAACTTTCGATTCAAAATCAAACATTTCATATTAATGACCTAAATAGACAGCCACACTCGCCCAAATGGAAAGTATTGAAAATCCAGCAGCAAGAGTATAAAGAAGGAGAAAAAAATGGTCTGGAAACAGTCATTCTGTCAATCAAATTACCTACTTATCCTCTCAATGATTACTTTATATTTCAGGATTAACCAATTTTCAGGGGAAAGCAAACCTGAGTTTATTGACCCTAAATTTCTACTGATAACACAAAAAGAGTGAAAATCTCCTTAAGAGTTTTAATGGAGCATGATTTTTCCCAACTAGCCTCACTGAGTACTCAAAACGCTTAGGTATGTTAGGCAATGACACAAATGTTTCATGGCGTTAGTAGTAAAGTTCTGAATCAATCAATGATTAAAACATGCCTTGCATTTTGCTCCTCATATACTATTATACTTAATTTTACTACAGGAAACTAGATTTTAATATGTACTTTTCAGTAATGAAAATAAGATAAGTGATATTTTAATCTTAAGTGAGCATTAAAAACATTCAAGGCCCCTCATATTCACAATTCTTATAAAACTCAAATATCATTATATACATATTTCACATATCAGAATTGAAAATTTATAATAGTTGAGTATGATGAAATAAGCACTATTTTAGAGGTAATTTAGAAGTAATTACTGGATTAAGTAAACACATTTTCCTCCATGCTATAATTCATTCAGCAAAAAATTATTTCACATATTTACTGTAAATTACATCTCAAGATATTAAAAAATTGAGGTTATTATAAATCATATTTGTAACACATAATAACATGTAATAATATATATCCCATAATAGAGGACTAATTCAATTATTGATGTCCCATCTATATTCCAAAGGACTCTACACTATTATTGTATGATGAGAAATTTAAGATATAGTTTAAACTGATTTCAGAATATTGAACACTTGGATAGTACCTTTCTGAATGGATAAAAATGAAACATATAATTACATAGGAAAATTTTCTGTACTGATACAAATGACCTTTTTGCAAATAGAGTTGGAGGTCAAGTTCAGGAAGATGGCTCATCTTTCACATACTTTTCATGTTTCAGTTTATAACATATACCAGAGGCTTCATGATTAAGTAAAATAAGAAAAAGATAATAATGTTAATAAAAACTATGTTAATGTTACCATATGCTAAGCATTATACTTAGTATTTTATATTCACATGCAATTAAATCCTTAAAAAATTCTAAAGAAAACATTGTTGTTATTTAAAACCACCTCATATAGGTGAAATGAAAGATAAAAACTACTAGTTAAATCTCTAAGCACTGTTTTTATTGCCAGAAAGTGACTGTGTTTAGTGATCTTCTAACCACATTTCTCCTCTTCAGTATGACACTTAAATTTCAGGAGTCCATATCAAAGGTGGAAGGATAGTGCACTTATGACAAGCGTCTGACCTGCTTGTCATTTGACCTTACTTCAATTCTAACCGCTTACAAAAAGGGAACAAATGATTCTGTATAAATCAGAGGCAACTTACCTTCTCTATAAATTAAGTAATTCTTTCTTTGTCTATGATGTATTGTGCATATTTATTTCTCTTTAAAAGGAACTGTGACTTACAAACCTAAGGTTCTCTAGACTCTGACATGACCTTTTGGAAAATGTCCTAATTTGTATGCTTGGGACTTATCTAATCGTGGTAAAAATGGCTTACTACATGCTGGTCCTAAAAGGAATAATTATTTTTAGAAAAATTATTTTTATTTTCTTGATAAGAGGCAAATATTTTGACACACTCATCTATTCTTAAGAGCTCATCTTAGTAGTGGAAGCATCCATGAAAAAATCCAAACAGCTGTGAATCTAAATATAGAATCGAATTCAGTCTTTACAACATAAAGGTTAGAAATGTGCCTCAGCTCAGCATGTGAAACTATAAATGACAGTGCTATATGTTATAGAAATCGCAATTTTGGAAATTGAACTTAATGCTAATTTATCTCACAGAGAGATGCTTATTATGCATAGTCACAGATATGAAGCTATATTTTTCTAGTGTGAATGTGCCCACATATGACTCATACATAACTCAAAAGAAAAGCTGATAAAACACATACTCTGTATTTGTTTGTTTCCTTCTTAGTAATAATGCGCTATCCCAGGGCACAGAAATACAGTCATTTCACAGGTCAAAGAATGGCAAAGTTTAAAGAAATTTCAGCTAAACCATCCAGTTAATGGGAACTTAAATTAAGCATTTTTTAAAGAATAAAACATAATAAAGTGATTTCCCGAGGATAACATTTTTAGAGCTTTTATTCTGACAATAGGTTATTTTGATTCTCAAATTTCTTCATCTTCAA
>NW_003852564.1:1860919-1863002 GCF_000181295.1 Otolemur garnettii
TGATAAGAACCCTTTTAAATTATAACTTTATATGTAAGGTTAAACATAACCTCAATTTCTTTACCTTTTATATTAAATTTGTTATAGATTCTCAAAACCTTGAAAAAATACCACAGAGAAGTCTCGGGTACTCTTTGTCTATTTTTCACAATGGTGATGATAGCTCACGTAACTATAATATAAGATCAAATCCAGTAAGTTGACAATAATAATATCCACAGAGCTTAGTGATTTCACTCATATTATATGCACTCATATATATTTATATATAATTATCTTCATACATAAATTTGCAAAACTACCATGAAAATCAAGATATATGCCATTCCCATTACTCCAACGATCCCTTATGCTACCATAAGCTAACACAACCCTGCCTTCCTATTTAACTTATGATAACCACTAAAATATTGCTACTACCAGACTTGAAAACACTATGCACATATAATATTTAGACCAAGTACTGAAAATATTTTTAGGAAGATATACTCAGAAGCATTATGGATAAAGAAAAGTAAAATTTGAAAAGAAATGTTTGTGTCACTCACAAGTAAGGAAGAAAAAGACAGCAGAAAAGTGAAACAAAATAACAGAGAGAATAAACTAAGAACAAAAAAGAAAAAGACAAACTTAAACCTTATTCGTATACATAATCACATTAAATATAAATCTAAATTCACAACTTAAAGAATTTGGTATTGTGGATAAAAAGCAAACAAACATTAAAACTATTAATAAATTACAATACATTCTGTCTATAGGAAATTCACTTCAAATGTAACAATATAGGTCAGTTCAAAGTAAATGGATGCAAAATGGTGCAACATGAAACTTTAATCAAAAGAATATTAATAATATTAAAAGAAGAATACAAAGAAAAGCAAATTACTAGGCACACAAAGGGACATTATACAGAGTTAATATGAGTCAGCCTACCACAGATACATAGCAACATTAAGTATGTACACTCCAAATACAAGGCTTCAGAAAGTTTTGGAAAATAATCTGATAAAATTTAATAGAGAAATAAGTAAATCCACAATTAGAGTTGAGAAAAAAACTCTTTCAGAGATTCAAGACCCATTGGACAGAAAAGCATGGTACAAGAAATACCCCTCATCAACTAACAGACTCTAACTGATATTCATAAAACAATGCGTTATACAGTAGCAAAATACACATTTTTTTAAAGTGCCCACAAAATATTCAACAAGACATCACATCATATGTCATTAAAATTCTGGACAAATTTAGGACTGAAAATAACATAAAGCATATATTCTAATAGCCTTCTTCTGATGATATGATCTTATACCTAGAAAACTCCGAAGAATCAAGCAAGAGTCTCCTGGAATTTATAAATAAATTCAGCAAAGTCTCAGGTTACAAAATCAATGTACACAAATCAGTAGCTTTCATATATGCCAACAACAGTGAAACAGAAAACACTTTTATGTACACAGTTGTTTCCTAGAGCACTTGTAATAAATTCTAATTAACTGACTCTGGCTTTGGGGCACTAAATGATCTAACACTTGCCTCTACCTTATCTAGCAGCCCTTTGCCTAGGTCAGCTACAATGGCATAGCCCTACTGGTGGTCCAAAAGTTTTCAAACTGCCAATCTTTTACCCAGCATTGGACTTTGGCATATATTATTTCCTCTGAAGCTCCACCTTTCACTTTTGTTCCAGGTGTCTATTACTACATTAAAAATACTTCAAATATAGTGTTTGAAAATATCATAATTGTGTGGATCAGCAATTCAGGAAGGGCTTGGCTTGCCCATTCCTTTCCTCCACATTGCTCAACGGCATGTAAATGATTGAACTGTTCCAGAGGTTTGTGCCTTTGGGGGGAAATGGGCTGCCTCAGATGGCCCATTTCCATCTTGATATAATTACTGGTCTTCCATGTTAACAACAGAGCTCCTAAAGGGCTCCAAGAGTATTCAAAGACATCTAATGGGGAAGGCAGTCTTAAATAGCTTATCCATGTGCAAACTGGCATATTTTATTAGTCATGGCAATCTCAGAGGCTGCCCAGATTCCAAACATGGAAATATAAACTTTTCCTTATCTCAA
>NW_003852564.1:1863376-1867727 GCF_000181295.1 Otolemur garnettii
TTTTTATTACAATTTTCCACACAAATTCAAGCAGTACAGCTCAGAATAATTACTGTGAAAATACTTGGAGAATTTAGTTGGCTGCAAACTCAGTCGCTATGGCTGATGAGGGATTCGTTGACAGTTCAACAGGCTGCATTAAAAGAAATGGTGCTCTAAGCACGCTGGTTTGGTCACATTTGAAACATAAGTCGAGTTCTAAGGGTCATATTTTAGAGGGAGAGAGAATAACATGAGAATATGGAAGTGTGATATATGGAACAATTGAGGGAACTTGGAATGTTTAGCTTGCAAAAGCCCGAGGGACAAATATAATGGATAACATCAAATGTTGAACAGCTGTCACGTTTAAAATTTTTTCCTCTATTTTCCTGAAGAAATCTGATTAACAATATGTGAAACTTGAATTTCACAATTAAAATGTCACTCAAGCAAGTTAGAATGATTACTCTAAAGAAGAAAAAAAGTTCGCAATGTTTCTTCAAGTATTTCTTTTGATTGCCGTAGCTGTTTCATTCTCTTCCCTCTGGGATTAGATTAGAAGCTTTCTTGTCACCTTTGGTGTAGTAATGACATTTACTTTCAGTCATAAAAAGTATGTCAATTAAATCCTCTTTCTTTTGGCATATTAATAATTGATGTACTAAGATATTAGGTATGTTTTAAACTTCTAAGCTGTGTAAGCACTCAGACTTACAGTAGTGAAGAAAAGCACGGTAGATCCTGTGAGTGAGCTGCTTCTTGTCAGAAAATATATCCATATAAATGACAATAAAATTCAGTAAACTAATTAAATTCAGTGTAATAAGTCACTACTTCTCTATTCTCAAAATTTACCTTTTGCAGATTAACCAAAAACTCATTTCTATAAACTACTTTTTAAAAAAAAGATTTAATTTTTTACCAATATAGGTGAGGTTATAATTGTGTCTATCCCCTAAATGGTAGACATTGTGACCATTATGTGTGAATTCACTCATCCCCTCCACCACCTTTCCACTTGCTTGATTTCCACTGAATTTTACTATCATTTGTATGCATGTGTGTTGATTATTTACTTCCAATTTATAAGTGAGCACATTTGGTGTTTGTTTTTCCATTCCTGTGATACTTCACTTAGTAAGATGGTCTCCAATCCCATCCAGTTTGTTGCAGAGGGTATCAGTTCACCACTTTTTTAGGGTTGGGTAATATTCCACAGTATCTATCTGTCTATCTTCACATTTAATAATCCACTCATGTACTGATGGGCATGGGGATTATTTCCACATCTTTGTGACTGTGAATTACACTGCTAAAAACATGCAAATGCAAGTGATTTCTTTTTTTAATATTTTTAAAATTTTATTTATTTGTTTATTTTTTGGTTGGGGCTGGGTTTGAACCTGCCACCTCTGGCATATGGGGCTGGCAGAGGTACAGGCACCACCCTGCAAGTGGTTTCTTTACTGAATGACTTTTTTCCCTGTGCAGAAATACCCAATATTGGCATTGATTGCTGAATCCAATGGTAGATCTTTTAATTCTTGGAATTATCTCCATACAACTCTCTGGAGAGGTTGTACTAGTTTGCAGTCCCATGAACAGTATACAAATGTTCCCCTCTCTCCACATACACACTGACATTGGTTGTTTTGGGGCTTTTGATTTATTTTAGGAACCTAACTACAGTGAGAATGGTTCATACCCATCTCATTGGATATCTTGTGTGTGTGTAGTTTTGATTTGTATTTCCCTAATGATTAGAGACATTGAGCATTTTTTATATGTATTTTCCATTAATCTTTCTTCTTTTGAAAGGATTTTGTTCATTTTTTTGCTCACTTTCCATGTAAGTTGTTTAATGCTTTCCTGCTTATTTACATGAGTTCTTTGAAGATTTTCATTGTTAGCCTTGTATTGCACGTACAATATGCAAATATTTTCTCCCATTCTGTAGGCTGTCTATTCATTCTATTTATTGTTTCCTTGGTTGTACAAAGCTTTTATAAATTAATCATATCCTTTATTTTTAATTTTCTTCTTGACATGATTGCTTTTGGGGTCTTCTTCATAAGTCATTTTCCTAGACGAATATCTGGAAGAGTTTCTTCCAACCTCTTCTTCTAGAATTTTTATAATTTCATGTCTTATTTTAAGTTTGTTATCCATTGTGAATTAATTTTTGTGAGCAGTGAGGGATGTGGATCCTGTTTCAGTCTTCCCAGCACCATTTATTAAACAGGGATTATTCTTTTCCCTGTTGAAGATTTTTGTCTACTTTGTCAAAGATCACGTGGCATTATGAGGATGGTTTTAAATTTGGGCTCTCTGTTATGATCCATTAAACCACGGATCTTTTTTTTTGTCAGTACTATGCTGTTTTGGTTATTGTAGCTTTGTAGTATAGCTTAAAGTCTAGTAAAGTGATGCCTCCTGATTTGTTCTTTTTGTTTAAAGTTGCCTTGGCTATTTGGTTCTTTTCTGATTCCAAATGAAGTGTAAAATTATCTTTTCTTGATCTGCAAACAATGATGTTGTTATTTTAATGGAGATTTCATCAAATCTGTAAATCACTCTGGGTAGTATAGACATTTAAACAATTTTGATTCTTCAGAGTCATGGACTTGATATGTTTTTCCATTTGTTTACTGTTGCTGTGATTTCCTTCCTCCATATTTTGTAGTTCTCCTTGTAAAGTTATTTTGTTGCCTTTGTTAAATACATCACCAGGTATTTTACTGTTTTTGTTGCTATTGTGAAAGCTATTGAGTCCTTAATTTGATTCTCAGCCTGACTGATGTTGGTATCTAGGAAAGCTACTGATTTGTGTACATTGATCTTTTTATCCTGAGATTTTGCTGAATTTATTAATAAATTTCAGGATTTTCTTGATACACTGTGAGGTTTTCTAGATATAAGATCATGTTGTTAGCAAAGAGCAATGATTTCACTTTGTTTTTTTCTATATTTGGATACTCTAGGTTTCTTTCTCTTGCTTGATTATTCTACTAGCACTTCCAGCACTATATAGAATAAAAGCGATGACAGTGGGTAACATTGTCTGGTTTTATTTCTAAGCAGGAATTCTTTCAATTTTTCTCCATCACTATGACCTTGGCTGTGAGTTCATTGTATATGGCTTTTAATACAATGAGGTATTTCCATCAGTTCTATTCAGTTAAGAGTTCTTATTATGAAAGGGTTCTTAATTTGGTCAAATGCTTTTTCTAAATTTATCAAGAAGAGCATTAAAGTCAAGAAAAATGAACAACCTATTACTGAATGATAGTTGGGTCAAGGAGGAATTAATATGGGAATCAAAAGATTCTTTGAACTAAATTACAAGATAGACACATGTTATCAAAACCCATGGGACTCCATAAGAGGTGTCATAAGCTGGAAGTTTATTGCCATAAATGTCTGCATCCAACAGATAGAAAAATTACAAGTCAACAATCTATTGCATCATGTCAAGGAATTGTAAAAGGAAGAGCAAATCAATCCCAGAGTTGGTAGAAGAAAATAAATAATGAAGGTCAGAGCAGAACTAAATTAAATCAATAACAAAAAAAATTACAGAGAAGATTAATAAAACAAAAGTTGTTTCTTTGAAAACATGAACAAAATCACAGGCCTTTCACTAAATTAACAGGAAAAAAAACTATGAGAAGCTGACTCAGAAATGATAAAGAAGATATGGCAACTGATACAATGAAAATTCAAAATATCATCTCTGAATACTATAATAACCTCTATGCACATAAACTTGAAGGCATTGAGGAAATTCTTTGAAACTCACAATCTCCCTAGGCTAGGTCTAGGAAATGCTAGGACTCCTGAAAAGACCAATATAAAGTAACAAAATTAAAACAGCAATAAAAAAACCTACTAACAACAACAAAAAAAAAAACCCCAGATCAGATGGTTTCACACCTGAATTTTATCAGACCTACAAAGATGAACTGGTACTAAAACTGCAGAAAGTATTTTATAACACAGGAAAGGAAGAAATATTCTCCACTTTATTCCACAAAGCCATTATAACCTTGATTCCAAAGCCAGGAAAGGACAGAACATAAAAAGAAAACTACAGTCCAATATCCCTCATGTATATAGATGCAAAAATACTCAACAAAATTTTAGTGAACAATTTAGCTACACATTAAACAAAAAATCCACTACAATAACACATGCAAATACATAACTGTAATTCACACTTATCTATAAGAAAAAATACAAAGATTTATTTAAAAATATAACCATCCAAATTATTATTGAGGAGTTTTGATAAACTTTGAATAAAACTGCAACACCTGATTTTTTCTGCTTCCCATTAGCCTGGAATATAGATGACCATCCCTTCACCCTG
>NW_003852564.1:1875564-1918069 GCF_000181295.1 Otolemur garnettii
GGAACTCATATTGGGTAGTGAACGTAAAAGTCCATTTGTATAGTATGCACAGTAGTTTGAATGCCTCCTGCAAAATTCATGTTTGAAATGTTATCTTTTGGGAGTATTTAGTGTCAAGGCCTTTAAGAGGTGATTGGGCCATAAAGGCTATGTCTTCTTGAATGGATTAATCCACTCTGAATGGATTAGTGGTTTAATGTACTAATAAGTTATCATGGAAGGCAAACTGATGACTTTGTAAGAAGAGGAACAGAGATCTGAGCTAGCATGTTGCAAGCTCAGCCCCCTCAACATATGATGCCCTGTAATACCTCGGGACACCAGAGAGAACCCCAACTAGCAAGAAGTTTCTCACCAAATGCACTGGCTTCTCTCAGAATTTCCCAGCCTCCATAACTGTAAGAAATAAATTTTTTTCTATGTAAATTATACAGTTTTAGGTCTTCTGTTATAAGCAAGAGAAAACAAACTAAGATAGCATGTGCAGGAAAATCTGATGTGTATAAAATGTAAAGAATATGTAGGATGAAATGCAAAACAATTTCATGTTTTCCAAACTAAAGAGGACTTAAAAATACTATATCTATGATAACATTATCTCCTATGATCCTATTTTAATGTGAGTTCCAGAATTGCTCATATTACTTCATTTCATGCGGCATGGGTTCTATTTTTTTTTTTTTTACTTCTTGATCTTAATACTAATTTTAATATTTGCTTGTGCCCTTGCTGAAAATCAGCCTTAGTTTAATGAGTCAACCATCTGATTTCTCTAAGAAACTTGCTTCTCTGCAATGATCATATAGTACATGAATATCAGAAAAAAATAAAGTAATTTAAAAATAAATGACAAATCTCTTCTTTAATGCTACATGGCTCCAGGTCTTCCAATTTTAGAACTTTGTCCATGAGTTTTCTGCAGTACTTGATCTTTTTGACTCCTTCCTCCACATTCAGTGAAGTATGGAGATGGCAGGGTCTGGTTATATCCAGTTTTCTTCACCTACTACTTGGCATATTTTAAAGCAAACCCAAATAGCATAAAATTTTACCCTTAACTATTAAGCATGAATCTCTAAGAAACACTTTTTTGTTAAATTAAGTGACTTGAGTGTCTTTATTATACCTATAAAGGAAAACATTTTTTTAATAGCACCTAATATATCTTCATATTCATGAGTCTCAATTTGCTTCTAAAATGATTTTAAATATTTTGTTCTTTTGCATCAGGATCCAAGAAAAGAACTGTATATTTCATTCATTTTGTAGACCTTAGTCTCTTTTAATCTATAAAATCCTCTTGCTTTTAAAGGCTTTCCCTTAATAAAGAATCATGCTTGTTCCATTTACCTTATCTAGTTTTCCACATTTGGGGTTTAGGTAATAGCATCCCTATGAATCATTTAACTTATTTCTCTAATCCCTCTCTTTCATATAAGTAGATTAGATCAATATACTCAATCTTACTTTATTTATAAACTACCTTAAGAGGTACTGGATCAATCATCTCTCACTTTTCCATTTCTCATTTATAGAGTTCTATATTAGAATTTCACTAACTATTATAGTAGCCATTGTAATAATTGGCAATAGCCATTATCTCATTAAGGAATGCAGAATGGTGATATGTGGATATTATTACTTTGGATGTGTAGATTAGCTGTTGTTGTTCTTATTTATTAACTATTTGATTACCTTGAAATGCTTTTCACACCAAAATAATGATAAATGCTTTATTGTCTGTCCAATTTCCGGAATGATGCATTCTTGCCCTAGGAAGCTTCGGGGATGATCAATGAGATTTTTAAAATTAATATGAACTCATAGGTTTTTAAGATGTTTTAAATGTTCATGAAGTTATGGAACTTCTTGATGTTTACCTCATACTGTCTTCAATTGGTAGAAGCTCCTTTGATTTCAGTGACCTTCCCACAGGACTCTTACAGTCTTTAACAGTATTTTTTTTTTTTAATGCTGCCTTTTGTTATATAAAAAAAAGTTCAATGCTTATGTTGTACAATTTTTATCAAAAAGTAGAACCTATCATTTTTCTAAGATGCCTCGATTTATTTTTCTAAGAAATGATATTTAGAGACCACAGTCTACGTTTGCCATTGCTTACAGACCTTTTCAGTTTACCAGGAAGAAAATATATGTTTTATTTTGTAAGAGAAAATAAACACACCAAGAGTTCATACTAGTTGAAATTGAAATTTAAGAATACAATATTTTGTTACTTTTTTTTTTTTTTTTAAGACAGAGTCTTACTTTGTTGACCTCATTAGAGTGCTGTGGCATCACAGCTCATAGAAACCTCCAACTCTTGGGCTTAAGCGATTCTCTTGCCTCGGTCTCCCAAGTAGCTGGGATGACAGGTGCCTGCAACAATGCGTGGTTATTTTTAGAAACCAGGTCTTGCTCTGGCACAGGCTGGTCTCGAACAGTGAGCTCAAGCAATCCACCCTCCTCAGCCTCCCTGAGTGCTAGGATTATAGGTATGAGCCACAGTGTCTGGCCTCTTTTTTTTTTTGTTCCTCTCTCTCTCTTTCTGGTCTTATTCTGAAAAACTTACTTCCTAAACTTATTAATATAATTGTTTATTTTCTATTTTTATCTTCATTTAAATTCTCAAAATAATTATACCAATGTCATTGTTATTAATATGGGCAACAAATGCTGTTTAAGATTTCTTTCTCTTTTTTAATTTTTTTCCAAGATGTCTCACTCCATCACCCTGGGTAGAGTGCCTTGGTGTCATAGCTCACAAAAACCTTAAGTCAGGCTCAAGAGCTGCTCTTGCTTTAGCTTCTCACATAGCTGGGACCAGAGCTGCAGCATCATGCCTCACTTTTTCTCTTTTTAGTAAAGATGGGAATTTTACTCTTGCTCATGCTGGTCTCAGGTGAGCCACCCAGCTCAGCTGGTCACAGGTGATCCACCCAGCTCAACCTCCGAGAGTCCTAGGCTTACAGGTGTGAGCCACCTCACCTGGCTGCTGTTAAGATTACCTTTTGATATATCCTATTCTGAATACAGAGTGAAATGACTGTATTTTAAGATTATAGTAAACAATTCTTGTATAGCCATTGTATTCATATATAATTTAGTTTAATTTTAATTTATTTACCAGTTTTGAGGATTATCTTATTAATTTAAAGTGAATTTCATGTTTTAATTACGTAAAACAATCAGAAGCCTCTAAATTTAATCTGTAAAAGAAGATTCCTTCACCAAAGTGTACCTTTCATTTCTTTTTCTTTCTTACTGTGCAGATATTTTTACCATTTTTTCTTTTTAATTCCATTTGTAAAATAGAAGCATCTACTATGTTTGTGTACATAAATACAAATAAATACACACACAAATGCATACATATTGACTTACTTTCATGTACCCATTTTATCCTCTTTGGAGAAAAAATGTGGCATAGTAATGACATTGATTTGTACTTTTAGCATTCTAAAATAAATGAAAAAAAATACTTCCTTATTCTTTTTACAGATACATACTCTGTAAATATGTATGTTTTACTCATACATACCATGTTGAATAAACTATGGTGTATTTTTTATACCTATGGAATAGAGTATAATTTTCTATACCTATGGAATAGAGTATAAAAAATACACCATAGTTTATTCAACATGGTCCTCATAAATGAACATTTTTACCTCCCCTTTTTGTTTGACAAAGAGGACAAAAATTAAATACAAGTGAGCAGATACCATATCACATATTACCAAGATAGCTCTGGAAGAAACTCTGAAAGGAAGGGATGCTGTGTAAATGGACAGAACAACAGGATTTTTTTCTAGATATTACCAAATTCTTTTTTATAAGTGTTGCGCAACTATGTATTTCCACTAGATAGGTATGTGTTTCCATACACTCTCACCAATAGAGTATATTGCTAATCTGTTTAAATTTCCTTTAAAAGGAACACTTATTTTTATTAAATCTACAGTTAAATATAAATTTTTAATATAATTTTTTCCATTGATTAAAATGCATATCAGAACAGTTTTCTGCAACCAATTTAGATAATCTTGTTGCCTTTAAAGGCTCTGTAGGTATACGGTTTTTGACAGTGATAGTGACTTTTTAAAGGGGCTTATCTGATCACTTGGACATTTTTCAGTAAAACCTTTCTGGGAGGAGTGATCACTCTTGAAGAGTTATGGCATGCCCATTTATTTCATTTCAGAAGGCCTAAAAATGTAAAGAAGCTTTTAGGAATTGAGCCAATGGTGGTAGTGTTGGTCCAGCATGAAGTCCACTTTATTACTATTTTTTAAGGTGCTAGAGTTGAACTAGCTGAACTCCTAGCCCTATTTGAAGGGCTAATCAAGGAATAGCTTTCTCCCATAAGTGAGCCTGTATGAGAGATTACAGAACTGAACGAGTGTTTCGGTTAGCATATTGTTTTTAGGCGCTACTGATGCCTTCATTGCTAAGGTGTGAGTGTTATGCTTTACTCATCTGTGTCAGGACCCATTCCCCTAGGAAACATCTCAGAACAACAAAGTCACTGGAGGGTTAAAGCGTGTGGATGACAGCAGTTAACCACCACAATGCACATGTCAGATGTCCAGCTGGCTCACATATCACTGAACATAAGGCTGATTGGCTCTCTGCCCAGAGATTCTAGTGTATCCTGAATGGTGCCATATTGACAATTATGGATATGCAAAATCGTTCACACATTTAAGGTTAAGAGCAACTTATTTTGAGCTCATATCTTTATGCAATTCATTTGATGGCATATGGGGTCATTTTGGAGCCTAGTCCCTAGAGGCAAGCATTACTGTAGCAGCTAACATGCTCTAAATTGTGGTTGCTGTTCAACTACTTTGAACATTAATCATCTTTCTAGATATTGTTTTTTCATTTAAAAATATTAAGAGATGCAAATATTTTAAGTTACATGGATCACTTTTGTAATGCTTTAGTCCCAGCTATAGTCGTCATGCTATAAAAAAGATGAGTAATATCTTTTGAAACAACCTGGGTGTAACTAGAGACTGTTCTCCTATGTGAGGCATCTCAAGAATGGAAAAACAAATACCACATGTATTCATTCACCTTCTAGACTTTGACCATAGTTTTAAGTGATTACTCAGAGAAAACTGAGAGGTATTGCAGCATCTAACCAGGCGTCCTCAAACTACAGCCCGGGGACCACATGCAGCTCACCTTGAGTATTTATCCAGCACACTGGGTGTTTTTGCCACCACTGCCTGTCCTGCTTAGCAGCTGACTCATCCTGGGGCTCGCAGTCCAGCCCTCCAATGGTCTGAGGGACAGTGAACTGGCCCCCTGTTTAAAAAGTTTGAGGACCCCTGAATTCTAAGCTATAAAGAATATCAGAGTAGGTTAAACAACAGTACATGATTTTTGCTGAAAACAATAGTGTATGTTTGATAACGATGTGTTGTTAAATAATATAACAGCGTGGAACTAAATAACTAAATTGTCCTTCTGTAAGGGGATTCCTGTTCAAAGAATTAACTATTTTCTGATTTCCTGTTGAAGGTAAACGACCATAATGTATTGTGGTGATTTGTATTTTTTCACAATTATTCCAGAGAGGGTCTTTTATTCTGTGTATTTATAATAAGGACTCCTGTCTTAGTCACTTGAAGATTATATAATAAGTCCCAATTTTTTTGGTAATGGAATAATTTTCTGCAGTATTATCCCTTGTATCAGAAACTTCTTGTGTTGTGAAACGTTCTTGGAATAGACTTATTGAGTAAATAAATCTTTTTTTTTTTTGAAAAAAATAGCAGATATTACTAGCCATACTTAGGTTCTATGTAAGTGAGCAAAGGCCACATATATTCCATATGAATACAAGCAAATACATACTATTGACTAGATAAATGTTTGTGGAATTACTTGTAGAATTTATGCTTAACTGGCTGCAATTATAATGCTGTCTTATGTTAGGTCAAATGCATACTTCTCAGAAACAGGGAGTTGAAGGAGCACCTATTTGAGGAATTTATGTTTTCTATTTTCACAGTTTTTGACTTTACTGCATCAAAGGTCCAATCTTGAATGGAAGAATAATTCTACCAATGAAAAGAAGATTCCACTAAAACAAGAGCTAAGGTTGCCACTTGATCATTTGTGTTCTTCATTTCAATAGAACAGCAAAGAATGACATTACTTTAACATTGGGTATTATTCCTGATTATCATGAGAACACAGCTGTTAATACTTGATGGAGGCAGACAAGTTTGTCTGAGACTTGAGAAAGTCATTCTGAAGTCATTTATTGTTTTCGCATCTGCAACTGTGATTGAACAATTGTGCCTACCAGGTCTAGAAATGGCATGGAGACTGGAGGTTCAGATTCATTTTGGAATATAGATTTGAGTGATTTCACATGGCAAGCAAGACAAATCAGCAAATATTCTGCACAGAGACAGATGAAGAGCATCAAGAATGACTGGTTGGAAGATGAAGGAAATGATGACTATACCTCAGGATTAACTGCTGTAGCGTGGACATAGCTTAGCACAGTAATTCTTGCTCTAGGTCCTTTTGTCGGGCCTTGTGACTACTTATTAGCTTTAAGAAGCAGTCATAGGAATTTAATGTGGTGCATGAATGGCTATGAGCTGGGAAATAGTCAATAGCAGATATAGTCAAGGTACACACTGATTCTCTCCCCATTTCTTTACATGCAGCCTAGACATGTAGACCTGCAGGTTTATGCCTCAGGACTACTACTCCTAAATCCTGTTCTGCCCATGTGTGCAGCAGACCAGAAGTGTTAGCTAGTTAAGATCTTAGCCAAGAAAGAACAGTCCAGAAACACCCCAGATTAGCCTTTCAGTGGTATCTCATTGAAACATTTATACAACACTAGGTTTCAGAGCTTCTCAGTGGGAGTAATCTTCCCACAAGGTAATTTACCAGAAAATAGTGGAAAAGATGTATTTAATTAGTGCCTCCAATTTCTTCTTATTCCTCCCATCCCTATTGTCTCCTGAGGTCACTTACCTAATAAAGTATTTTACTCAAAACTTTGTCTCAAACCAAGATACAAATATACAACACATATTTACCATCTTCTCCCGTGCAAACGTATAACATGATATTTACATCTTGGAATGTGGTGTCAGCTGTTTGCATGATATTTTAACATGTGTTTTTAATTTTATAATTATATGTTTTTAAGAAGGGTAAAATCTTAGCACGTTTATATTCACTGAACAATAAATAAACTAAATTATACACCTAAATACAAAATAAAATATATAATGGCGAGCAGCTTCTGTGGCTCAAAGGAGTAGGGCACCAGCCCCATATGCCAGAGGTGGCAGGTTCAAACCCAGCCCCAGCCAAAAAAAACAAAACAAAACAAAACAAAAACTATGTAAAATGTATAATGGAAAAACTAGATATAGAAATAAATTTCTATGGTGCTTGATTCAGATTCTATAAGTTATATGATTGTTTTTCTTTTTGCCAATTTATCTGCTAACTAAGCACATTCACTTTGAACTCTTAAGAGATAGTAGGTGCTATACATATTATATTTTTAATCATACACATGTTTTTTTCTGAAGAGATTAGAAATTTCACATATATTTTTGAGAATAAAAACATTCCTGTATTTGAAAAGGTATAGACTGGGATTTATATATGACCTTAATATATGAAAAAATAAAATAAATACCTTGTAAAGTTTTGAAAGTAATATCCTTAACAGAGTCTCTAAGAAAAAGAAAACAGTGGATATAAATGGGTAACCGTGGATAAGCAAGTCTTCGACTTACAAAGAACACTGTAAATTAGATGTGCCGACCTACTATTTTTCACTTCAAAACGATAAAATGAACATTATTATGGCCATCTTCTATAGTGAGGAATTAAGACCCTGAACTGTCAGAGAATTATAACTAAATTCACTTAGCAAGCACTAATGTCAGAATTACTAACAGACTTAGAATTACAATAGAATATTTTTAAAAACCATCACTATGAATTAAAAAAAGGCTGAGTTAGATGTCATCTTATGACTTCGTATTTAATTCCTCCACCTCTTTACTAATTCTCTTTCTTCAATTAGAAAGTCCCTTGGAAAATTTGGGTTAAATACATTCACATAGAAAAATAAACAAAATTGTTTGGTGCTTTTAAGTAGTACTAACTGTTGTTTATATTATTTCAAACACTTCTTTATATGGGAGTTGAGATGAGAAAATAGGTATCAATCTGCATCTATTTTCAGTCCTCAGAAACAGAGTAGATGAGAAGTTTTATATCAGTTGACATGAGTGAAATATACCTACAAAAGAGAAATTACTAAATTGCAAGTCAGAAATATCAATTCTACTACAAATCACCATTAATTAATTAACTTAAAAATTAAGCAATGACCAATTATTTCTTGTAATATTTATGTGATTCACTATATTATTAATGTTTAATTTTTTTTCTGCATTGAATTACTGGTGTCGAGATTTCTCAAAGAACTAAAAGTAGACTTACCATTTGTTCCTGCATTTGTACTAGCGAGTATGTACCAAAAGGGAAAAAAAGACATTTTATAAAAAAGACACTTGCATTCAAATGTTTATAGCAGCAAATTCACAGTTGCAAACATGTGGAAACAACCAAAGTGCCTATCAATACATGTATCAATTACTAACATGGTATAAGTATATCATGGAGCACTACTCAGTCATAAAAAATGGTGCAATAATATTTTTTGTAACAACTTGGATGGAACTAGAGAATATTCTTCTAAGTGAAGTATTATTAGTATGGAAAAAAAAAAAAAACACCATATGTACTCACTATTAAAATGGAATTAATTGATTTACACTTACGTGCACATATGGAAATAATACTCATCATATTCAAATAGGGGACAGAGGGGAGGTGGGGATAAGTAAACTCATACCTAATGGGTACAATGACTGCTGGATGGTGGGCATATATATGACAATATCACAAAGGTCAGCAGGGGAGAAAATTAGGGTTCTTATAATATACCTGAAGTATATAATATCACCTGAAATAATGTGTGATTGATTAAAATAACAAATAACACAAAATTATTAGCTAATAACCTAACATTGGATACAAAATGGAATTACAAAAAACATTAATTCATAAAGTAGTCATAAAAGAGTAGGAGTCGGAAAAGCAATGCATGGGATAAATAGAAAAAGTGAGATGATAGATTTAAGAACTCTAACCATATCAGGAGTAAATATCTAAGTATTTCTATGGTCATAGTAGCTCTTTAAAATTTGAGTTAAATACATTTACATAGAAAAATGAACAGCAGGCTTTATTTGAAAGTAGAAAATTGATTCTACAATTCATATGGAAATGTAAAGACACAGGACATATGAAAATAGAAGAATAAAACTACCTAACTTCAGCCAGAGAGACAAATGAATAATAGAACAGAATAAAGAAAGAAAGCCAAACAGATATGGACAACTGATTTTCAGCAAGGGTAAAAAGGTAATTTAATGCTGGTCCACTCAGGATATCTCCATATTACCACATACCCAAGCCAAGGTAGTGGGTGCTATTCTGCTTTCTTAGAACTTGTGGGCTTTTGTCCTCCCCAGGAATCTCCAGATGTCTCATCCCTGGTACCCACACAAATATTTCCCAACTCCTGTGCAGATTGCAGTGGCCACAGGAGTTTGGGGGATCTTGGGGGAAATGTGTGAACCTATAGTTTGTACATCACAAGTGGCTACCTTCAGGGATTAAGGGAAGGGAATCAAAGGGCCAGTTTCTTTCCATTCAGACTCTTCTGTTTCTCCTTCCCTTTCTTGCCCACAGCTTCCAACACACCCTTGGCATTTCCACATGAGTTGGTACATGTTCGCCAAGGGATGACTGAGCAAGGGATCTTAGGAACAGTAGCTTCCCCTCTCTTAGAAGGGCCACCACATCAAGGCTTCCACAAAGAGTAAGGCTCAAGTCTTTCCTCTTATTGATCTATAGCAGACAATAGGGTGCTTGGACTTTGCGCTTCCTACTCCTACATTACCCCAAGTGATGCTCACTTGGTTGCTTCCACCAGCAGGGCATTAAGACTCCTTGAGTCTTCCTCGTCTTCCTCAGGTGAGTCAGGACCATCTCACTTCTCCCTAGCATGGTCAGGGACTGAACTCGTGGGAGAAGAGAACAAGCTTGCAAGCTGAATCCTACCCCCCAGGACTCAATTGTTATTACCATATTTTGAATTGACATGTATCGAGGACAATCACTTTTGATAATACATATACAATGCAAATTTATGCATGTGTGTTTGTCTTTGTGTTTTCAGTTATAGATATTTAAGTAAGATTTTCAAAGTGTATTACTTCAGTGAAAAACTTAAATGATAGTTACTCTCTTTGCATGTAGTCATGCAAATTTATATCAAAACTGAAGATATTTTAAGATGTTATTCAGCAGACTCACTTAACTAGGCTATTTTAGTTAAATTATTTAAAATAAAATGAATAGAATCATTTCTATTCTTAATTATGAACTTGTCTACATTATTATTTCAACCCTATTACAGATTTGTACATAACATAAACAAATCATCATTCAAATATTACACTAGATGAAGTTTAAATTTCACACAAGCACAGCAAGTATTTGCCTTACTTCAATGTGTAATCTATTACCAAGTATAACTGAAGTTACTCCCATAGTATATAACTACCATAGCTATGACCTTGGTATATCTAGTTTTCGGCTCACATTATTTCATGATCCCATAATTTAGAACCATATTTTAAAATGTGTTCTATTTATTAGTTTATATGCCTTTCCTATCTGTACCTGTGCTCATACATACATGCAGAACAGAAATGTCAGTCAAAAATTTTATCAACCATGAGTTTTCACTAGTTAATTAAGATCCAACAACCAATTTCCTGACAAACTGCATATATCATAATTAACTTATGTTTCTTATCATATTTTATTCAATAGTTAAGTTCTAGAATACCTTCTTTTTCTTTTTTTATTGAATACCTTATTTTTCTTATCCAATTCATTTTTTATTCCCATTCCTCTAGATGTTTCATCTCTGTATATGTTGTCTTCTATAATAGATTTTAAGAAACTTTGGAGAGACCTATCAAAAATTTACTTATATAAAGTACCTAATATATATATATATATATATATATATATATTTGACACATGTTTTTGAGAAAAATCTCTTTGCAGGAAGAATGGGGACTGAAGACCCCATTCTTGGCAAGGGAAAACACCCCCAGAAAAAGAGGAATATTAAAAAATAAGCTAAGTGAGTCAGAACAAAGAAAAGTCAGCTAGTTTACATTTAAGCTAGTCATTGCTAGTAAGCGTTCAGCCTTTTCTGAAATTATAGCCTGTTGGTGACATAGCTTACAAATACCCTTGCTGGATCTGTGATCACTCTGAGGAAAAATGGCCATAGAAGAGACTATGGCAAAAACCTAAAAAGATACATTAACTGGGTTGTTTCCTGCCTAGTAAACAGGCAAAGCAGATACTCATTTTGAGATTTACATTTTCCTGGGGCAGAGATCAATAGAGTAGCTTGAGCCCAGAAATATGGGCAGAAGAGCTTATATCCCTTATTGCAGAGGAAGATCCTCTATGGTGGTGATAAGAGGAAAATTCCTCCCTCCCACTGATTCCTCAGAGGAGATTAACACCAGTAGCATTTTACTCCATAGGGAACTAACAGAGTTTAACACTTCCCTAGAAATCTCTGTTTGTGATCTCAAGCAGGAGGCTTTCTCAATACAAGGCTCAGATTTCAGATTTCTCAAGGCTATTCAAACCCTTAAATAATAACAATTAGAGATGATATGCTCACCCAGAAACTGCTGACATTTTTGTTCCCTCCCTCATCTTACCCTCTGGGCAATAGACTCCAATAAAAGCAGAGTGGAGCAAACATGAGGTGCCATTGCCAGAATCCCACAAATGGGCAATGGACTCCTGAGTTCCTACCTTTAATTCTATTCTGAGTCTCATGTCTCTTTCTTTGCTGTCATTTCTAACTCTGTATTTCTTTAGTCTGTTACCACCAGTTCCACTGGTCTTGGGGGACCCTGCCCCTGGAATGGAAACCCAACATCTCTTAACTTTCATATGAATTAGAAATTATTTACACAATTTAACTATTGATAAAACTTAGACTCAGGCTTGGCACCCATAGCTCAGTGAGTAAGGGTGCTGGCCACATACATTGAGTGTGGCAGGTTTGAGCCTAGCCCAGGCCTTCTAAACAACAATGACAACTGCACCCAAAAATAGCTGGGCATTGTGGCAGGTGCCAGTAGTCCCAGGTACTTGGGAAGCTGAGGCAAGAGAATTGTTTAAGCCCAAGAGTTTGAGGTTACCATGACACCAAAGCACTCTGCTGAGGGTCACATAGTGAGACTCTGTTTCAAAAAAACAAATAAACAACAACAAAAAAAAACCCCAAAATCTTACATTCAGGAATATTGTTTCTCAATGGTGTAATATGTAGCACAAACATGATTAGTTCAAATTACATTTGAACTAATTCATTTCATTGCAAGTATAATTATACATTTCAAGTATAAATTTCTTACTCCACATCGTGATAGCTAGTTCTTATTTGTTCTAACACTTGTATGCATAATATTGATTGAATAAATATCCCCTCTATGCTTTCTTCTTTATTAATTCATCATTTGTTTATCTTTGGGTTCATGCTCAAGGAGTAGGGTATCAGCCACACATATTGAGGTGGCAGGTTCAAAACTGACCATGGCCAAAAACAGCAAAACAAAACAACAACAACAAAAATAGAGATTACTGAAAGATTTGGTTTGGGGCAGTGCCTGTGGCTCAGTGAGTAGGACACCTGCCTCATATACCAAGGGTAGTGGGTTCAAACACAGCCCTGGCCAAACTGCAACAAAAAATAGATGGGCATTTTTGCATGCATCCGTAGTCCCAGCTACTTGGAAGGCTGAGGCAAGAGAATCACCTAAGCCCAAGAGCTGGAAGTTGCTATGAGCTGTGACGCCACAGCACTCTACCAAGGGTAACAAAGTAAGACTGTCTCTAAAAAAAAAAAAAATTAAAAAAGATTAAAATTTATCTTTGTGTTCATTTGTGGTCCCAAACATGTTAAGTTCTTTCTTCATATGCAGTTGGCATACATATGGTATGAGTTAACAAAAATTTATCCATAATAATGGATTTTAGAAAATATTTATTTTCTTTTATGAAAAAAATTTATTACAGCTTTGTAATTAACAGAATATCAGATGGGCAGTGGAACACACAGAAAGGAGCTGCATAAACAGAAAGGGAGAGAAAGGAACCTTTTTTTTCTTTTTTAATCTAAGGCATGTTAGAGTTACTGAAAACTTTTCATATGAAGTACCTCTCTAAATTTTTAAACTGACCTCTGTTAGATAAAAAGAGAAATGGATGAAAACAATAATATTTTATTATAATTTTCCATGGATAGATTCAAAGATATATATTCTATGTGAGAACAAATAATGATAATTTAATAGTAAATATCAGAATTAATAGTTAATGAACCAACAGACCTTCCCCTTAAGGAGCAGATAAGAGCAGATTATCCCTACAGACTTGCTTACTATCAAGAAGAGGAAAGACAGAGATAAGAAAAGCATGCCCAGTTAATTATTTTCACATTTACCAATCATATAAAGTACTCCATCTCCTGCTGGCAGAGTGAGTAAGAGATAGAGGGTAGGCGTTAAGGCAATTCAGAATCCTCCTCACAGAATAAAACATCACACAGATAAGAGTTTTTTTTCCTAACAAACACTTTATATGTTTAGTTAATATTTATGATCATTGGCTGAAAGAAAAACATATGGAAACAAGTTCATTCTAGATTTATAGTTATGATCATTAACCGTATTTCTAAAATTCATCAGGGATGCATACATAAAAGATAGAATTTTAGAGAATAGAACTATTTTGATATTCCTAAATTTGCTTCCACATTAACGTCAAATTGTCAGACTAGTTGAAAGATAGGGAAACTATTCTCAGTGCATCTGCCAAGCAATTTCAGACAATTTGACTGATTTTCTAGATAGCAAGTTCTGAAAACAGAAACTGTTGAAAGCTATCTGACCTGAATTTATTCCACAGAATTTTATTCCCTTCCGAAACTGTGCCTGTGATTTATTCTCTGTCACTGCTGTATCTACACTAATGCACCATTATGCATAGCTGATGCTTCAGATGTATAACCATCACTCTTGTTGAAGCCAGAACTTTATGATCACGTCAGACATTGTCTGGTATAATCTATTTAGCTTGTCGATTTTACCTCTATAGTTTCTGATAAATATGGAATAATTACTTAGATATTTACTCTCCTCTGTTTAAAATTTGCTAGAACAAAGAGATTATGCATGCAGAAAGTGTGCAGGGGGCTTGAAGATAACAAATGATACATCGAGCACAGCCTAATGTGGCTTTACTGGAGTAGAAACAGTGGTAATAAATCAACTGCCAATGTTGATAATAAAATACTGCGTTGGTCTCCATCAGCCACAGGAGAAAGGTTAAATGTTATTTCTCACAATAACCATGTGGTCTTCATAGCTGACACCTCCAATATTAAATCCCATCATTATTTTCTATGAAAACATTTGATCTTTATTCCTAATGGAACCTTTTTTTTTTTTTATAAAGGATTGCTTTGTAAGTATCTAATACCCATTAAATACCTTCATTTATTTTAGGATTATTTTTACCCTATACTAGTATCTCCCCTGTTTAGTATCAAACTACTCATAAGTAATGGGTAGCTTTGGGAGATTGAAATTCATTCTAGTCAACTGTAAGTGATATTTTAATAATTGGATTCACATGAACTCAGTGTTGATGTAGGTTGCAAATTGAAATATTCCTAAAAAATCTAAATGATTTATTTCCAAATTCAATGTTGTCCATATTTCATTCCAGGTAACTCTTATTTCAAACATCAGCCTTATCTCATGACCCATCTATGCAACAATTGTTTCCCTAATATTCTTTCTGTAGAGAATTCACTCTTATAGAATCAATTTGAAATGTATGTTCAGTCTTAAAGGGAAGAGCGTGAATGTGTTTCAGGTGATGTATGTGTGAAAGCTGTTTTTATGAAGGTGTTGATATATATGTACACATAAACTAAGTAATTGCAGACCCTCCAAGCTGTAGTCACAAATGAAGCAGCACTACCTCTGTCCCACATGCACCCATGACATCTCTATTCCTATTTCAATATTGCCCACTCTTATTTCTGAAAAATACCAAATTAGAAACCTGATTGTACTCACAAAATAGTTGTCCAGCCGTAATGGCCATAGGCATACCTTTTGTGCTGCCCTCATCCAAAAAATCATTTTAAGGGAGATCTACTTTTGCGTGTTCATTGAAAGAATACCAAGTTTTATCAAAACTGTTTAAGTTTGGCATTTCCAAAAGCTAATTTTCAGTGTCAGAATTGTCTTGGTTAATGAACAAAAGTAAGAAGAATGTCTTCCTGCACAATTAATTGCAGATGTGTGTTACCTGGGTACTTAACACAGTATGACATTTTGACCACTCACATAGAGACACACCACTCACACTTCTTCCCCAGAGCTAGTAAGGATTATCTGGACAACTCAATGGAGGTCTTCCTTTGAAAATACACATTTTTTCAATAAAGCCATCTTCTATTTTTCCATATTTTTAAGTATTCAAATATGTTTTGTAAACTTGGAGCTACAGAATGTCTCAAGAAACCTAACTTGAAAAAACAGTCTCGGCTTTTTAACTACGAACAAGTGCAACTACCTTTGTTAGTCATAGCTCTATTTCCAGAACCATTCCTGGCATAGAGTAAATGATATCTCCAGGGTTGTTTCTGGCAAAGAGCTTTGCTTTTGTTTGTTTCCTGGACTGAAAATGCCAAAGATCAAATCCATCTTCATCCATGACATTAAGTTCTTTTAAGGAATACATGAATAAATGGAAGGTAATTTGAATGTTTTCTCCAGGTTAATCAGTCCATGTAAAAAGATAATTCAATATTCTACAACATATAAAATTACAAATAATGGATATATTTGAGATAATGGCTTTTCAGTTTTCTGCTTTCACCATCAATTTTTGAAATGTATAGGATAGATAGTTTGTTTTTATTTTTTTAGGACAAATGTACCTTTTTAGTTATAAATAATGGAAAATAGAGTATTTCTCCAGAATATAGCTTAGAAACTGGAACTCATTTTTGTAAAGATGATAAAAAGCTTCTCATCTGTATGTATTTTGTTTTTGCAGAAATACTTGACAGAATAAATATATAGATAGGTGAGACAGATAATTCCCTCTATCTTGTCATATTATTATTCAGTTCTCTAACTGAATTAGTTATATCCTATAACTAGTTATTAGGAAACATAGATCCTTCTTTTAATATTCTTATTTTTACATGTTGCTTTATCAAAATTTTATTCTAACAATTACATATTTAGATAGTTTGGAAAGGTGAAATGCATGCATTACAGGACTAGAAATCCAATAGTTGTATTTAAATTTGGACATATTTAAGAAGAGAGTATACAGATTTGTTCTTAAGAGTGCTTAGACAAAATGAATTAAGAACTATTTTGCGGTTTCCCAAGTTCAGAATAATTTTTCCTCAGAATAATCTTAAACACTTTTTAAATGTGATATTCAAACCCTAAAACAATACATTTTAATCAAATTATTTGGCATAATATTTATTTTCTTCATAACTAGAAAGTTTTCTAGCTAAATAAAACCTTAAAGAGACAGTATCATCATCGTTATATCTGCTTCTGTATGTTGTTAAGTTTGCAATGCTGATTTCTCACTACATATGATTTTATTTATAAATATTGAGAATGTATCATTTACTTAGACAGAATACTTTATGTTAAATCATGCTTATGCTTTTGCCTTCATTATCTCCTGATCTTATGCCTGGTTCATATTGTTCTGCTTCATAAGACCAGGATGTTCAATCCAACTCCTTGAGCTGCTTTAATCTTTTAATGTGAAATTAATTTTCATCTTTTTAACAATACATATTAATCTGATTTTATCTTTCTTTAAATTCCAGATGCATGGTACATCTCTTCGGGGAAACATAACACTAATTTTATTTACACTTAATTATATTTTTATAGAAAGGGTAGGGTGAATATGGAAGCAAAGAATACATCAAAAGAATAACAGAAAAATTTACAAAAATGTATAAATACAGAGATGATTAGATCAGAAGAGCCCTACTAATTCTGGAATAGCATGGAAATAAGAAAGATACAAAATTAGATACAGCCTGATGAAATTTTATTAAATATTATGTCATTCTACTCATTAAAAGAAAACATTAAGAATTAAAGGAAGGAAAAAATACCTTTTGAGGAAAAAGTATAGATTATGTACAAATTAATAAGAATTACCTAATATTAATTATAAGTGAAAAACACTTTAAAGCTTTCAAAACTCTGGGGGAAAAGTATTTTGAAATCAGAACCCTATATTCAACTAAATTATATTTGCTGTGAGGATAAAATAAAGGCATTTTCCATTATAGAAAGACACAGTTTATCTCTCCAAGATCTTTACTGAACGACAACAACAATAAAATAATGTGGTTTTTTTTTAAGTGGTATTAACAGAATGCCAAGTTAAATATATGAATTTGATGTATTTATAACACATTTAATATTTTTTAATTTTGCCTAAGTGAAATTAATCTATAAATTTTCCTTGGTTTTAACTAAACATTTTATAATTGTTATTTTTGTTTCCAAATAAATAGATAACTGAATTTATTTATATGTTCCTAAAAAACAATGTGGAAAATAAGAAACACCCCATATATGTTATTACATGGATATATGAATGAAAAAAATTGTATTGTACCATTTATATAGAAATGATGTATTTTGTAAATAACAGAATAGAGTTTGGTAATGTTTTTCTTATTAGTGAATAATGAACTATACCATTTATTATAAAATTTCATGGTATTTGAATTCACAGATATGCAGTAGTTCACTGTCCACATTTTCAGTTACCAATGATCAACCACAATCGAAAAATATTAAATGAACAATATCAGATATAATTCATAAATTTTAAATTATGTACTATTTTAAGGATGATATAAAATCTCTTACCCTCTGTCACTCAATCTTGCCTAGGATATAAATCATTCCTTTTTTTAATTTTTCCATGTTGTATAAGCTACCTACCCATTAATCATCAGCATCCTGACATCCAACTACCAAAATCATCATGGCTGAATGAACCAGGATCACCTGAAACAGTTGATCTTTCTTCTGACAGATTGTCGGAAGGCCAGTAGTTACCTTCCTTATAATGCCTATGTTATTTACCTCACCTTATCAAATCACATAGACATTTTATCATCTCACATCAATATAAAAAGAAAAAGGAGTACCAAACAATAGGATATTTTGAGGAAAAGACCAAATTCACATAATTTTTATTACAGAATATGGTTAAAGTTGTTTTATTTTATTATTAGTCATTGTTTTTATTCTCTCTATGTGCCTAAATTCTAAGTTAAAAATTTAACACAGGTTTGTATATATAGAAAAAACGATATATTTAGCATTTGAGACTGTCTTTAGTATCAGACATTTACTGAGGTTTCCAGAACATATTTCCTGTGGATTATGTAATATCATATTTAGCCAATTTATCACTCATTGATGTTAAGATTTTTTCCTGATTGTTTACAAATATTTAAGATATATATATGTGTACATACATATATATACACACACATACATACTCCTTCATTAATCATTACTCAAGATCATTCTTTATAATTCTAAAATATTCAAAAATAACTCCAAAATTGATTTAACAATATCTTATGTATTACTCTATGGCAGAAATTTGGAGTGCATTAAAAATGTGTAATTAAAAAGAATCTGAGGAAAAGTCTATTTACAAGTGTTTTCAGTCTTCCTGAAATCACCTAGAATTATCCCAGCATGGTTACCAAAAATGGAATGATCTCAGTAACATAGGCTAGAAAAAGTAATATCAAGTACAGCAATTTCTAAAATGCAATGACCCAATAGAATCCCTAATCTTTGATAGGTCATTACAGCTGCAGCCAAACAGTAGCTTGTTGGGAAGGGATGAGTATTCTAATCTGTCATTCTTCCTTTTCCAAAATATCTAGGTAATACATCTCATTGGTCTCAGAGAAGCCAAGTTTCCAGTGTGCTTTAATAAATATTTGCTATTGGAACAGACAATTGAGTGGAGAGGGATGCAAAGTGAATCTAAAGGGGCAAAGGAAGATTGTTCATTATACCTCAAAAACTCTGAGATAACTTATTTTCCCTTGTATCTGTAATATTTCAATATTACATGTTTAAACTGAACATATTTTATTCATCAAGAAGATATTGCAAGCTTGATACACATACACACTCATCAGAACACTTAAACATATAAAGCACATATGAAATAATCTGTAGGGAGAGATAGATTGTATTACTACAATAATAGCAGAGAACTTCAATACTATCAATAATGAACAAATCATTTAGATATTAAAAACAATAAATAACATTGGATTTGAATGACATTATAGCTCAAAAGGACCTAATAGATCTAAAGAGTACCCTACCCAACATAGGCAAAATACACATTCTTCTCAAGTGCACATAGACCATCCTCCAGGATAAATAATATGTTAGTTTATAAAATAAATCTTAACAAAGGTAAGATGATTGAATTTACATTAAGTACCTTTTCTGATCACAATAACACGAAACTAGATATTAATAACCAAAGAAATCTGAGAAATTTTATAAATACATGGAAATGAAACAACATGCTCCTGAACAAGCAATAGATCAAAGAAGAAATCAAAAAGGAAACTTAAACTTATATGTACCTTGAGAATAATAAAAATGGAAACACACTTTTCAAACTTAAGCACTCCAGCAAAAGCAGTTCTAAGAAGAAAATTTAAACCAATATGCAACTACATTAAAAAAAATAAACCTCAAAAAAAAAAAAAAACAACCACCAAGTTTATGTCCCCCAAAACTAGAAAAAAAAACAATCAAAGGTTAACATTAATCAAAGGACATTAATATCAATGCAGAAATAAATGAAATACACTGCTAAATTCTACCAAACATTTAAAGGACAAACACTCACTTTTCTCACACTCTTCCAAAAAACATGGAAGCAGAGGGAATAATTCTAATTGATTTTACTGGGCCAACATTACTCCAGTCCCAAAGCCAGACAAGAACACTGCATGAAAATTACAGGTCAATTTTCCGGATGAAATTTTAAATATTCAAAAATATCCAACAAAATAAATTTAATAGTACATCAAGAGAATCATTTACCATGACCAAGTATGATTTATCCCTGGGAACAAGTTTGGAAAAACATGCAAAACAATAAATCTTATAAAGTATATTAACAGAAGAAAAGACAAAAAAATTCCCGTAATTTTCCTAACAGATGCAGAAAAGTCATTTGGAAAAATTCAATATCATTTTATAAAAAAAAAATGTTCAAAAAATGTTCTAAAGAAAAAATGTACTTCAGCACAATAAAGATATAACAATGCCCATAGCTGACGTCACACTGAGGAGGGAAAGGAACAATGCCCTCAATGTTACTACTCTTTTTAACATAGTACTGGAAGTCCCAGCCAGAGCAAGAAGGCAAGAGAAAGAAATAAAAGGCATCCTAAAAGGAAAGAAAGAAATAAATTTGTGTATGCTGATGACATAACTTTAATATAGAAAACTCTAATAATTTATAAATGAATTCAGCAAAGTTGCAGGTTACAAAATCAACATACAAATATTAGTAGTAGTAGTTGTGTATGTATTAACAATGAATTATTTAAAATATATATGTATATATATTTTGAGACAAAGTCTCATTATGTCTAGTCCTCCATAGAGTGCTGTGGCATCTCACAACAACCTCAACACTTGGGCTTAAGTCATTCTCTTACCTCAGCTTTCCAAATGGCTGGGACTACAGGCACCCATCACAACACCCAGGTACTTTTTGGTTGTAGTTGTCATTATTGTTTGTCAGGCTCAGGCTGGATTCAAGCTCACCAGTTCCTGTGTATATGGCTGGAGCCCTAGTCTTTGCACTGAGCCCAAAAAATAAAATTTTAAAAGACCTATTTATAATAATAACAAGAAAAAGACAAAATACTCTGAAGTAAATTTAACCAAGGAGATGAAAGCTCTGAATACAGAAAACTATAAAACACTGATGGAGGAAATTAAAGAAGATACAAATAAACAGACAGATATCCCATGCTCACATATTGGAAGAATTAATGTTGCTAAAATGGAAAAAATATATTGTTAAAATGTCTATATTAACAAAAATTATCTGAAGATTCAATACATTCCTTGTCAAAATGCTAATTTTTTCACAATATAGAAAATATTATAAAATCCCCATGAAACCACAAAATACTCCCAAAGGCAAAACAATGTTAAGCAAAATAAATATATAATATATAGCTGGAGTAGTCACAATACCTGATATCAAAATACATATGTTACAAAGCTATAATAATTGAAACAGCATGATATTGGCATAAAAATAGAAGCATGAAAAAGTCAAATAGAATAGGAAATCTGACATTAAACTCATATATATTTTGGCAATTGATTTTTTTCTTAAGGATGCCAAGAACACCCAGTGGATAAAGAGCCATCTTTTCAATATATGATATTAGGACAATCAGATATCCTCATGCAGAAGAATGAAATTAGATCCTTATCTCATACTATATACAAAAAATCAATTAAAAATGGATTAACAATTTAAATGTAAGTGTGGAAACTTTGAAACTATTAAAATAAAACAAAGCACATTGCTCTGGCTGATCACATTTGAGTATAATCCTCAAAGCATAAACAACAAAAGTATAGCTAAATAGAATTGCAGCAGATTAAAAAACTTCTGTTTATCAAAGAGAACAATTAACAGAGTGAAGAAATAATACACGAATGAGCAAAAATATTTAAATACTACACATCTGCTAAGATATTAGTATCCAAAATACAGAAGAAACTCAAATAATTCAATAGCAACCAAAAAATTTAGAAGATGGGCAATGGACTTGAACTGACAATTCTTAAAAGACAAATGATCAATAGGTTTATTTTTTTTAAATGCTCAACATCACTAATCATCAGGGAAATGTAAATTAAAAACATTTAGTAGTTCACACCTATTTGCCATAATAAAAAAGATGAAAAGTAAATATTAGCAAGGATATGGAGAAAAAGGAATCCTGGTTCACTATTGCAGAAAATGTAAATTCGCATGGCCACTATAAAGAACGGTATGAAGGTTCCTCAGAAAACTAAAATTAGAATTATCATATGATCCAACAATGCCACTGGTGAGTATATATCCAAAGAATTAAAATAAGTATGTCAAAGAGATATCTGCATACCCATATTCGTTGTACTACTATTCAGAATAGCTAAAATATGGGGATCAACATACGTGTCTATCAAGGGATGAATGAACAACAAGAACAAAAAAATGTGCTATGTAGACACAATGGAATACTTTTTAGTCTTAAAAAAGAAGAAAATTTTATCATTTGCAATAACATAGATGAATCTGGAGGACATCATCCTAAGTGAAATGAGCTAGGCATGGTCACATCATTTCACTTAGGATGATGTCCTCCAGGTTCATCTGTGTTATTGCAATATAATTATCATATTACTTCACTTATATGTGGAATCTATGAAAGTTGAACTTATTAAAGTAGAGATTAAAAAAGATGATTACCAGTGGCTTGGGGGGAGGAAATAATGAGAAACTGACCAAAGGAGACAAAGTTCAAGTTAGAAAGGAGAAATAAGTTTTTAAGATCTATTGCACAACAAGAAAACTATAATGTATTTTATATTTCAAAATTGCTAAAAAGATTTTAAGTATTCTTAACATCAAAAATGGTAAATATGTATTGTGAGTTAGATTGATATAGTCATTATACAATGTATACATGTATCAAAACATCACATTATACCCTAAAATACATGCAAAATATATTATTTGACAACTAAAAATAAAAACTTAAGTAAAAATTAAAAATGAAACAAGTTTTATAACAATACATTCTTTGATTTCCACTTAAATCTATGGCATCTGCAATGTATTTTCATTAATAGAACATAATTGCAGACTTTTGTTGAAATGGTTTTGTGTTTTGAAAAGCTATAGTAGTCAAGCAGATTACTATTGCTTCTGAAAATAATTTGGGAATTATTAGGGGCAGAGGGAAGGGGAGAAGATGAGTGGAAGGAAGGTAATTGGTGGGCCCACACCTACGATACGTCTTACAAGGGTATGTGTTAAATCTACTAAATGTAGAATATAAATGTCTTAACACAATATCTAAGAAAATGCCATGAAGCTTATGTTAACTAGTTTGATGAAAATATTTCAAATTGTGTATAAAACCAGCACATTGTACCCCATGATTGCGTTAATGTGCACAGCTATGATTTAATAAAAAAAAAAAAAAAGATTGCCAAATATGCATCAAATCACAGTATTGAGTGAATTTACTGCTGATCCTTTCTATCTACCTTTAAATGCCGCATTTTCTTGTAAAAACAATAATAATTTTAGGACAGATTTAGTGAAGAAAGCACAATTTTAAATAAAACTGCACCTTTTTAAAATGTTTCTACCTATCAACTAATTTTATTTAACCTAAAAACTTTTGTTCCTTGCTTTTGTAAAAACAACATTCCTGGAGTACAAGTTTACGTTATACTGGGAAGTTTGCAGTTGAAAAACCAGCATGGTCAATTATTTAATAGAATGGAATATTATTTTAAAAATTCTATGCATATTTCTTCTCCTGGGAGTATGTAATATTATTACATCCAGTAACTGTGTGCGTACATACACACAGTGATAAAAATCACTATGTGATAAAACATTTTATGTGACATCTTTACTGGACCATGAATTTCCGACTTACTGTGTCAAATATTACTCTGGGTGTTTTTGAATGGTGGTTTTGGTTTAGATTAACATTTAAATGTCTGATTAGAGCATACTTTCAGAATGGAGGTGTTAACCTCTTTAGTGTGGGTGGGCCTCATGCACATGTTAAAGATCTGAATAGATCATAAAAAGGTGTCCCTCTCTCAAGTAAGAGAACTCTTCCTGCACTGGCTACTTTCAAATGAGAACATTGACATGTTCTTGCCTTCTGCCACAAACTGAAACCTTGATTCTCTTTGAACCTTGAGCCTGAAGGCCTTCAGTTGGAACTATACACTTGATTCTCCTGGTTCTCATGCCTTCATACCTGGACCAGAAGACATCATTGCCTCTCCACTTTGCCAGCTTACCTTCAAAATCTTGAAACTTGGCAGCTTCCATAATTTCATAAGTCAATTCCCTGTGATAAATCCCTTAAGATAGATATATAGATGAATCTTATTGGTTGTATTTTTTTTTCTGGATAACCCTGATTAATGCACATTACATTTAATAATATGGATAGCCTATAATTTAGTGGTCTATGTGGAAACACTCAGGTTCCCAAGATGATATATAACTAACTCAAATAAATAAATAAATAAATAAATAAAAAGACATATTAATGTCCCTTGACTTTGGATACCTGATAATCTTCATGAATTCTAGAAATCAGGGCATCTGTCAAGACCAACTGTACAGAAGCAGGGAAAAATATATACTCAGGTTAGAATTTGAAAACTTTAATGTAAGAGTGAACATCTCAATTCTGAAAGAATAATCATCATGTTAATCATCCTATTTCTGCCTAAAATATTCAGTCATAAGATTCCTATCTAGTTTCACAATCTGAAAAATTAGGAATACATTTAGCACCAACTTTAGTCAAGAATGGGAAAGGACAGACATTCTTCAGAGTGGGAAAAGATACTTGCATAGTATGAATCTGACAAAGGGTTGATAACCAGAATCTACAGAGAACTCAAATTAATCCTCAAAAAAGAGGCACAATCTCTTTTATCACTGGACAAGAGGCAGAACCTTCTCCCAAGAAAGAAGATGAATGGCTAACAAACATGTGAAAAATGCTCATTGTCCCTAGTCATCAGAGAAATGCAAATCAAAACCACCTTGAGATATCACCCAACCCCGGTGAGAGTAGCCTACATCACAAAGTCCTAAAGCCGAAGACGCTGGTGAGAGTGTGGAGAAAAGGGAACACTTTTACATTGCTGGTGGGACCTGCAAACTAATATATCTTTTTGGAAAGAAATATGGGGAGTCTTCAAATAACTAAAACCAGACCTTCCATTTGATCCCACAGTCCCATTATTAGGTATCTACTCATAAGAAAATAAATCATTTTGCTATAAAGACATTTGCACTAGAATGTTTTTTGCAGCTCAATTTACCATCACGAAATGTGGAATCAACCCAAGTGCCCATCAACCCAGGAATGGAGTAACAAGCTGTGGGATATATATACCATTGAATACTACTCAGACATAAAAAAGATGGACTCTATATCTTATGCATTAACCTGAATGGAGTTGGAGAATATTCCACTTAATAAAGTATCACAACAATGGAAAAGCAAGTATCTAACATTCTCAATAATAATATGAAACTAGTAGATGATCAAATACATACCCACACAAGAGAAAAACACAATTAAAATCAAGTATGGGGGGCATTTTGTGCTCTCTTCTGACATACACAATGTAAGGGTACATTGCACAACTGGGTGAGGAGGACAACTACAACTTGTATTGCACTTTTACAAACATAAAGAATGTAACCTATCAGCCTTTATCCTCATATCAATCTGAAATTTTAAGAAAATGGGAAAGGAAATTACAAAAAATGTAAATTTGTGCCAATTGTTACATCTATTGCTTTCTATTGTGTCTGAAATAGTTCACTGTCATATGGAATAAGACATTGTGTTTATCCCTAGAAATTCTCATGAACAGTATTTTATAACAACAAGGCCAAAAAATCATCTTGCAATGAATGAGCGTTCCCAAAGGTGAATTCAACAGGATCCTTTATGGAATATTTAGCTGTTAAAACTGTAAAAGGCTGGTACAGTGGCAAGGCGCAAGCCAGAGTTCTGACATCAAGTGCAGTGTCAGGGACACCAGGGAACAGTAAGTGCCTAATTCATATTCCAAGGGGACATAAGAAAAAGGAATAAATGTGAATGAGGGATGTAAGAAAGTGAGAAGAAGTGGAACTGTGGCTAGGTAGAAATGACCTTGACTTAACCCTAATACATTTGCAGAAGTGGAATGCCTCAATTTCTCTAGTTTAGGGGATTGTGCTTACTTTTTTATTCCCAATTCCTGGGGCTTTCTGTTACCCAGTCATGTTCCTATGTATAAAAATACCAAGAATATTTCTTACCCCACCCTTTCATTCAGTGATGCCATTGTGAAGCTTCTAAAAATTTGTTCTGAATGATTAAACTGAAATTCTAATGAGACCAACTCTGAGGTTTTTTTCTAGTTAGTCACCTGTATATATAGGAAACTTGGGTGGGTGTTTAGCAGTTATAAAATTGAGTTCCAGGCTTACCACAATAAGGAGGCTATGTAAATCCACTCATATCAGGAAACAGCTATGATCCTAATGAAATGTTTCTTTCAAGCCCAAGGAATTGATTACCTATATTCACTTTATTTCTCATTTGCTAATTATGGCCTTGTGACTTGTCATCCATGTGTTGATGTCCCTGAACCTACATCCAGGATCATGTTACTATGCAATATCATGTAAGTTTATTCCTCTTTTCTTACTTCATTAATTCAGAATTTGTTCCTACTTAAAAACTCCTTGTCTCCTTACACAATAACCCTTCATAGAGGCCCATATAATGTATGGCTTCATGGTTCAGTTAGCATAAGAGATGCATAAAGGGGCCAGAAACTCTCTGAGAGTGTAAAGAATAGTTTAAAGCATCCGATTTCCGAGTTTAACATTTATAATGCAAATACAAAGTTAAAAAGAAAAAAAGCATAAAATTAGTGAATGACAGGATTCTCCCAAGAAACAAAACCAATGTAGTATGTGTTTGTGTGTCTGTATGTGTATGTGGGTATATGTGTGTGTGTCTGTCTATCTGTATATATATATATAAACAGAGATTTGTTTATCTACTTATTTATTGTTTACTAGATACACTTTTCAAAATTAGATCATAACTGGGCACATTACTGCAAATATGGGGTACAAGGTGCTGACTCTACATAGTATGTTCACATCAAATGGGTCACACAACTATAGAATGTTCACATCAAACTGGTCAACATATCATTTATCTCACTTATTCAATTGTTGTATTTAGACATCTATACTCTACTTTTATTATATTTGACATGTACACTTGCAATGTACAAAGTAGGTGAAAGAGAATTTATTATATAAATGTTTTAAGAAATTGGCTCACAAAACTATTGAGACTGGCACACCCCAAATCTGTACAATGGGCAACAAGCTGGAGAACAAAAAAGAACCAATGCTTCGGTTTACGTCTGAAGATCATCTCCTGCAGAATTTCTTCTTTGACAGGAGAGGTCAGACTTTTGTATGCTTCAGACCCTCAACTGATTGGATAAAGCCCATCTCACATTATGAAGTGCACAGATTCCAATTTAAATGCTACTCTCATCCAAATGATATGTGCCACATATCTGAACACTGTGATTCAACCATTTGGCAACATAAAGATAACCATCCCAAATCTCCTAGTGATACCCACCAAAGAGAGGCACTAAACAATAAAACTGTTTCAGCCAGTTAATACTCAGCCCCTTCCAGAGCTAGCATAATGGGTGCATCAATAGCTTGAGATTTTGCTCACAAGAAGTGATCTAGTTATTTCTACTAATTATTCATTCTACTAGGAATAGAGATAAGTTCTAAATTCCTAATATAAGACTATGCTTTGAGGATACTATCCAGACACCACAGAGAATGATGACAGAGATTTACCACTGAAGTTCACTTACATTCTGAAAGGAATAATTAATCATGACTGGAATTAACACTTACTCTTTAGAAAGTTTTGTCTTCCCATAGAGCTTCAGTTTTTGCTGATATTTCAGTGGTTACATAGGGTGTAATCCACAGCTGAGTATTCTGCATAGCATTAAATTATGAACTTCAGTGAACTTCAGAGCAAGGAATATATGGCAATGGAACAGTTTGGGGGCATTTAAGGAGCTATGTTGGAGATGGCATCATTCTCCAGGGATAGTAGACACACTAAGTCAATGTCACTTTATGATGTCTGTCTTCATTTGGAGAATAAATACACTTCAGAACCAAGAGATGGAAGTAAGAAGGACTCTAATCAGCATGCACTTGTTTGTTTGTGTTACTGGAAAACACATAGAATTGGCTTCAGGTAGAATTTGAATCCAGACTCTTAATTAATATCATCAGCTCTCAGTCTTCCTCTATTGTCTTCTTTGTAGCATCTACTTTCTACTCTAAGGTGGTTGTGCCCTCAGCTCAAAATAGTAACAAAAGACTTCATCACCCCAGGTTTAAATTAGAAATAAAACCTATCTTCAGGTTGGTGGCCATATATATCCAGTTGTTGGCACATTACCTTACCTACCTTGTGAGTTTCACTTAACTTATGCTAGTTTTGAGCCTGGAGGCTTTTGAAACATATAAAACTCACAGGTCTCTTAACCTATCTTGACTTGATAAAACACCATAGCTCCAAGGAAAAACATTTTTTTCCCCAGTGTGGCCACCAGTAATGTAAATTAAACCAGTTTGTATCATAGTCTTATCCTAGAATCAAGGATCTGTTTAATTAGGGGTTGAAAATTACATTATTTTCATTTGTTTGGCACCACTCCCACTATTACATCCAGTGTTAACTTAATCATGTGAGATTAGAGTGAAAAATGTTTATCATTTAGTTTCTTTTTTTGTTTATTTTTTGTTTTGTTTAGTTTGGGCTTGGTATTGTTTTGGTTTTTACCTAAAGGAAGTTTGGAAGTCCCAAAAGAAGAGAGTATATGCTGGGGGAGCAGAAAAAATAATCATACATTCTATGTATACCAAAGAGACAGCAGAATAAGTTGTGAAAATTATTTTTCTTTTCCATTTCAAATCCAGCAGCTCAACTTCCAACATGAAGCAGCACTCACAGTGGCACATTTCAGAATGACATGCCACTTACCACTGCTGTACTGATGAGTTTGGCAGGAAGTTATGATCAGAACAGTTCTTGGAGCAGTTCTACGTGTGTGTTTGCAGACAGGAATTCAGAGCAGCCTTGCTTGCCTGATAGGAAGACAAATGTGTTAAGAATTAAGAGGAACTTCACATTCATCTTTTAGAGATGACTACAGGTGGCTTGGTTAAAGAGGTGAAAAAGAGAAAGCCGCCACTGAGTGGTACCTGGGAAAGTGTTTGAACTTGTAGAGCACTGTGCTCCAGCTCCAGACAAAGTGAAGGGCTCATCAAGAAAATGGGCTGCCCGTTGGCATCTCTACCGTATTTCAACAATTCTATTCAAAACCAGTGTCATAAATCAGTAACTCTGCAGATACAGCAGAAATCGTATGTACAATTTCCCCATAGTTATCTTCCAACACCCATATGGGCACTGCTGAATTTAATGTGACCTGTGACATGGATACTTTCTCTGTTTTCACTTATCCTCCTTAAACAATTATAATTGCTCCCTCAGGGAATAATTCAGGATATTCTCCAACAATTCACCCTATAAATGATAGGCTATTTTCAAGCTCAAGTCTAACACAATAAAATGTAATATAATATGTGGTCAAAAAGACTTGCTGAGGATTAAAGTAAGTTGTTTAATAGAAACTATATCTGGAAATTTCAATCTCCCACTGTTTCACTATCCTTAAGTATTCAAATCCCCATGAATCTTTTTTAAATGCGTTTTTAAATTCTTACCTCCACTTTGACAATTTAACAAAAACCTAAATAATTGTAACTAAGAATTATAAAATAGACCACTGATCTTGTACTTTTAACATTGTAACTGTTTTTACTTATTGACTTAGTCATTGGCAGTGTCTCTGCTCCACAATAGGTCCTTTTCCAGTGTTGATGTAGCAAATGAAATGTTATTATTGAATGTTTAATATTTTGTCTTACTAATATTTCCTTTTTCAACGGCAAATGCAATTATTTTGGAATTAGCTGATAATCTGAGTTACCACAACCATACAACTCTTCCACGTCAATTTATTATATCTTATTCCTTCTGTCTAGTTAGACTAAATGAGGCAATGCCCTAAGAGAAGGAAGAGAAAAATCAGAAGTATGAAATGAGTTCAACATGAGTATGAAAATACCTATCTTTGCCCCTTATACATCTCTATTTATGCTAGACAGTGAAAGATTTTTTTTTTTTTTTTTTTTTTTTTGTTAGAGGTAGTAGTCCACTTTGTCATCCAGACTGGACTGGAGTGGTGCCATCATAGAGCACAGCAGCCTAAACTCCCTTGCTTCGGTGGCACGCCCACCTGTCTCCTGAGTTACTGGGACTATGGGCACACATTGTCACCCTCAGCTAAAAGGTCTTCAGGTTTTGGTGCTATTCAGCTGTTGTATGAGATTTTAATACAATTTTTGCAAACCTGGCACCACATTGCATATTTTAGGAAATGAGGTAACCAGAATCTATAAAGAATTCCAACAAATCAATGAAAATGAAATCAATACCCCAAAAAAGTGAGCGAGAGACTCAAACAGAAGCTTTTCCAAATAGACTAATGGCCAATAAACATATGAAACAATTCTCAGCATCTCTAATCATCAGGGAAACGCAAATCAAAACAACAATGAAATATCACTGAACTCCAATGGGAACGGCATTTGTCAAAAAGTCCCAAAATGCTAAATGCTGGTGTGGATGTGCAGAGAAAGGAATTCTTATATGCTGTTGGCAGGATTGTAAACTACTACAAACTCTTTGGAAAAACCTAAAAGTAGATCTACCATTTGATTCTGCAATCCCACTACTGAGGATTTACCCAAAGTTCAGAAAAAAAAAAGCCCCCAAAAAATCATTTGATAAAAAAGAAACTTGCACTTGAATGTTTATTGTATAACAATTCACAATCACAAAGACGTAGAATCAACCCAGTGCCCAACAATACACGAGTGGATTAATAAAATGTGCTATATAGGTCTACTATGGAGTACTATGCACAGTAAAAAAAGACAGTTAACTAATGCTTTTCATAACACCTTGATAGAACTGGAGACAGTTCTTATAAGTGAAGTATCATTAGAAAGGAAAAATAAGTAGCACATGTACCCACTACTAAAGTGGGGCCAATTGTCCAACACCAATGGGCACAGCAGAAACCAAGTGGGGGTGAGGGGCAGAAGGGGAAAGGTAAGTGTACACCTAACAGGTGCAATACACACTGCCTGGGTGATGGGTTTACTTATAAGTTTGACTCAAACGGTAAAAAAGCAGTTCATGTAACCAAAATGTTTGTATACCTGTGATATTCTGAAATTAAAAAAAAAAAATACTGCATTTAAAAACAAAAAAGAAAATGAAGTAAATTTCCTAATGTTTGAAAGTATTATGTTGCAAGGTAGAGGTGGGTGGAGAGATTTTGATATGGAGAGGGTCAGTACAAAGCCGTTCTTTACTCAGGACACCAGGATTTAAAAATAAAATGATGAAATAGTGACATGGGAACACAAGAAAATAAAGTGGAAACATTTCACTTGACAAAACGTGTAGGGGATAATTTAATATGAACCAAACCCGGCCATGTAATGGGCAGGTACACCAATGCAAAAATTCAAATTTAGAACGACTATTAATTCTCTCACTTTCTTAAAGCAAATTCAACACTTCATTTTTCCTTTTTCAAGGTATTGGAAAACTCACTATACAATATTAGAGGTATCACTCCTCTCTTCTTTTTGAAAGTCACACAAAATCTCAGAATCCGTAAAATTGAAAAAGCCTCTAACAGCCAATTTTTATAGTTGATGTTGATGCTTTAAACAATGTCTTAAGCAAAGAAGGAAAAGAGAAGGTCCATTTTTCACAGTCAAACACACATCACAGCCTAAAGAATTGGGAGAGCAATCCCTATCTTAAGCTGTAGAGTATATTTTGCAACATAAATGATAATATACACTCTTATCACAGTCAATGTCACATGGAATCTTCCAAAATAACCAACAAATATGAGCTTCATTCAATTATCACATAGCATCAAATATCAGAGTTTGCAAAGTTATATGTTTATACCCTTCCAAATACATAAACATATTCATTAGCTATTTAATGAATATTTACATGTAAATCAATCTGAAGAACACAAAAATGTCTAGCAAATCAATATTGAGAAATAAATCAATGTTTTATTGCTACTTAATTTTGAATACTTATGCTTATTAAGTAAGGAGATAACCATACACATACATCCTTCACTTGGTCTACTGCAAATTAAAATAGAAGATTAATATTAACATGGAATTTCTACATTGTTATGGCATTAACACTAGCAAATTTAATGCCGTAAACTATTTATATTAAGGTTAAAATCATGATATTATTCACTGATAGAACACTTGTATATTCCCAATTCTTTAAAAATAGTATGTTGTGTTGACCTAATCTAGTATTTTTCGTTAGTTTCTTCTCAAGGGAATATTTTTTTGTATTAGAATTTGTTGTTAATTGTTTGATATGGGAAATCATCACTTTGAATAAAAACTGCAATGTTCCAAATGTTCTCTATTAAAAGTATCATTACTCTATTAAAAGTATCATCTAACAAAATATCATTATTGTTTATTTGAAATAACAACAGAATCACTTATTTCAAATTGAACTGAATGATGGTTAAATATCGAGTCCTCTCTTCCTTCCACATGAAGTATATTTATTAAATCTCAAAGCATTCAGAGCAAAAGAAACTGTGTCTGAGCACATCTTGGCAGGAAAGTTTGCAATTTTCTCAAACATAAATTAGATCTCATCAGCGACTTCACGCTTGCACTGAAGACGCCTGCTCCAGGGTCATTGTCGGTGGCCTAACAAGACAGAAAGAGAGAAAAGCTCGTGCATTTTTGCTATTCATCTGGCTAATTCCCTCCTTATGCCTACGTTTGATCCTTTTCATGGATTTCTCAGTGGTTATACATACATCTTAAATCCCTAGTCAATCTGTCTTCTTGTTACCTTTTCCTCTCAAAAATCTGAGAGAAATTTTGACATATTTCCCCACTTAATTCTATTTGAGTTTCAACTGCTTACTCAAGTATCACATTTGAATTGCCTTCACAGTGTCAATTAAACGTGCTTTTAGTATTTTCTTCAATTCCTGTTCTTTGACAACACAACAGGATATTATTGGACAATCTGGGATTTTGTTATCTTATTTTTTAAATGAAAAATGCAAGAAATAATCTCTTGTGAACTATGTTTGATATGTGGTCAAATTTTTCTTAAAAGCAACTTTAGTTTTGTATTGTGTATTATGAAATTTTCATTGTAAAACTTGGGTGAATTTTTAGCAGACTTTATATAAATTAAAGCAGTTATTATAAAGCTTGTATTTGCAAATTTGGGGGTAGAGCAAAAATGCTATCTGTTTTAATTTGCATTCCTTTAAATGCAAGAACTATCTAGTTTCTGAATAGTTCTTATTTCTATTTCTAATTTTTCTTTTGTACATTTTTTATTTTGGGATTTTGCTTTGTTTTACTGTTTCTTTTCGTTTTACATTTTATATGTACAGGATAGCCAAGAACATCTACAGTCTTAAGACGGAAGATAAAGCAAAGTAATGTCAGGGCCAGGGTATTCCATGGACAATTATAAATGTCATCTAAACCAAGGCTACTTCTGAATTCATTTTAGCTCCACAGACTTATTAACTTCTTAAAAATACTTTATTTAAATTAATATATGTCCCATCCAAGGTTGGGATTTTGGTTGGCAATTTTAAGTTATCTACTGGTAACGACATATTTATGTTTTTCTATTTCCTAATCATTTGAATTGACGAAATATAATATATTCTGTTTAAATACTTAAATAAAATAAAAGCTATCGAAGATGCAGGGATTTATTCCAATCTTCACCTCTTTTGCTATTAAGGTACCGGTTCAGCATGGACTGTGTTGCACAAAACATCACACAGTTAAGTAGATCCAGGACCTTGTGCAACCCAGACAAACCAAGGCAGAAATGATAAGATTCCTTCCTGCACTTCCAGCTCTGTGCTTTTGGGGAACAAGTTTCCCCAGTGGCCACCAGAAAGTCCAGGTAACACGACTCAGAATTGCAGGATTGTGTACTTACTTCCTGGGACAGAATTAACCACTAAGAATCAAGAGACAGGAGTACAATTCTGCTTTCTTACATGTAAATACTTTTCTGAGTTATAGTGATCCTTTAACTGGCTGTGCACGCTCAGAGAGTTGCAGAAAACTCAAATTCCCTATCCCATTTTCTCAAATTCATTATCTGCTTTCTCCCATATATTCTCCTGCCTTGAGTTCGCATTCCCAACAAGTTATAAGGTTTATACCATCTTTTTTCAAAGTACATAGGGTATGATGCTCAGTTCTGTCATAATTACTCCTTTGCATACTCATTTTCTGTCTTTTGTTAAAACCATTACTGTATCTTGGCAAAATCACAACCCTAGTTAGATCCAAGACTCTACACTCCAAATTGGCATGTATATCATTGAATATTGGTGGAGGGATGCATAAATTCAAACATTTAAATTTAAATTAAGGCTAGACATGGTGGCTTTCACTGTAATCCTAGCATTCTGGGAGGCCATGGTGGGTGGATTGCTTGAGCTCAGGAGTTTGAGACAAGATCTGAGAAAGAGTGAGATGCCATCTCAAAAAATAGCCAGGGGTTGTGGTGGTTGGTTATAGTCCCAGCTACTTGGGAGGCTGAGGCAAGAGGATCACTTAAGCCCAGGAGTTTGAGGTTGCTGTGCGCTCTGATGCATGGCACTGCCCCAAGGGCAAGAAAGTGAGACTGTGTCTCAAAAAAATAAATAAATAAATTCTATATTTATAATTTTAAATATATATCCATGACCCTCGTTATGATCACTAACCATATTTTTGCATGTTCTCACTGATAACTATGATGCTTCTATCGAAATTCAGTCCATCCTCATATACACTAAATCTGATCCTTATTTATTTAAAGAGTTTCAGAAAACCTCTCTTTATTTCTTTTAAAGCTGGCTTTTTGTTTTCTGTGACACCATTGAATGTTTTACATCAGCATGCAAATATATTATATTACCTGTCCTATAAATAATTTACCCAAAAGATTCTTCTATGACCCCTTTTACTCCTTAGCTATGTTCTTTCCCTCTTTTTTCATAGTAAAATTCTCAAGAGTTATCTCTAATTTCTTTTCTTCCATTCTCTCTTTAATACATTTCAATCCGGGTATGCTAGATTAGCAATGGCTTTAAAGTTGCTAAATCACATAATTCATTTTAGGTCATCATTTTTCTTCATTTAATTTATAACAGCGGCTTATATCTTTGTGCTCCATAAACACACCCAAACACATACCCGCACTTTTTTTTTTTTTTTTTTTAGAGGCAGAATCTTACCTTATCACCCTCCTAGGTGGCCTCACAGCTCACAGCAACCTCAAACTCCTGGGCTAAGGAAAATCTCCTGCCTCAGCCTCCAGAGCAGCTGGGACTACAGGTACCCACCACAGTGCCTGGTTATTTTTTGTTGCAGTTTGGCCGGGGCCAGGTTGAACCGCCACCCTCAGTATATGGGGCTGGCACCCTACCCACTGAGCACAGATGCCACCCCACTCCTGAACATTTTTTAACTTGATTTTCAGCATGTTAACTTCTCTGTTTTCATTCTTTCTACCTGATTTTTCCATTTAGCTATCTTTTGATTATTTCTCGTCTTCATTCTGACTAATGTCACAAAACATAAGTTATGTGTCCCCAAAACAATCTGTGACTCTCATTGAATTGTAAACACTCTTTGGTTATTTTACCAGGATTCAATGGTTGAAATAAATTTTATATGATGATGAAACTGCAGTTTATAACTTCAGCTATGTAATCTTTATCCTGGATGCCTGTTGATCATAGGGTAGATATCTCTCAGGGGTCCTCAAACTATGGCCCCTGGGCCACATGTGGCCCCCCTAGGACATTTATCTGGCCCGCTGGGTGTTTTTGCCACCTCTGCCTGCTTAGCAGGCAACTTGTCCTAGGACCAGCAGTCCAGCCCTCCAACAGTCTGAGGGGCAGTGAACTGGCCCCCTGTTTAAAAAGTTTGAGGACCCCTGCATCAACAGGACGAAAACTAAACTCCTCCTCTTTATCTGGAGAAAAGTTTAATCTGCATAATTTTCTATAACCATGGATGACAACATCATCATTTCACCAGTCCAAAAACATTGGAGTAATTCTTTTCCTTTTCATCTCATTAATCCAAAAACATTTAAGTAATTATTTTCCTTTTCTTATTCTTGTACTATCTAATAAGAGAGAACATAGTCAACCCTTGTATTTGAGAGCAATACGTTCTAGAAAAATATCAAAAACACTGCATTACCAAAAATTAAACCATTGCTTGTAGGAGACTATCGTGTTAGTTTTCTATAAGCCTCTGATCACAACATTTTTGTTAATTTATCAATATATAACATTGTTTTATGTGTGCTGCTATTTAAAGGTCTGACAATTACATTTGTGCCCTCATCCTAGAAAAAGTGCTACATATGTCATTGCCATATATCACTAAGGTCACCTTTGAAGTACACCCCTTGGGAAGCTATGCACTAATGCCAGTGACTAGTTCAACCTTCAAAGCAATTTGGAACTCTTTCTCTGAAATGACCATCAGAGCTGTTGTCGTATAATGTCAGACAATTATATTGGTGAACTTCCACCCTGCACTTACACTGGCAGCACTATTCAAACAAATTGATAAGGGCTCATAACCTTGGTATATCAGAGTCCACAACTGTGTTCCTGTGGATATGTGGCATTTTCTTTCTGCATGCATTCATTATTATTGCTTGTTTTGGTGCCATATGATGACAGTTCTTATAATAATTCCAAGAAAAAATTGCTTTAAAGAGTGGAGTAGGTGTTGGAGTCAGTGCACAGCTTCCTAAAAGGAGTAATTTTTGAGGGTGATCATAGCCATATTTGACAATGCAGCACTTTTTCTAGCATGTGTTCGCAAACTTAACTGACCTCATACATGGTTGATTCATTAACAATGAACTTACAGAAAACTGCACTATAACTTATGCTTGAACAAAGTTTATCTAACACAGGTATTTTTTCCACAAGGCCCATCAGAGCCTTCTTGCACTTGGGAGCATTAACAACACTTCAGCACCATGCCTGGAGGTTGTTTTAAATAGCAAAATCACAATCACAAAGCATAAAAATGCAAAAACCGTGGTACTAGATGGACCATGAAAAGAGTTGTTTGCAATATGAAAAAGTGAAACATAGAAACAGAGAACTGGACTTATTTGCCCTCAACTGGGAATGTGCATGTTGGTCAAATCTAATTTTTCCTGGCTCTGCACTTTTCCATGAATGGCCATGAAAGCACCATGAATATTACTCTTGGGGTTACAAATAGATTTCAGTGAGTAAATAAATTGGTAAATATGGATTTTGAGAACAATGAGGATTGATTGTATTTACAAATGGTAGTTTCCAAATACAAATAGAAAGTGAAAATGTATCACCATCTGTTCCAAATTATAATCATCTCTCCCTGGGATTATTCCAGTAACCCCTTTTATGGTTCTTCCCACTTCTACACTTGCTTCTTCACTGTCTCCTCTCAATGCTGCTCCATATGTGATGCACCACTTAAAAATGGGGGGTTGGAGTGGGGGAGAATCAACACTGCTAACTATTATAGTAGGATGCTTTACATTATAACTTACTTTCAGAAATACTAAAAATTGGAAAAAAATGTTTCTTACAATAGAAATGAAATGTCCTATTTATTTTATATGCTTAAGTATAAAAAAACTAAATGATATTTAATGAGTTATATCAATATCCAGCTCTTTTTTTCATAACTTATTGTTAGGCTGTTAGCTAGGTATGAACAGGGTGGATGATGGATATGGTTAAGCTATTATAGATGTTTTGGGGTCAGGCAGATCTGGGCTACTATGGGAATGAAGCTGATTACGACCCGACATCACAAACAAGGTCACTTAAGGAAATTCCTTCTGATGATATGCTAGTAGTTGTTGATAAGTATTACTGACAGCTATTCTAGGATTACTTATGATTATCCATCCATCCATCCATCTATGTCAGGAACAGCAAGTAATTAATGAATAAACATGGTTGGCTCAGCTCATACTTTCTGATAAATCCCATCTATTCACAAATACGCTTACACATGCATTTAATTTTTATTTATATTACAGTGTATTTATTGTTAAATCATTATACCTGTGCATATATTACCCTTTATTTGACCTTGCCTTTCCCTTTCCCTTTTATTAACTAGATGATTATTCACTCTATAAAGATCCAGCTCACAAACACATTATTTTAAACTTAAATAATGTATAGTACTTGGTAATCAGAGAGATTGAATGCTCAAATCTATTTATAATTTCTTTAAGGGGAATTGCAACATATTTGAATTGACAAAGAAAAACACAGCCTAACCCGTGATAAAATATTTTTGTAGTGTATTTTTTCTAAAGAAGCTTAAATTTAGAGTCTATCAATAAGCAGTGTGGAGTCTGATCCTCTGTCAGTCACAAGAGGGGACGAATAAGGAAGTCATGAAGGGCAACAGAGCTGAAAGGCTTTCATATCTCTCCTCTGCAAAGAGTAAAGTCAGCAGCAGCTTCTGCCCACAAGCCGTCTTGAGACCTGAGATGTACAGAACACTCCATGTAGCGCCCTGGCCCCTTGGCAGTGCTCACAGGCATCTGAGGGTCCAACCAAGCAAATGGCCCTGGTTCACACACACATACAACATGTCTGCCATGTTTATGTTCACACAATATGGGTGGGTGTTCTGAAAGTGTTTCTTTAGAACAAATTGATAAAAATTAGATAGGCTATGTAAAGGTTTTTATGCTAGTGTACCCTTCATGAAAACGTTGGTTTATTATTCTTTTCCCAATCATGAAATTATGCACCATAAATAATAGACTCACTGTAACAAAGAAAAAATTTTCACGCATCCTATAGAGAATATTTTCCACTAATCTTACTCATTAGATGTCTGATTAAAACTAGCAAAAGTATAATCAGCCTAAATCTTGAATCAATTACGTATGGTAACTATGCTATTCTCCCAGTACCTGCATAAACTCTCACTTGACATTGTTAATGTTTTAAGTCTGTGAAAAAACACTGATTTTAATGATAAAAAAATTGCCTTTAGTATTCTTCCTAGTAATTTCTGAACAATTAAATTTATATAAATTATGTGCATTTACTTACCATTTAATAAAATAAATATTAATACATATAAGTGTAAGTCCAGAAGATTTGTCAAAAAAAAAAAAACACAAAGACATACATGGTTCTGTCATTCATAAAATATTTCTTATTTAAAATAAATCAAAGTTTATCATAGACTGGGGCTAATGAGATTTATAAACTTAAAGTAACTTTCAGCTTGAGAAATTTTATCTTTACACATAAGAGTCTCAATAAAGTTTGAGATTCTGGGAACATTAACTGATAAATTATTTTGAAGTTTTATTCATTCTAATAAGTTCTAAGGACTTAGATGTAAACATCTGAGAAATCAGAATTACTTGACTAGTATTTCTTAATTCTCCTGATACTAAGACAAATAGGTGGAATGTGAGAGCTTGTTACATTTTCCCCTGAAACTAAATGACATGGTTACATTTTTTTTTATATATATTAAACTCAATTCAATTCACCACAACAAATATTTATTTAGAATATGATCAATTTTATCAACTAAGTTTCTTTTACTTTTGGGAAGAGTTAATAAAGCCCCAGGGATGATTAGCGCTGATAATGAGTCAGACATTACAAAAGTGTACTCAATAAATTATGGTCAATGTCTGATTGAAGTGCAACTGCCGCTGCTGCAGACACGCACCCATAAATGCAGACACACACGCACACACTGCAGATGTGCACATACATGCAGGGAGACATCAACAGCGGCGAATATTTGCAAATAGCGAACTCCAAATATAATTTTATGTCACATATTGTTACATAAAATTAACAATGTTTTATTGCAAATAAATAATAATATTTGCAAATAATGAACTCCAAATATAATTTTATGTCACATATGTAAATTTTTTTTCTGCGTGTGTTTGTTTTGAGACAGTCTCACTATGTCACCCTCTGTAAAGTGCTGTAGCATCACAGCTCGCAGCAACCTCAACCTCTTGGATCAGTGATTCTCTTGCCTCAGCCTCTCAAGTAGCTGGGACTATAGGCACTCACCACAACATCCAGCTATTTTGTTGTTGTTGTTGCAGTTGTCATTATTGTTTAACAGGCCTGGGCCAACCTCGAACCCACCAGCTTCTATGCATGTGGCTGGAGCCCTAGCCACTGAGCTATGGATGTGAAGACTCTGAAGTTTTTTATTTTTTTTTAAGCCAAGCTATTGCTAAGACCATAAATTAGATGCATATTTTTCAGATTTATTTATATTTTTACCCTATATCTTCTTCTGGAACATGACATAGTGTTAAATAATTTATAAAACAATGCCCAAACATTATGATAATTTCTTGAGAATCATTTAACTTATGATTCTTCTATTTAATTGTGTCAAATGTTTTCATCCAACACTTTATACCTAAACAGTAGCTCTGATGAAAGACAATTCAGAATAATGGGTCTTTTTTCCTAACTAATTAATAATATATCACTATTTTCACAAATTTATAAAAGTATTATTTATAAAGAGTAAGAGTCCAAATTTAACATCCGAACTTATAAATTCTAAAATCTAATAATTATAATGGTAGAGTTTCTGTTCTCTTATTTTATAAATGTATGGGAAAACTTTTTATTACTAACACTGAGTGACCGATAGATTTCATCATGTCCCTTTTACCAAATACTGTGAGCAGGAGGTTTTTTGGTAAATACTTTATTTTTATGTCTTCCCTTTTAAACTTGTAAAACCTGAACACCAGTCACTACCGTTTTTACCTGTCTCACTGCAGCAGCTTCCAGCCTGGGCTTCTCCCTCCACTCCTGGCCCACATGGCACCCAGAAAGTTCTGACCACAGCTAATAAAGAAGCCACTCCTCTCCTAGTCCTGCGATGGATTACCCTCCCAGAAGATAATGATAACTCCTCTCCTACATCATCTCCCTCTAATTTTCCACTGACCTCTTATATTTTCTTCATATTATAATTTGCTACTTAAACATGAAAAAGGATGGATCAATTCATATTTTCCTAGAAAAAGTAGAATCTTTATCAAAACTCTTAAATTATTTTTGTCAGTTGAGCCAATAGTAATTTACTAGTAATTTACTCTTAAATGATTAAATATACATGAAAATATTTTTTCTCATCCTCATAATAGTACTGAGTACATGGGATATTTTTTTTTCCATTCTTGAGATACTTTACTAAGAAGGATATGTTCCAGCTCCATCCATGTAAACATAAAAGAGGTAAAGTCTCCATCTTTTTTAAGGTTGCATAATATTCCATGCTGTACATATACCACAATTTATTAATCCATTCATGGGTCAATGGGCTTCTTCTATGACTTGGCTATTATGAATGGAGCTGCAATGAACAATCTGGTGCAAATATCTTTGCTATGAAGTGATTTTTGCTCTTTTGAATACATACCTAGTAGAGGTATTGCAGGATCAAATGGCAGGTCTACTTTTAGATCCTGAGTATTCTCCAGATTTCTTTCCAGAAAGGACGTATGAGCTTGCACTCCCACCAGCAGTGCAGACGTGTTACCTTTTCTCCACATCCACGCCAACATTTGTAGTTTTGGGATTTTGTCATGTGAGCCACTCTTACAGGAATTAGATGGTATCTCAAAGTGGTTTTGATTTGCATTTCTCTGATGATTAAAGATGATGAGCATTTTTTCATGTCTCTATAGGCCATGTGCCTGTCTTCTTCAGAGAAGCTTCTGTTCAAGTCCCTTGCCCACAATGAAATGGGATTACTTGTTCTTTTCTCATTAATAAGTTTGAGTTCTCTGTGGATTCTGGTCATCAAAACGTTTTCAGAAGCATAACCTGCAAATATCCTCTCCCACCTGAGGGCTGTCTGTTTGCTTTTCTTACTGTGTTCTTGGCTATACAGAGGCTTTTTAGTTTGATCAGATCCCTGTAATGTATTTTTGGTGTTGCTTCAATTGCCTGGGGGGAGGGTCTTCCTCCTATTCTCTTTTTTTTTT
>NW_003852564.1:1919112-1922616 GCF_000181295.1 Otolemur garnettii
AGAATAGGAAAAAAGCAGCCAGTGGAACTTCTTCTTCTAATTAAGCAGGGGCACTCCTGGCAAAGGAGAATAGGTGACCTGTAAACTTAGTAGCCCTGAGCGGGAAGAAGGCGATTCAGATGAAAAGAAAACAATGAAAGAACCCTGGCAATATGAAAAACCACAAGAACTTGACAACCCCAAGGGATCACAGTGCCACTAGAGTAGTGGACTCCAGCAGTGGAAATGATTCAGAATGTGGATGGCAGATAAAATGAAAAGAATTGCAGAGAAAGATGAAAGCCAAGAAAAAAGTATTTCAGGAGATCGATGAAAAAGTCAATAAAGAGCTAAACAGAATAAGAATGGATATAATAAAAACTAAATAAATGAAAGAGCCATTTAGAAAAATTCAAAACATAACAGAAAGCTTCAACAACAGAGTAAACCGAGAAGAAGAATCTCAGAGCTTTCAAAGAGGCAGATGGAGAGTAAAAAAGACTGAGCAATCACACAGAGAATATAAGACTATGAGAAGCAAATTAATATGCAAATTGTAGGTATTCTTGAGGGAGAAGAATGGTGAACAAAAAGCATGGAATATCTATGCAAGGGAATGATGAGGAAAATTTCCTTCACATCACCAGAGATGCAGACATTAGGGTCCCAGAACAAGGCAAGATGTATCGCAAATAGGGCATCTCCAAGACACAAAGTAATCACCCTGCCAAGGTCAAAATGAAGGGATTAAAATTATTATTTTTTCACATTTCTACCACATTTCTGATATATGCATTTTTAAAATTCTGTGTAATGAAACAAGGAGCATGAACAAAGCACTTATGCTGAGGACGTACTATGATGATTGCCACAAGGGGAACTTTAGTGAGCTGTTTTGAATTGTTGATTGAAATTGTATGTAAAAAAATGCAATTTAAAAAAAATTGAAAACCGTTTTTGATGAGATGGATAATGAACTTTTTTGTTGTTTTTTTAATTTTAAAATATTACATTGGTGTATACATTGTGGTTACATAGTTAGGACCTTTCAGGTCAAAGTTCTAAGTGTACTCCAGAATATGTGCATTATACCCATTAGGTGTGAACTTTTCATATTTTATATCATTCATAATTTGGGTTATTTATGTACTCAGTGACCCAATATTTTCAAAATAATGCATGATATTAATAAACTATGCATAGGCAAATTATTCACTTAAGGTGCAAAACGAGCCAACAGATTACAATGCAAAAGTATATCAGAGCTTCATGCTAGGATTCCAGATTCCATGTTGGAAGCGACCTTTAAGAAACTGTTACTTGTTAAAGCTTGGTAAAAGTCAAAGACTATTCACAATTACCTAAAAAAGTCATTCCTAACTTCTAAATTACATAAGAATAGTTGGGCACATTTTATCCAAATAATTCATCTAAAAGAACATACTGAATAAGGAAACAGATAGGAGGTTCTCTGACTTTATACATATTTGCAAAAACTATAAAATAGTGCCAGCCATAGATTTTCAAATAAAATTTTGTTTATGCTATGATACTAATTCATAAGTGGTAATAAATGTATTTATGTTATTGTTAAATTAAAATATAAATTGATATTTAAAATCAATATGGTAGAAATTGATAGACATAACCCATATAAACAAAAGTCTAGTGGATCTTAGATAAGTTTTAAGAGTGTAAAGATTTTGGGGGACTAAAAAGTTTGAAAACTGTTGGATTAGATGGGAGGCAGAAAGTCAAATGTCTGCGCTGGAATATATTTCATGCCTCATGAAATTTACACACAATCATGTTTAAATTAAATCCCATAAGCTATTACAAACGTTTGCTGCACTAGGTAGCATCAATTTTTTGCCTCATCACACTAAAATTTAATTAAAAACAAGGTATTTTTCAGGTTAAATTCAGTCAAAATTTTATTTTATAATTATGATTGTTATTTTTTACGAAATGAATAATTGCTTTCTGGCATAAATGAAATAAATTGTTTTAAATAATCACTAAATTAGTCTTCTCCAACTTAGAGAGGGCTATAGCAGTACATCATTTGTTCCGCTAACCATAGTAAACAGAATGGTGAGGGTAGTTATCGTCTATCCCTTAGGTGTTTGTTTACAATGAGGAGGTAATAATAGAGGACAACAGAGAGCATAAAATATTTATGTGGTGCCACTTGTTTTGCCCAATTGGGAAATCAATATTTTAACAATCACATTTTACAATACCCAGGATCGTGAGTCTACTGTGCTAAGAATAAGAGAGTTTATAGAAGAGGGAACTGAAAACAACAAGTGTATAAAACTTCTTAAAAGTGTACATCCTGGAGCTATAAAGAGAGAGAAAACACAGGCCAGCAGAAGGTAAGCTAACAACGATCTTGCTTTTTATCTCATATGCATCAAAACTCTGTTTTCCAAGTTCTTACATTCTCCTCATGATACTTGATGTCTGTCCAACAATATTCTGTAAAATAATAATAGTGTATGATGTTACATAGACTGTTTTGTAAAAAAATCTAGGCTGAAAGGTAAATACTCAAATTGTGCAAAGTATTATTTTCCTTTTTCTTTGTTCCCGAAGAGTATTATTTTCTTTAAAATTATATGGAGATCACTCTTTGGATAAGATATTTTATGGCTAATGTAATTGTTAATTTCATTGTTATTTTATTTTGTTTACATAAAAGTATATAAAACATCAAAAATGAAAATAGTCCATCATATAAGTGATTTAAATAATTAATAATTATGGGGAAATTTATTATCTTTGTAAAGCAAAATTCACCCTTTGTTCAATTTACCAAGAATTATATACTTTAAATGTCATTTTCAAACATCAAATTCAGATTATTAAGATATTTCAGTAGTAAGATAATGAACAGTAGAAGGCTATCTGAAAAATGCAACACTTACAAATAACTGGCTATTTTAAGGATAATTATGTTATAATCTTATAAATTAAAGTTAGAATATTGACATAAATATGAATATGAGAGTAATCCAATCTATTTTCAAGTATAGGCTTTGACAAATTTTTTATTTTATTCCAAATCCAATACAACATTTCATAATTCTTTATTCCCTTTTTTAAATTAAAGATGATAGTTATGTAAAATGATCTGTTTTTACATAAATAGATGATAGTTATGGAAAATGGTATGTGTCTATGTATGCATATATATATATTATACATATTACATTTTCTTTATCTTATCGTCCATTGAGGGCACTTAGGTTGATTGCATGACTTAGCTACTTTGAATATTGCTGTAATTAATGCAAATGTCTCTTTCATATAATGATTTCTTTTCCTTTGGGTAAGGACACCCAGTAGTGGGATTGCTGGAGTGAATAGAAGTGCTAATTTTAGTTCTTTGAGATAACTTCTGTACCATTTTCCCACAGAGGTTGCAGCAATTTACATACTCATCAATTGTATAAGTGGTCCCTTTTCTCCACATCTTTGTCAATATGTAGTTTTCTTTTCCCTTTTTAATAATAGCCAATC
>NW_003852564.1:1924378-1929797 GCF_000181295.1 Otolemur garnettii
TGAATAATTTTGTTTCCGACAGTCACAAATATTTTGTCCTGGCTTTTCGGCTATTACATAAAAATCACTAAACTGTATCATAGATCCAAATATAAAGCCTATGAATAAAGGCAATTAATAAAACTCAGGAAAAACATATTCTTATTTATGAAGATTTATTAGACTCAACATGAAAAGCACTCCCTTTAAAGAAAAGTAAGTTGAACTTAATTAGTTTTTTATGTATCATCTCTCAGTCAGTGGTTTGGATTTTTATTCCTTTAATATTGCTTCTGCCTAGTGGAAATTGCCGAACTCATTTCTAACTTAACCTTGAGTAAAATACACTTTTACTTTTCACCTTCACTATAACCATTGTAGCTTCTAGCTGAATGCATGCAAGTAACATATGTAAGTCCCTGTTAAGATTAAGGTATTTTGCACTGGGGTACATAGACACTAAACACCATTGCCATGTGGCATTATAATGTAAATTAGCATTTATTGGAGAAACTAATAAGCAAAAGAAGCACCTGAACTGACAAGATTTTGAGCTATAAATACTATGCGTTTTACAAAATTGAATTGGAGCTTACATACCTGGAAAATCATGGAAGAATGTCAGGAAAGAGATTCTACACTATGATAATTTGAAAGTTTGTGGCCTCTGTAATCAAGATATAAAGCAGTTCAATAAATTCCATGTACCCTGTCCCATTTATCCCTTAACACTTTGTCTTCAAAACTTCCCCACACCTGTCAGCTACCATCAGCTAGTGATTTGTTTCCAGTTCCTATGGTTTTACCTTAAAAGTGGGACACAAAACATGTGTTCAACTGTATAACATTTTGAGCATTTGATCAAGAAGGCTTTGTCGGGACCCTGCTGTTATCATCCAAAGGCATCATGTTATTCTGCACAACTAATTTTGATATGCAAAATTTTATGTTTATTAAGCTTCCAAAGATAAACCCAACACCATCTGGATTTGCCACATTTTATTAAAATTACATTAATGAGTTAATGAAATATTTATCATAGTATTATTTGTAAAATATCAATAGAAAACAAAGTACAGATACATTGCAAAATTTCGTTTTAAAAATTAAAGTGTGCCATCTATGCTTCATGTATGTAACTAGAAATAATAGATATAGAAGTTGTTAAGACAGATGCCTACTTGTTTAGAAAGTATTAAAGTATAACAGAAATGTAGCTGCATCTGAAAAAAGGGCAAGAATGTGAATACGGGAGAAATATTTACTTTTCAAGGAATATTTTTTTTGTAATATGGACTTTTTAACTAGTTTAATGTGCTAATATCCATTAAAATAAAAAGAGCCCAGTTCTTGACTTCTAATATGATTGTCAAAAAATGGAGTCAAGTTTCCAAGAAGAAGTAGTTAATTCTAAGGCTGGGGCATGAGAAATCAAAAGTGAACATGGAGCAACTTGCTATGCCCAGAAGTAAGAAAATATAAAATGATGAGAGTATTTTAAAGCAATATAGGCTCCACCTTGAATAACATGTAATGTCCAAAATTTAAGAAAATATAAGCAATAAAACATCGAATATAGTATGGAATTATAAACCAAAGTATATTATAAATACAAGTCAGTACATATTAATACACACAAATGATTGAATAAATAAACAAAATGGGATAAATATGCAAATTTTTACCAAAGATTTCCAAATAATTTACTTAAAGATGTGGAACATAATTGTGTTTCCTTTATTTGTGAGGTGCACATAGACATTTCCTTTCAAAATATACAGTATGCAAATGGAATAAAAAGGCAAAATTCATAGGGCAAAAACAGGACAAGAACGATATCATTCAGATGAAGGTTAATATCAATAGTGATTAAATGATGTTGATAGTATATATTTTGTACATCATGTGATGAGAATGGCATTTTACCCCTTGATTCCCTTCTTCCAAAACTCACAATTCTTTTATAACACTGACAGAAAATGACTAGGCAAACTCAAAGGATATTCTGTAGACTACCTCTTCAGTGCTTCTTAAAACTATTGAGTTCATCAAAAATCTGTGTAAATTTCACTGTTTAGCAAACTCTATAGAAACAGAATAACTGAATTTACACTATATTCTGAATGGGATGCTGGGATGAGAAAGGGCAATAATTAAAAATGAAAAAAGTGTCTACATAAGTATGAACTATTGTTATTAATAATGCATTGGTTATTTAATATGAAATGGTTGATTTCCTCATGTACTGTTTGACGGTTGATATCTCTGACATTTTACTTTGACACTTCTTTTTTATTGTGAAGGTTTATCCTTGTTTTTTAAAATGCATGTTTTGGATTATCTCTCAAATGTTTTTTTATTAAGAGCAATTTTTGTAAAACTGTGGATAATTCAAAAATTCCTGTTATTTTTGATTAGGAGTTCCATCATGGAATCAATGCCACACAGACAGCTCAAACTATCAATAAAGTGGTGCTTGCTTCGGCAGCACATACACTAAAATTGTAATGATACAGAGATTAGCATGGCCCCTGCACAAGGATAACATGCAAATTCAGGTCCAGTGGCCGAGAACTGTGAGAGGATGATCAGTTAAGAGGGAACCACAGTGGAGCAGCGCTACCCTGAGGTGAAGAGCAGCAGCCACAGCAGTTAGAACAATAAGGCTCACACCCCTGATGCTTTTCTGAACAGACACTCCCTATGTCTCTGGGCAACCAGAGGAAGCTGGCATCTTCTGTGACAGCCACTGGCAGAACGGTTTGGGGATGGTCTTCAAATGGTACAAATTCAGCATGGGGAGGAATTGACAGAAAAACTCTGGTAACCTGACTGACCAGAGTAGATCAACTCCCCCAAGGAAGGATAGAGCAGATGCAATTGAAGATCCCATCCATAAACAGATGGATGAGATGTCAGAAATTGAGTTCAAAATCTGGATAGCAAATAAGATTAACAGAATGGAAGAAAGGATGGAATTAGAATTTCAAATTATTCAAAAGCTGTCTCAAGAATTCGACGATTTCAAAGATAAAATAACCAAAGATTTTGACACACTGAGGCAAAAGATTGGAGCCCTCAATGATCTGAAAAATGCTCTAGAATTCTTCAGTAACAGAATGGAGCAGGCAGAAGAAAGGAACTCTGACATTGAAGACAAAGCTTTTGAATACACCCAAGCACTCAAAGATGAAGAGAAATGGAGAACAAAAATGGATCACTCTCTCAGAGAGCTCAGAGATAATTTGAAGAAAACTAATATTCACCTTATAGGAATCCCTGAAGGAGATGAAGTTGCTTCACAAAACACAGAGGCTCTTCTGCATGAAATTATGAAAGAGAAATTTCCAGACATGCCAAGAGATTCTGAAATTGAGATAGCAGACAGTTTCAGAATCCTAGTACAACTCAACCTGAACAAGACATCCCCCAGGCACATCACAATTAACTTCACTAAAGTTAATATGAAAGAGAAAATTCTGAAAGTAGCTAGATGTAAAAAAACCATAACCTACAAGGGGAAGAATATTAGAATGACTGCAGATCTCTCTGCCGAAACCGTTCAGGCTAGAAGAGGGTGGTCATTGATATTTAATCTTCTAAAACAAAATAACTTTCAACCCAGGATGCTGTATCCAGCTAAACTGAGTTTCATTTATGATGGAAAAATTAAATACTTTAATGACATTCACATGTTGAATAAATTTGCTATAACTAAACCAGCCCTCCAGGATATTCTTAGACCTATCCTCAATAATGACCAGTGCAATCCTCCACCACATAAGTAAACTCACACAGAAAATTTTGATCAAATTCCAACTTCCATAGTGGTGAAAAGATTCAAGATGTCCACTGGACTTTCGAAAAACTCAATACCAAAAATTATACCAGGCTTATCAATATTCTCAATCAATGTGAATGGCTTAAATTGCCCTCTAAAGAGGCACAGGCTGGCTGACTGGAACCAAAAATTCAGGCCAGATATCTGCTGCATACAAGAATCTCATCTTACCTTAAAAGACAAATATAGACTCAGGGTGAAGGGATGATCATGTATATTACAGCCAATGGAAAGCAGAAAAAAGCAGGTGTTGCAATTTTATTTGCAGATACAATAGGCTTTAAACCAAAAAAAGTAAGCAAGGATAAAGGTGGTCACTTTATATTTGTTAAGGGTAATACTCAATATGATGAGATTTCAATTATCGATATTTATGCACCCAACCAGAATGCACCTCAATTTACAAGAGATTCTCTAATAGGCATGAGCAACTTGATTTCTCCCAGCTCCATCATAGTTGGAGATTTTAATACTCCTTTGGTAGTGTTGGATAGATCCTCCAACGAGAAGCTTAGTAAAGAAATTTTAGATTTAAACCTAACCATTCAGCATTTGGATTTAATGGACATCTACAGAACATTTCATCCTAATAAAACTGAATACACATTTTTCTCATGAGCCCACAGAACATACTCCCAAATTGATCACATCTTAGGTCACAAGTCTAAACTCAGCAAATTTAAAAGAATAGAAATTATTCCATGAATCTTCTCAGACCAGTCATGGAATAAAAGTTGAACTCAGTAACAACAGGAATCTACAGACTCATACAAAAATATCAAAGGTAAATAACCTAATGCTGATTGATAGGTGGGTCAGAGATGAGATCAAGAAGGAAGTTACCAAATTTTTGGAACAAAATGATAAGGAAGATACTAGTTACCAGAACCTCTGGGATACTGCAAAGGCAGGCCTAAAAGGGAAATTTATAGCACTGCAAGCTTTCCTCAAGAAAATGGAAAGAGAGGACGTTAACAACTTAAAGGGACAACGCAAGTAACTGGAAAAGGAAGAACACTCCAATCCCAAACCCAGCAGAAGAAAATAAATAACCAAAATTAGAGCAGAATTAAATGAAATAGAAAATAAAAGAAATACAATATGTCAATAAATAAAAAAGTTGTTTTTTTGAAAAGGTCAATAAAATAGATAAACCTTTGGCCAACCTAAGAAAAAAAGAGTAAAATCTCTAATTTTAATAATCAGAAAAGATAAAGATGAAATAACAACAGACCCCTCAGAAATTCAAAAAATCCTTAATGATATACAAGAAACTTTATTCTCAGAAATATGAAGGTCTGAAGGAAATCAACCAATACTTCAAAGCACCCAACCTTCCAAGACATAGCCAGAATCAAGTGGAAATGTTGAACAGGCCTATATCAAGTTCTGAAATAGCATCAACTATAAAAAATCTCCCTAAAAAGAAAAGCCTGGGACCAGATAGCTTCATGTCAAAATTCTACCAAAACTTTAAAGAGGAACTAGTACCTATACTACTTAACCTTTTCCAAAATATAGAAAAAGTAGGATACCCAACCCATTCTATGAAGCAAACATTGCCTTATCCCCAAACCAGGAAAAGACCCAACAAGGAAA
>NW_003852564.1:1932127-1937249 GCF_000181295.1 Otolemur garnettii
CAATAACTAAGAAAATGACATGAAAGCTATGTTAACCCTTTGGATGAAAGTATTTCAAACTATATACAGAAATAGCATAGTGTACCCCATAATAGTATTAATGTACACAGCTATGATTTAATAAAAATAAAAATATATATATCAACAAAATGTTTGGGTAGGAGGTGGCTAATGAACAATGGTTTGAAAAATTCCATTCTGGTGATTTCAATTTCAAAATGAGACATATGCATGACCTGAGACCAAGGTGGATAATGATGAGTTCAAAGTGGCAAAGTTTAATGTTACTCTTCCAATAATATTGGACCATTTAAAAAAAATCAGCAAGGTAAAGAATCTGGATACTGGGTTCCACATGAATTAAACAAGCATCAGAAGAGAAATCCTCTCAAATCTTGCCTTTCTTTGCTGTCATGACATAAAGGTGAATGATCTCTACATTGTGTTGCTATGTGAAACAAAAAATGGATTATTTTCCACAATTGCAAGCATTTGGTACAACAGTTGGATTAAGATAAAATGCTGAAACATGGTCCCAAACCAAATATTTAGCACAAAAAGTTATGGGTTTTCCAAGATTGTCTTCTAATGTTCATATGGTTTTGTGTCTTAGGTTTAAGTCTTTTATCCATCATGAATTAATTTTTGTAAGTGTTGATAAGTATGGATCCTATTTCAGTCTTCTACATGTGGCTATCCACTGTTTTAGCACAATTTATTAAATAAGGATTCTTTTTCCTAGTGTAAGTTTTACTTGTTTTATAAAATGTCAGATGTGAATATGAGCATACTTTCATCTCTGGGTTTTCAGTTCTGATCCACAAGTCTATGTTTCTGTTTTTGTGCCAGTACCATGCTATTTTGTTTACTGTAGCCTTGTAGTATAGTTTGAAGTTTGTTAAAATAATGTCTTCCACTTTGTTCTTATTATGTAAGGGTTGGCTTGACTGTCCAGGGTCTTTTCTAGTTCCATACAAACTATTTTTTCTATAATTCAGTAAAAGGTAGGTATTTTAACAGGAATTGCATGAAATTTGTAAATCACTTTGAATATAGCCATTTTAACAATGTTAATTATGCCAATCCATGAGCATGGTATATTTTTCCACCAGATTAAAATCCTCCCACAATTGCTTTCCTAAATTTTTCATAATTCTCCAAATAGAGGTCTCTTACTTTCTTTGTTAAGTATTGGTCTAGTCAAAAAAAATCATGAAGAGGACCCCAAAAGCAATCACAACAACAACAAAAACATAAATATAGGACCTGATCAAATTAAAAAGCTTCTGTGTAGCCGAGGACATAATCTAGAAAACAGATAACCCACAGAATAGAAGAAAATATCCTCCTTCTATACACCTGATAAAGGACTGATGGCCAGAATCTACAAAGAACTCAAGCAAAACTGTAAAAAACACCCAAAGTGCCCCATTAGAAAGTGGGCAAAAGACATGAACGGAAACTTTTCAAATGCAGATATACTAATGGCCAATAAACTTGTGAAGAACATGGTTAAAAATATTAGTCATTAGGGAAATGGAGATATTACCTAACTTGAGTGAGAATGACTTTTACTAAAGACTTCAAAAACAACAGATGCTGGCCTATATGTGAAGAGAAAGGAATTCTTGTACACTGTTAGTGGGAATTAAAACTAATATAACATCCATGGAAAATTGTATGGTGATACCTCAAAGAACTTAAAGTAGCCCTACTGTTTGACCCAGGAATCCTACTGCTGGGTATATATCCAAAGGTAAAAAGGTCATTTTATAAAAGAGACACCTGCACTCAGAAGTTTATAGCAACAAAATTCCTAATCATAAAGACAGGGAAACTACCATAGTGCCCACCTATACATGAATGAATTCATAAAATATGGTATATGCATACCAGAGAGTACTACTAAGCTATAAAAAAGGTGATGATCTAGTATCTTTCCTGACAACCTGGATTGAACTGGAAGTCATTCTTCTATGCAAAACACCACAAGAATGGAGAAACAAACACATCAGTATCAAATTGGAACTGATCAACTAACATTTACATGCACGTAAATCTTGATGAAAACCAAGCTGGACAGTAGGGGGAATGGCTAAATTCCCACCTGTTAGGTACAGTGCATACAATCTGAGTGAAGGGCACACTTACAACTCTGGATGAATCTTTATAAGTCTATGCAATTGAAATATCTTTATTCCCTAATGTTTTGAAATTTAAAAACTATTTTAAAAACTAAATAAAAAATAAAGGAGAGAGAAACAGAGAAAAGAAATAAAAAATAAGGGGAAAGGAAAGCTAATGGTGTCTGTTTCGTGTTCCACCACTGGCATTATCCATTACAGCTTCATGAAACTGGTCAATCCATTACAGCTGATGACAACTGCAGCCAAGTGGATGAAATGATGATGACACTTGTGATTAAGTAACAAAGCTAGTCAATAGAGACCTGCCAATCATCTTACAAGACAACACTGTCACACAAATAACACTGCTCAAACAACAGAAGCTGGACATGAGAACTCCCTGTCATCCACCATATTCACCAAACCTTGCACCAACTGACTGCTGCTTCTTCCAGATTTTGGGCCACTTCATGCTAGGAAAAATATTCAGTTCTCAACAAGCTGAGTAAAACCCTTTGAGATTTCACAGTCACTTGCTCTCTAGCCTTCTGTGCTGCTGTCATAAACAAGCTACCATTAAGATGAAAAAATTGCCTGTAGTCTCAGCTAGTCGGGAGGCTAAGGCAAGAGAATCACCTAAGCACAGGAGTTGGAGGTTGCTGTGGGCTGTGTGACGGCTCGGCACTCTACTGAGGGTGATAAAGTGAGACTCTGTCTCTATAAAAAAAAGGAAAAATTGTGTACGAGGTTTAGATACATACTTTGATAAATTTAACTGTTTTGGGTTTGTGATATAATAAACTAAGCTTTTGATTTGAAATCAGAAATTTCATGTTTAATAACCTAAATATCAAAATTGATTTATTAGTTGTGATGCATAATATACAAATATAAAATGTAAATAATAATAGGGAAATCTGGGTGTTGGGTGACACTGCCCAACTGGCAGGCGGTGTCGAGGAGTTTGTGATCGGCGTATGAGAGGGAGAAGGAAAGGGAAAGGGTGAACACAATCACACAACCACTCATACAGTATAGGGAGAAGGCTGAGCCGAAGCTGTTTATTTGGGATCGATACAATCTTATATAGGGTTAGTACAGGGGGAGTGGTTATGCTGTTCTGACGGGAGGGGCCCTGCGCTGTGCTCTGTGTTTCTGTCTCAGTCTTATACAATGTAGCTACTTCTATCCTATTTACTTACCAGCACTGGTCTCTTTATTTGGCCTTTTCACGTGGGGGTTGCATTAGGCTAGCACTCCCTCTTACTATGTAGTTTAATATTTCTGTTAACCCTTACAGTTGGGTATACTATAATTCTTTGAATATACTGTAGAAAAGACATGAAGATATAAAAATAATATCAAACCATTTTTTATATCAAAATGGCTATAAATGAAATTATATTCCCTAATAGCTTAATTTGCGTTGCCACCTATAAAACTTTATTATCTATTTTTCACATAAATGTTTCCAATATAAGAATTGGTACATTTTAAGTATGAATCCCACCAATAATTATGCAAAATGTACACACATGTGGTATTTTTTACTGTAAGATGTGTTTTTAATAAAGTCTTCAGGAGGATTTATATCACAAAGACTTGAGAGAAGTTTTGTTGTTGTTCTTTGTTGAGAGAAGTTTTGAAGTTGTTAAAATGAATTTTCTTGTTTTTTCCTCAAGGCTTGATCAAAATATGACATTTTATTCTTTAGTAGAACATATTGTATTTAATTCAAAATACTTAGTGGTTTTTGCTATAATAGCTTACATAACTGACATTTGATGCTGATTTCTTGTGCAACAGCCATATTGTAGAAAAAAAAATGCTACTTCTTTTGCCATATCACCAGAAATGGGATATATAAAAGTAAAAGTTTCAAACACACCAAAATAAAAACAGTACAAGAATTTGGGGTATTTTTTTTCTACTCTGAATAATTCTGAAGTCTCTGTTTATTTACTCACATTAAAAATCTTTCACCATAAAATTCAAATATAGTTGTGTTGCTATTTTTAACAAAGGAATAAAGGGATTTGAAGTACAAAGACAAAGAATTTTAGAAGTACCTTCAATGATAAAAAATAACTTTATACTTTCCTGTGAGATAATTAAATGAAGGTTGTCACCAACATACACCTACACATACACAATTTCAGTCACTCATTATGCCTTAATCTGGATAATAACCGGGTGCTGACTGTAAGATTTATGTAAGTTTATTTAAGTTACAAACATATCCTGTATTCTGAGATTTGAGTGCTATTATTTCCTTCTAAAATTTAAGACTTTCTATTCTACCTTGAATTCTATTGTGGAGATCAAGTTAATCAGTTTTCTTGATCTGCATATAAATAAAATCCAATTAACAGCTTTTAAATATGGAAGAGTTTATTTTTATAACTTGAAAAAGTCCAGATGTCAGTAGTCCAGGAGTGATGAAGTGGCTCAATGAAGTAAGTGTCTCAGGGCATTTAGTATTTCTGCTTTATCATTCTTAGTATTGGTTTTTAATTGTCACATATGCAAGATGTTTGCCTCTTCTGAACTAGCAAAATATTCTAGGTAGCAAGAAGAGTATCATGGGAAAAGACTAAGAACCCAGCTACACAGGCCTGTCCCCATTTAAAAGATTTTCAAACCTTTCCCTTCCCTTAAGCCACCTTTGTGATTGTCATTTATGGCAATATTCAGGCCCAGGTCACACAGATACTTCTGAGTCAAGTCAAATGCTCGAGTGCTTTTAGTAAAAATGCATAGTTGAGTTATCATCCTCATAGTAAGGAAAAGGAGATAAGATATTGGATAGATAACTATCAGTATCTGCGACATGATGTGTCTCTGCAAAGAATACTACAGTCCAAGTCACTTATAGGAACCTTGAGTTGCTCTCAGTATCCAAACCAATTTTAAGTTATTCTCAAATTTGGTGATACATTGAGAGTTATATATTTTAAAAAGTTTAGAAATTAAACACTCAAGGACAAATAAAACTA
>NW_003852564.1:1938601-1970626 GCF_000181295.1 Otolemur garnettii
TTTTTTTTTGACATATATTTAAGGGCACTAATTTCTTAGCTATATTCAGTCCCCTGATGTTCCCAGTAGACGCATTCTTCATTTTTGCTACAGTTTTTCTGATGCATTTGTTTTTTATTCTTTCTCTCTCTTTACTTACATTATCTATCTGTTATTGCATGTTGTCCATTTTTTTGTTTTAGAGTTTTTAATGTGTTAATCATAATTATTTTAAATTCCTTATCTGATAATTCCTAACTCAGTATCATATTTTCATTTTTTGCTACTTGCTTTGTCTTTTTGGACTGTGGGGTTTTATTTATTTATTTATTTCTTCTTTTCTATCTTTTTTTTGCCTTTTATCATGTCTTGTAATTTTTTTTATTCCTTGAAAGTGACACATGATGTATTGGATAATGAGGACTGAAGTAATTGCCTTTTTTTTTTTCTGGCTGGGGCTGGGTTTGAACCTGTCACCTCCAGCATATGGGTCCAGTGCCCTACTCCTTTAAGCCACAGGCACCGCCCATGAAGTAATTGCCTTTAAAATAATGATTTTGTTAATCAGCCTTATAATGAGTATGTATTTCCATTCCCTCAGTTTTAATCCACCTTTATTATCCTGAAGTTCTATTGGTGTCCTGGTAACATGTTGGAAAAAGGAAGTGTTTATAAACTTAGGAATTAGTTTTAACTTTAGACAGCTTAAGATACCGGGTTGTAACCTTTGGAGCAGTTCTTAGAATTACAGGGTCCTTTTCGCTCCATATTTGAGACAGAAAGGTTAGAGAGTGATTAACCAATTGCCTCTACCCCACATCATGTAAGGCTCTAGTAGCATGACTTTCCTTAGCAGAATTTTGTAATGCGGAATGACTTGGGATTATTTCAAAATGGTTATTTCCAGCTCTCTCTGCCTGAAACAGGAGGAAATTTTTACAGAATCTTGACTCTGAGACCTCGGAGAACTTGTTGTGGGAAGTAAAAGACACAAAAGTGTGGGATTCTCATAATGCTTGAATTCTTATCTCCTGAGCCTTTCCATACTTAGCTTCCAAGAGTTTGTCAAAATTACCGTATTAAGTGCTGTTAACAGCTACTGGATCCAGCTGCTTATGCTTCAAGTATGCTAATCTCAACTGTGATTCTCTGTGCTAGCCTGTCTCTCCAAATTTGATGTGGTGGTTCACAATGTGACCTTAATTCTCTGAAGAGTCTGATAAAAGTCATTGATTTTTAGCATTTGATTCTTGTTACAGCTTTTGTCTTGAGAATGAGGATGACGTCCAAGCTTTGATCTTGTGGAGGCAGAAGGCAGAAATCAGAGGAGCCACTTTTTTAGAACATTGCTAATTGCCACAGCAGAAGGAATTAGGACCCTGAGATTTCTACATAGGTAATTGAATGCTTTGTGGAGGTGGTACATATTACTTTCCCTCAACACTTTGCCATAACTGATAAGTCACTTGTCTTCCCTCAAACACAGGAAGGCCAGAATTTCAATCTACTTTATGCCTAGAAATCAGAGAACTAGAAATATTTGTTCATATCACTTATAGCCAAAGAGAAAAAGAAGAGAGGCCATTGTCACACAAAAATCATTTTTATTTTCATCAACACAACCCTGTATTTGATGATCTAAAGTCAAGAGTTAGATGGTAAGTATTATAAGAATTCACTGATAAAGAAAACATCCTTTCATCAGTAGACAAACACCAGAAACTAAAACTGTCAGTGGAATTTTGAGTCCTATTGGAAAGGTCAGTGGGGGGCGGAGGGAATGGGTTATTGTCTACCTAGAAACAGATTGATATCTTTTTTAGGTACTGAAAATACGTAAGTAGAAACTAGAAATATCCCTATATAAAAGTAGGACTTGCAGAATTAGAATAGGAGTTGACAAGCTTCTCCTGTGATGGGCCAGGCAGTAAATAGTTAGGTGTTGTGGAGCAGAGGTCTGAACAGCACCTGCTTAGCTCTGCCATTGGAGTGCTAACCGAGACATTGACAGTAAGGAACACACCCGCATTCCAATGAAACTTACAACAACAGACAGAAACTGGAATTTCTCCATCTACATTAGTTTACCAACTTCTATCAGATTTCCTTAAGGAATAGATGTTTAGAAATATGTTTCGGTAAGAATATTTTGAAATTGCCTAATTTATGTGAGGGTAAACTAAGGTAGTTACTGATTTTTCTCTCATACCGTTCTCCCTATCTTTCTTTGCTGCCTTAGCTCACATTGGCTTCATTGGTGCTTCCACACTGGACACAGTCACTCTACTTGCTAAGACAGTTACAGCTGACATTGCATATGCTTTAGCTCCTTGAGAACCTCCATTCAATGTAGATTAGTAATTAGTCATCATTCTAGAGTTATTTGGTTCTCATATGTTAGACTTTATTTCTTATAAAATATAAAATGCCTTCTGCTATTTTAATATTAATTGAGAATGTCACTGAAGCAGCAACATCAATTGGTCAAATGTCTCTAATAGCCTGTTCTAAAGTCACCTTTTATGTATCTAAAAAAAGAAGTATATACTTATAGTGGATGTCTTTATTTATAATAAATAGGAAGTGTGTAGTAGATTAGGGTTTATCTGATTGTATACCTGATTAAACCAAGAAACAAGCTACCCACTGGCATACGTAAGTCTCAGGCCGGGATAGTGTGGGTATCATGGGGATAGTTGACTCACTGCTACAATTTTAAAATATTACAATGCCTTCTATTTTAATATTCAGTTTGGTAGTTATTAAATCTTTCTCTCACTCTCCTTCTTCCCACATTGACATCCATGTTAAGAGCTTACTTATTTTTGTCGCTAAGAGAAGGTGTCCTCAGAGTCATGTATCTGTCCTTTTTTTCTTCTCTAGGCTTTGGTAGTATCTGTAAAATATATCATATTAAATACCAGTTTCCCTTCCAGCCCCTGCTAGCACTGCAGGTTTTCTGTGAATCACTCGCAGTTCTATTGTGCTTATGACGTATGTGGTCCCACTCCACAGCTTCACTTTGGAGACCTTACCCCTCGCCACAGTGAAGGATCTTCACACTAACAGGTCCATGCCACTTTCTGCGTCTGTCATAGAAGCACACGGGAAAAACTCTCTTTTCTAAATTGCAGGAGCTTTGGGAAATTGTGGAAATAATCCTTTGACACATTTCTTTGTTGGATCTGCTTCAGACTGACATTGAGACATCTAAAAGGCAGTCTCCGCACAGAATCCCAAATGGGGAAGGAGCAGATACCTACTGCTCCATAACAGAATACCAGGACCTGGGTGGCTGAAGCGTGAGACATTTATTTTCTCACAGTTCTGGGGGAATTCCAAGAACAAGATGTCAACAGTGTTACTTTCTCCCTTATTGGTTTACAGACAGCTGCCCTCTTGGTGTCTGTGCATGTCTTTGTCTGTGTTTACACACTCCCTGTGGTCTTGGTGGGTCCCAATTTTCTCCTGTTATTGTAAGTACATATTTTTTTATGTTGAGGATAAAACATTAAGTATAAAGATATTAAATTAGCTTATATTTATAAAATATTTATGGTATATATATGATTTAAAACTTTTGGAAATAACATATAAATTCTGGCAAACCAATACATTAGCAATCTATAAAACATAGTAACTGAAGATATAAATTGTAATTAAGCAAAAAGTACTTTCTAAACTCTTTTGCTTTAACTATTTTGAAAGCTCCAATAATTGTCTATTTCATAATACTGCACTACTGATAATTCAAATAATTCTGCAAATCTCAGGAGGAATTATACATTTTTCACTTGACTAGATAAATGTTCGTCTTCATCCGCTGAATGTAGTTTCCTATAATATTCTGCATTTATTTTTTTCGTCACATATCACTGGTATCTTTAAACATGGTTTAAAGTTTCTCATACACTGAGAATTTCAGTAATTAACGTTGCCTCAGACACTGAATTGCATTTTGTGAGACTCTCTACAAGGAAGACTAAAACTAACAAAGATGATTTTAAAGGCATAAAGCTATCAGATCTAATTCTACCTTAGAATTTTCATCTTTATTGTTGAGTATTATGCAAGTGCCTTAAAATGAGTTTAGCATAATAAGAAAAAAAATATTCTCACTCTATTAAGAATAAAATTAATTCAGCTCAAATAATAGCAGATTCTCTTAAATAAGAATAATTTTGACTTATAAACTTAGAGAACATAGTTTCAAGTAAGGATAAATGTTTGAATGTAGACTAAATATTAAAACAAACCAAAAGGTTTTGCTCATTAAGATAAATGAAAACAAACAACAATAGTCATACACTTCAGTGACAAGTTCTAGGTAAAGTGATTTGAATATTATGTTTTAAATTTTTTCTTTTTTAAATAAGATCTTTAGTTCTTTTTGAAATTTTTCAAAAAGACACAACATCATAAGAGAGATTACTTATTCTCTACTTATTTCTAAAGTAGAGAACTATCATAATAGAACAATGGGAATCAAACGTGTTAACCATTATCTGAAAGAAGATGACAGAGGTTTCAGAATCAATGAAAGGGCCAATGAAGAATAATTTGCATTAAAGGGTACCATATGCAATTGCTTCATGCTGAGGTGCACACAGATGAGGATAGATGACAGACATAAAGATAGATAGATGAAGAGAGAGAGATAGACAGATAACAGGTGCGAGATAGGTTAGTAGGCAGTTAGAAAGATAGGTGTACAGGCAGATAGTTGAATATATAAACATATAAGAAAAGAAGAAGCTGAAGCAACAGAGTCTTTGAGAATGTTTTAGAAACATGCATGCACAGAAATAGATAAGTATATGTTAAATGAACAGAGATTAACAGGTTGTGGTCATTTTCTTCCCCATATGTGAAAATTAAAAGTGTCAAAATTGAAAAATGCAAGTTTTAAGATGAGTATGTGAGAACTGGAACTGGTCACAAAATCAACTGCAGAACCCTTATTTCTGGAAACCTTAGTTCTGCGAGGGTTATTTTTTTTCTCTAGTAATTATTCTACAATAATGTGAGGGATATTGAATGTGTCATTCCTTTTTCATTGAACTGTCATTGGTTTCATCAATCCAATGACATGTTTTTATAAGGGAAAGTGATAGGTTTGATATTTTCTGATGGACTGTCTTAGCATCCATAAAAGGGCAAGAAAGTAATGCCCACCTTTCCTTTGGGGCCATTACATAGATTGTCACTAGCAAGCAGATGTTCTCCAGGCTTCCAGAAGTATTGATTGAAGGAACGGGTTTTTATTGATGTGCCATTTTTCCACAAGACAAATTTTGAGGCCCTAAGAACTGAACCGGCGAGTCTCTATGTATGTGTTTGGCAGGTTACTTATAGGAGGTGTCTTATGACAAATAAACAAGCTTCAGAGGGGTCTAGAGGTCTTTCAAATAATCTTACTAAAACATCCATAATCAGTTGACATCTTCAGAATCATATCCTGGGAAATTTCCTGGTTGCTCCCTCTTTGACTTTCAAGCTGAGAAAGCTAAGTTTAATAATTCATACTCCTTCTTTTTGTCTTTCCTCATCCTCCCTTATTATAATTCTATATGCCCAGCTTGAGTTCTTTTTCTTCATTTTCTCCCTTAAACAAATTTACTTTTTTCTCTTAAGTGTGTGACTTCAACACACTTATTATTATTATACTTGCTTGAGCAGGATTTAATATCTTTCTAACAATACCATATCCTTCCTTGCCAGAGATATTGTAGCCCTACATCAATATTTTCTAAGCCAGGAGTCGAAAGACATTTTGAATTCTTGATCCTCCTACTTTCTCTCCCACAAGGAAGCAGAAAGTACGAAAACAATTTGATATTTGGAGATCTTTCTCTGCACCCACTTCTGAGACAACATTTATCCTTTCTCCACACTCATTGTTATGTAAAACTGTGAGTACAGATATTTCTTGCTCCCAGAAGCTATCAGGAAGCAAGAAATATCTTATCAGATTAAAATAGTGTGAGTGCACACGTGCATGCATGCATATGTGTACTGTGTGCAGAATTAAGCAGCCAGGTTAAGTTATTCTTGTAACTAAAAATACTAACTAACTCTTGATCCCCAGTTCTTAGCCCCTAGCTACTACTAAAATTTCAGGTCACATTAATACCACTCCTTTTCACCTCTTGCTTTTTAATCTCTGCTAATAGCCCAGAAATAGACTTGTTAAATATTAAAAGGTTGAACTTCTTTACTGGGGGCAAGACAGAAGGGAGAAGAGAGAAAATCTGAGCTTAATTGTGAAGTCAAAGTTAATGATTCTGTGATTTCACAAAGGTTAAAGCCTATGTTCTCCGTGTAACAATGCCCCAGAACAGTCTCTAGTCCTCATTGATTTTGACTCACTGCCTCCCCAAATGTACTGAAATATGCTTAGCATCAGGTACCACTTAATGAAGAAGTCTTTTTTGTTAAAGAATAGAGAACTAAATGAGACTATCAACTTAATGAAAATGTCACATTGGCGGTGAATAGATACAATGTCACAATGAATTACGAGAACAATCATTCATTTAATTTCATTGTTGTAGAACATGTTGCTTCTTTGCTTTGTGAAATTTAATTTTTGCCATAATTTTATTCACATATTTCTGTCATTTTCACTCCCAAAATAAACATTAGTGTTTCTACTTTGCTGGTTTACTAAAAGCAATGCTCTACAATCACCAGCGTCCTAAGACCAATGTTACTGGACTTCAGAATCGTTTTATGCAGCTATCACCCGGTGCTGCTGTTTTTTAAAAATGCCATGACAAGGTTTATAAGGCACACAGAGACCTAAAGAACCCCATGTAGTGTTTTTCACTATGATCGATTTGGGATATATAACAGCTCTCCAATGGATAAAAAGCAAGAAAGTAATTTTGCTTTAGCAAATAGGTCTCAACGAAAGTGATCATTGTATTTCCTTAAAGGAAAAGAAAGAAGGTACAGGGCATTTTCTTTCTTTTTTTTTTTTTTTACTGATGTCTGGTCTATTCACTTAATCCCTTACCAAATAAGCTTATAATAAGCAGAGAACTGATTCTGCTCCCTCCCATTACACATTGTACTTAACCACACGAATGAGCCGCTCAAATAGCAAGAAACGGTGTGAAGTTAACATATATAAACCCACACATATCTAACCTTTTCCTTTATGCATACGACTTTATTTTAGAAAAGAGGAATTCAAGTTTGTACCTTACAATTTTCACTTAACCAAATATTGTGAACATTTTTATGTTTCTCATTAAAATCTCTGCTACAATACAGCTTTTATCATGGAAATGGGTTAATATTTATTAAACCAATTTTCTATTGCTGAACATGTATGTTATTTCCAAATTACCATAATCAAAACAAAGCTTCCATGAATATTGTTTCATATAAAGGTATGAATAGTTCCTAAGAATAAAGATGGAAGAATGATTTCTGTGTATGAGCCATTTTACAATTTTAGGCACGGTCACCAATCCTAGTATAAATATTGGGGTATAAATGATTATCTTTTCAAAAGAGAAATGTAAAATTATTTTTGCATTCATTTGAATTGTTATATTTTGATTAGGAGTGAGGTCAGATATTTTAGTATGGTTGATTACCATTACCGTATACTTTTATCCTTTTAAATTGTGTGGGCTTGTTAGATTTTCCAGGGTCAGCAGGAATTTTTTGTTTGTTTGTTTAATTTTAAAACTGCTTTTATAGTCTTGTAGACATGTGGCAAATAGTGTTCCTCAGAGTATTTTGCTTTTTATGTTAATGCTAGAATTTGCTTCAAATAAAAAAGTCCTACATTGTTTTCTATCAATTTTTTCTGATGATATATTTTTATTTATATGCAATAGTAAAAGCCCCATTCTGTCCACAACAGGTCCCTGTATATTTTAATTCATATTTTCAATAGTTTAATTTGGCTTTGGATTATTTTACTTTAAGTTTTTGTTCCTTTGATATGTTTGAAATGTAATTAGTACATGATGTAAGGTAGAGATCAAAGTTTCAGCATTTAATTTATGGGCTTTTAGAAGTTTATTTTTCAAGTTTTATACATTTTTTTCTAGGTATATGATAGCTTAAAGATTCTTGCATTGATTTCTACTTATGAATGTATATTTACTTTACATTTTATACCAAATGTTTTTACATTTGTTTTTAAAATTCCACTGAATTTTTATTAGAATATTATTAAATATTTATTTAATTTGTAAATATTATCTTTATGTCCATGCGGGTATTTGGGGAATATTGTCAAAACTTCTACATATCTCAGTAAAATTTATATGCATACTAGAATTTTCCAGTTTTGGTTTCAAAAGCTATTTATACTTTGAAATCTAAAATGGAATCTGAAATTTTCACTGCTTTTCTATTGTATATATTTAAAGTGTGACAGGATATTTTGATGCACTTATGTATTGTGAAATGATTACTGTATTCAAATAAATTGACCTAGGATGAGTTCATGAACTTAATTGCCATCACCCTATCCATGAAATATTGTATGTGAGTTACTATTTGACTAGGAGAAGGGAGCAGTTTCAAAGGTTTCTACTTGGTATTTTTCCCAGGAAATAACTCTTATTCCACAGGCTAATAAGGAGTTTATGCAAATTATTTAGTATATTAATTCCAAGTATGCATTTAGTGACTAAAGAAATAATTATCATATTAGAATCATCATGTCCAATATGACCCAGGCTCTCTTATTCCCTTACTCTATTCCGGGTCTATTCCCAATATGACCCAGGATTCTCCTATTCCCTTACTCTCACCATCTCTGACTCTACCCACAGGTGGAAGATGTGGCCTACATATCAACTTACATCAACTTACATCAACTTAAACTCTATATATGGTAAATATTTAGATGTGTAAATATCTAACTGGTGTACATTTGCCTGAGTCAATGATTTCTTGTTTAATCGAATATTACATTTTACCCCTCTTTATGTTGTTTTCTCAAAATTCAATCCATTCATAGTCTCTAGACTCCAGAGGTATTAAATGTGCTGGCTAATTCTTGTAGCTATCTTAATGAATGCCTTTCCTCCATCATCAGGCCCAGTATATATGTGTTAGTGTTACTTTGGGATTTAACTCCAGCTATTGTCCTTTACAGTCAGGAAAAGTGATGGAGAAATCACTGGGGGACACATGTTGACTTAAAAGAGAGAACTATTTGTAGTATCTACTGACACTGGATGTGTTCCCTGCTCCACTAAGAAAAAATGTGTCACCTCCTCAAGTTGTGAGGGAAAAAGATGTGATCCTCAGAGCAATACATCCTCAGAGCATCTCCATGAAAATTTTCTTATCTTATTTCTCCAGATTCCAGGAATTTCTAACCATAGCTCTCATCCTACCATGACAGACATTCTTTGACTGAGCATTTACATTTTACATGTAAATATATATGGAATTCTGTGACTCTATCAACATCTCAGCTTATTGTTCTCTCACAGGAGATGAAGAATCTCATATTTACCTACTAACTGTTAATATTCCACAACAGGTGCCAACTAGATATGAGTAGTGGGTCTAGGGATAAGGCACCAGCCTCATATGCCAGAGGTGGTGGGTTCAAACTCAGCCCCGGCCAAAAACTCCTCCCCCCAAAAAAAGGGGTAGTGGGTCAAGCAGTCAAAGTCCCCCTACCCCAGATATTAGGAGTAGTCCCTCATGCCAGAATATTTTCTCAGGTCACTCATAGACATGGACATTCTTTAGCAATTTTTTCATTACTTTTTTTTAGAAACTATCATGACTACATACAACTCAGCATAGCATTTTCTTAACTGCCAGGTGTGAGTGAGTCAGTGCCAAAATTTCTATCCTATTGCCTATTATCTTGGACAACTCTAGGAACTTCTTAGAAGAAGAAAATAAAGATGGGATTTATGTGTACAAGAAATTAATATATGGAAATGACTGTGAAGGACATAATAGCAGGGTACCACAGGAGACAGGAAGAGCCCTCAGCCACTAGGCAAGTCTTCCATTAGTAAAGGAGAAGGGAAAGGAAGGGAAACTGGCCAGAAGGAAACACAGATGGCAATACAATTCTAACACAGCTTCAGCCAGGGGGAAGGGAGCTCTGGTACCAAAATCTCCAGTGGGTGTTGTCTCCTGTCTCACAGGAATGGAACTTCATTTGGACCATTTTTGTGTGGGTGGAACTCAGCTAAAATGTGTGATCCCTGGGTGAAAGTGGTGATAGATCCAGAAAGGAAGCAGCTGGGGCCATCGGTCAGTCATACCCTCTGTGGCAGGAGATCTGAGATGTGTATTTTCACACCTCCTCAAATGCATTTAGTATTCAATAGAAAAATCTGTAAATTGGAGTCTCCCCCATTCTCTAAGAACCTTTTATTCTCTCCTTTTCAATTAAAGACATTTTAGAGAGGCCCCACTAGGTTTTCCACACGTAGTTCCCACTTTCTATTGAAGAAAAGTTGGGGATCCTCTTGATGGTGTTCTTTAATGTAGACTTAATAGAGAAAAATTCCTATAAGCTTTGGGGAGGGAGTGGAGCCTTTTCTGATTTCTAACTTAAATAGATATAGGTCTTTCTGTTCTTTTTTTGATCATTTATTTCTAGTTTTGAAAAAAGAATTAAAGGACCTGCTCTAACTGTATCATGATCTTCCTTAGATGGCCCTCTGCTCCATGTTGAATCTGCCAGCTTATTCAATCAATGTATCTAACTAGAGGGTAGATCTTGTCCTCATTGTAAACCTTCTGAATTCAAAGAATGATGTCTCTGAACTAAGAAGGTGATTTATTCTAGGTAAGGTGTCTGCTTGGCAATAAACAAAAGGATTGAGTAGTTAAAGAGAATAAAAATGAACATTGCTTTTCAAAAATAAAACATAAAAGCATGGATTCAACTAAACCCAATAGAGGCATTCTTCCATGTTTTAAAAATTATTTATTTCTTAAAGATTATTTGTGCATGTGTTGATTAATTTATTTGGAAGATTATTTAATCTTTTCAGAAATTTAATACAATCAAATTAAATTCTTGAAATATTAATTCATCTTTTAAGAAGTGTATTCTACATCCTTGCATTTTAAAGATCCAAAAGAAGAACACAGAAATTATGCCATTGAGTTTTCTTTTTTTTTAGAGACAGAGTCTCACTTTATTGCCCCTGGTAGAGTGCTGTGGAGTCACAGCTCACAGCAACCTCCAACTCCCGAGCTTAGGTGATTCTCCTGCCTTGGCCTCCCAAGGAGCTGGGACTACAGGTGCCCACCACAGTGCCCAGCTATAAAAAATGCCATTGAAATGGAAATAGTTACATAAAGGTTTAATATTTTTGAAGGGCTATGGATATTTTTGTAATGATATTTGGCATAAAACATGTTCATGTACAGTGATTGGCAAATATTGTTGAATAGGACCAAGGTTTTTTAATTAACTGAAAGTAGATCTATAGATTAACATCCTTCCAACTTTATAATCCTATGTGGTATCAATGATTTTGAGTTTAGCAAATGAGTTGATAAAATGAATATTCAATCAAAAAGTAGCACAAATACCAAAACAATCCTAAGGAAAAAAAGTAAAGCTAGAGCGTTGCATTACCTGGCTTCATATTATGCTACAAAACTATAACAACTGAAACAGCATAGTAATGCTATAAAAACAGACACATTGTTCAATACGAAATAATAGAAAGTCCATAAAATGCCACATATTTGCAGCCGATTTATATTTCACACTTTCAAACATAACGTACAATAGGGAAAGCACACTTTTCATCAAGAGGGGCTGGGAAAATTGGATCACCACATTCAGAAGACTATAACTGGACATCAATATTTCACCATGTACCAAGAACAACTCAAAGTGGATTAAAAATGTTAAGTAATACATGAAACAATAAAAACACCAGAATTAAACCTAGAGAAATTTTTATGGACATTAGTCCAGGTGAAGAATTCATGACTAAGACTCCCAAAACATATGCCACAAAACCAGGCATAGACACCTGGGACGTCTATCATTGTGAATAAATCAAGAGTGAACAGACAACCTGAAGAATGGAAGAAAATATTTGCTAACTATGCAAGTGACGGGGGATAAAATTCAGAATTTACAACAAACTCATTGAAAAATGGCCAAAGACCCTGAGAAACATGGAGAATCACTTGATCCCAGGAGTGTGAGGTTATATTGAGTGGAGATGACATCACTGCAGTCTAATCCTCTATTTTACAGAGACCACTTTACAATTAGTTTCTATTGGTTAAGAATACTGCGCTGTTTGTCACGCTCACCTTTCTATGTTTAGTCTCACCACCTCTGTGGTCAAACAAGTCCATTCGGCTGAGATCTCAATGTTACAGTTTTAAAGACCAAATACCTATGAAATATAACACTGTAGCCAGTTGTGACCCTTTCGGGGTATGCTCTTAATAGCTTCAGCTACATAATCTAACTCTTGATTTGAATATTTTATTACAGGTTTTCTTCCCTCCCCCCCAGTGGATGAGAAGTTCAAGTTGTCATGCACGAGAAAACAAGTTTCTAGTGTATTTATATCCAAGAAATGCTCAGAAATTCCTAAAGAACTATTTCATTGACACTTGAACTTTGTTTTTAAACATCATTTATATTCATTAAATGTCTCCGTATTAATACTTCATTTTCCACAATATTTTTTCTTAGTATTTCCATCTGGGAAAACATATTAATAATTAAAACTATAAGTTCATGCCTTTTATGAGTTTATATATTCATGAAATTATTTTTCAAATACACCAATGCTTCAGTGTTCATGAACAATGTAATTCTAAACTGAACAGAAAAATACTGGCAATAAACTTCGTTATCCATTTTTATCACAACTTCGTTGTCTTTATGGCTATAATTTCAGCTCCAGAATCAGGATGATCAACGCACTGAGCATGAGCAAAACTATTAAAATTATTCTGTGTGATACCAGATTGCCCTTTGGTGCACCTGTGTTACTGACTCTGCTTGAAAATTCCCAAGAATTTTAGAACAGTTGCTGAGATTTTATTACCATGCCATCGAAGGTGCTTAACCTGAGCACCTCACTTTCCTCTTGTCCTACCTTCTTTGAGGACTAAAAATCCATTAGTGGTAGGGCTAGAGAATTGTGTTCAATTATGAATTTATTTCCAAAACTACCTGAAAAGAATCTTTTCTTCTTTAAGAAATATTAGCACCTCTGTCTCTTCCTCTTTCCATGGTCCTTTCTTCCCACCCATCCCTCAAAAACATTTGAGTGAAAAACGTTTTTGTTTTTCTGATGGCTTAAAAAACTCACATATGGGAAGAAGTAAAAATTTGACATTAAAAACTCATGGCCCTAAATCCAGCCTTTTAAGATTTCAAATACTGCATGTTTTTGAGATCAGTTTCTCTTTAACAGAGAGAGACCAGAAGCCCCATAGAAAAGGTACTTGCAGTTATGTCCTCTGTAAAAGACATCCTTAAGGCGTTTTCTTAGCAGAACATTTCCTGAGAAAAATGAATAATTCTTTACAATGCAGTAGGTTAATCATTCGCTTAGGCATTAAAAGCAGATTAAATGGGCTTTTCTAAATTCGAATACAGACATCATGTTTGTAAGAGAATAATAAACGGCTGCAAAGCACGCTGCATCAGGGATAAACTCATATAGTTGAGGACAAGGGTAAATGAAGAGCCAGTCCCCCTAATATTTATTTTCATATTTTTCTCTCTCACTGGAACGCTTAGAGCCTACAGTCATGTGCCTGCTCTCTACAGCACACCTCGGCGGCTTTACATTTTCCCTTCCACTTCTGATTTTATGTTCCCATTTGAGCAAACTACAGGGTCCGAGAAGTCTTGCCCAACCGCGAACCTCAGGTGCTCCCTTCATCACCATGGAACTTAGACCTTGGAGCTATCTTCTAGTTACCTTGTAGCTCGTTTCCCCAAGGTTGCAGAAAGGTGACTTGACTTCTAATCAGCTCACCATTAAGCCCGAGTATCCATTCTGGGGCCTCTGTGCGGGGCCTTTGACTTCCGTGGTTGTGAAGATGGAGATTGCACATGAGGGCTGAGGTGTTCCTCTTAGTGCGAGCAGATCCAGGGGCTAGAGAAGAAGAGGAAAGGACATACGAGGTGACTGCATTTGTTCTCTTGGTTTGGCCCTGCAAACACAGGTGTTATGAGTGGGCCTAATCTCTACAACTAAGCCTATAAACTTCTTAAAGCACAAAAGAATAGTCTTAATTATCATGATGTCCCAAGGCATGCGATTTTCAAAAACTATTGGTAGTCTTTCTTTAACCTGAGCCAGCAAATTCGTTATCCTTGTGTAATTTCTGGACCTCAGACTTTTGTGTTAGGTCTGCATAGGGTTTAAATTTTATTATGAATTAATATTTAAAATCAGGACAATTTTGTGCAATAATATTGCTTCTCTGAGAAAAACAATTCTAAAAATCATTAAGTTCATCTACATCCTCAAAAATTATCATCAGACAGGAATTTCTTCTGTAACCCCAACACAGTTTGAGTACCTGGCCCACTTTAGCATGACCCTAAGATTTTTTTTGTTAACTCTTGAAACCATTTTAATGGTTCAGTTTCCTGCCTGGACCTTGTAGGCATTTGAATGTTATATGTGCAATAATCAAGTATCAAATTAATGAGAAATTAAAACGTAGAGGAAATAAATATGACATTTATATTCTCATCATCCCTGAGTGGTGATTAAAACAAAACTACCCTGTGAAGGATTAATAATCACAAATGAATTTGTATTAACTCTGCATCTATGAAGTTTAACCTAATTCTTCAATTTTATGACAAATTATCTATAGACTCATTAGTCTGAAACAACTCCTTAGCGTTAAATGTCCTTATTTGAGATTCTTAATCAATAATCTTTGAAAGAGAAAGTTTTGAATATAATCTGGTTTTTCCTAAGAATAAACTCCCTCTAATTTGAATATCCTAATTCTCTAAAGTCCTCTTAGAGCTTCATGCTTCAAAATGACATAATATAATTACATTGTGCTTTTCCAAAATATCACTTTAGCCCACTGGACCCCAAATCTTTGTTGTTACTACCTTTATGCTCAAAATCAAATGGTCACTGATTCCTGTGAGATACAAATGGTAGGTAATTTAATATTATAGATTAGTTTATATCTCATATTTCAATTATCATGGTAGCTTCGAATGTTCTAGTGATATTCCTTATTATAGATGAATTAATCTACCTTTATATAACATTATCCTATTCAAGTAAGTATTTTTATCCTGGTGTTAGAAAATGTGTGATAGTTGGCTATTGACAGCATTTGTATTATATTGTGACTGCCAGGTAGGAAAGGATGTCATACATAGGAGACTTATTTTAAAATACAATATAGTTTTATTCCATGTGGGATAAGAACTGGAATGATACACATTTATTTTGTACTCTTTTCCCAGTTCCCTTCCCAATACTACCAGATAGATTTTTCAAACACACTATTGATTTGATAAAACCATTATATTCCAGATGAGTTACAATCAGAGAAGATAAGCTAAATACAATTTAAAAGTCTATGGCAAAATGTAATCTTCAAGTGGAATTTTGTAAAATCTCAGCTATGTATTTTAGATGGTTGGGTTTCAAAGTAACAGATTTGTAAGCTTTTTATTGGCTGAATTTTGTCATATTTCATGGAACTCTTTTCTGGACTTTAGGCAGAAGATTGATGTAAAAAGAATCTTAGAAGTCCTCGACCTCAACACCCCTCCCCTGACTGTATATCCCCTTGTCTGTCAGCTCTGGCACTGCCCTTCTGCCCAGATAGCTGGGGACTGGCCCAGCGCTAACAGCAGGATTTCCTGATTGGGAGCTTCATGCTGCATTGAAGCCACAGTTTGTCAGTGGGTGTCCCAAAAGACATGAGCATGTTATTGATCTGCTTTTCCTTCATGTTATCTCTCAATTCTTGATTTGACTTGACTTTCAGTGAATCAGTTAAAAGCTCACTGCTGAGGCATGAGAATTCAGTGACAGGTTTCAGTGCTGTATCCCTTATGAAGATATTTGGCTGTATGGAAGATACTGTGTAGTTGTCAGTCCTTAGCACATAGCTGACACCTTAAAATAATTCATAATCTGTTACAGGACTATTCATGTGAGAGCTCCCACATGGACTTCACAGCCTGATGGATGACAGTGTAAATACTGGACTCTGTATATGGGCATCTAACAATAAGTTGTCCTGTGATTTAGGACACAAGGTCTGGAAAAGGACACTTTCAGAGAGCAAATATTTTATAAAAATTAGGTTAAAACAAATAGCATAACCATCTGGAGGCGTACCCTTTTCAAAGCGATAATTTATAAATAGGTGGCTGAAAAGACTTGGTGAAATAAACTAATAAGTTTCCATTATACACCAAATTTGAAAGATTGAGGAAGAAGCAATCTAATTACATTTCATGGGTATGAATAAAGATGTATTAATATACTGTTATGATATGGTGGGATAAATGAAATTTATTTTTTATCTTTTTCCTACCCATAACTCTAGGAGATGAAAAGTCTTTTCAGAGATTCTTATATCCATAAGCTAGTAAACTCAAAATGATAATATTCTTCATTAGTTCACGTAGTGGAAGGGCAGAAAATAAAGTGTGATTTAGATCTTGCATGTATACCATAGGTAATGGATTCTTTTGTATTATTTTATCAATAAAGTGATTATAGTTGCCACTAATTATATTATATTAGGTGTTTGAGATTCCAGCAAAATTATTTTTGGAGTTCCTGTCTATATAAAAATTGGAGTTTTTTATTCGGTATATAAAACTGAATTTATTTGACATGTTTGTATACCAAATATAAAATAGGTTTAGCTGACAGATCTAGGTTGGTTAAAATTCTAAATAGATCATTTAGAGCAAAGATTGGCAATCATTTCTCATGTGCCTACAAAATTTATAAGGCCATGTGAGCTATAGTGATGTATTAATGAAGATTAGAAATAGTGGGTAGAGAAAAAATTGTTTTGTCACCTAACCTGTACTTATAGAGTCTTAATAGTGCCTAAGTATCTTCTTATTTCTATTGTCAGTTGTACCATTACTTGTTAATTTCATATCTTCTGCTAAGAAATAAAGGTAGCAATGCTGTCACCATTCCCAGTGCCATGGTTCCTTAGCACCTGCCTGTATTTAAACAGTATAGATCTTCTTGCTTCTGAAGATCCTTAACACAATGTAATTACTGCTGTGTACTTTATCACTCATTGTAGTGGAAAGAAGGGTGTTCTCCCCCCACAAAATATGATATGTTAAAGTACTAACCCCTAATGTCCTTAACCCATGATGAATTAGACCTTATTTGACTTTATTTGGTAATAGAGTCTTTACAAATAGTATTACTCTCAGATCATTGTGAACTATGGAAGATCCCATATCTTATGACTCAAATTCTCATAAGCAGAAAATTTGTACCCAGAAGCAAGAATGTCATGTGAAGTTGGACTAAGAAATTGGAGTGCTCAATCCACAAGCCGGAACACAAAGGATTGTCAGTAATGACCAGAAGCTAGAAGAGAGGCATAGAACAAATTCTCCCTCAGGGACTCCAGAAAGAACCAAACACACTGCACTCTAATTTCACATTTCAGACCTCCATAACTATGAGATAATAAATTCCTGTTTTCCTAAACCACCTAGTTTGAGATAATATGTTATAACAGCTCTGGGAAATGAATATACTCATGATACTGCATCATCTAACATTGTCTGTAAATGCTGAGGACTCTCAATGATTCTCTCAAACACTGCTACTGTGACTCATTGCTGATGGCCACGAATATTAACTTACCCATAGTGTGCAGGAAACTATGAATGATAATTCGTGTTTTAGTCATGCTAAATTTGCCATTTGAAATGTTTTAGTATAAATGTAGAACAACACATCTTCCCACTATATTTTCTTTTGAGCTCTTTAGACCAGTTATTGCATTGCTATAACATGATACTGTTTGACACTGTTGGTGCTTCTGCCTTCCTTTAGGGAGAAGGATAGGCAAAGGACTTGTGAGTAAAGTGTGCAGAGGAGTCCAATTTGCTCTAGGAATTCTAGTACCTCTTTGGCCATGGGTTAAGACTGACTCAGGAGAGCACATCACCACCGCATCAATCAGAAACAATGAAGACAACACTTGGAAAGATGCTTAGAATTTCAGTACAACACTCTTAAAAGCCCTTCTTGAGGATATCTGTATTTACTCATAGGTGAATTTTAAACCATATGGAATAGAACGTGCAGGAGACAGGAGATAAAACTCCATCTTCCAGCAATGAAAGCTGTACCCCCCAAAAAGAAGACGATGTATGCATCCATGGGTAGTATAGACTGAAAGTGGCCCATACCTATGCCAAGGAGATGGGTAAGAGCCAAGACGGCATGTGTGGCTCAAGGACAGGGTGGGGGTGGGGTGGTAAAAGAAAACTAACCACTTTAGGTCTCAAAGCCCTAAAATTGTCCTGCGTGATACTCACCCCAAATATGTGTGTTAGCAACATTCTAGTGAAGCAATATTATACGACTCCACTAAAGAATACCACATAAGCTCCAAATGTGATTTGATCCCTGCTTTTTCTCCAGTTGGCCTCAAACTCAAGAGTCCCAAAGCTCTTTGAAGCATCTAATCAACCGACATCTAGGGTAGAGCATCTTACAATGTTCCAAGGGAGAGAAAGGGAAACCAAGGCCCATTAGATTCAGATCTGGATGTCTGGTTTTGAGACTTACCACCAAAATGGTGCTCTTTGCTCACATCCTTCCAGGCACAGAAAGAGGATTTAGAAAATTTTAAAAGTGTATCTCTTTATAGAACCCCACCCTGAGGCAGGGAACTCAGACAGAAACCCTACTTTTCCAAAACAAGTATAAGAATGGTACTGAAGTAGTATTGTAGGAAATCTTTTGTTTATGGTGAATATTACTGGACTACATTTACCTCTTCCTCATCCTAATGGATAACTTGTAGCTCAAGTGTCTAAAGAAAAAGCTGCACTTTCAGCTCCAAAGTTGCAAGTTTTGATTTTAAGTATAAATTAACCCCAAGAAATTGATTCTGTCATATACTGTGGTCCCCAATCCCAGGTCTCATGGACTGGTACCTGTCCATGGCCTGTTAAGAGCCAGGCCACACGGCATCTCTGCCTGAGCTTCACCTCCAGTCAGAACATCCCCACCCCATTCATGGAAAATTGTTGTCTTCCATGAAACAAGTCTGTAGTGTCAAAAAGTTTGGGGTCCGCTGGTCATATATAATAACCAACTCTATAAAATCACTTTGCTTCTTTTCCTTGCCAAATATAAATAGGTCCTGATTATTACTAGCACTAGAACATTGAAGAAAAACTACTTTATAAAAAATTTGACAAGCCAGGCCCGGTGTCTCATGCCTATAAACCTAGCTTGGGAGGCCAAAATGAATGGATTGCTTGAGCCCAAGAGTATGAGGTGCTGTGAGCTATGATGCCATGGACTGTACTCAGGGCAACAGAATGAGGCTCTGTCTCACACACACACACACACACACACAAAAGAACAAAAGAGAGAAATTTGACAATTTTAGAAGAATAGAAAAATTGAAAGAATTTGAGTCTTAGATGATAAAGTTGGATTTCTGAATTAATACGGAGCCAGAACAAGCCCTAGATTTCCATTGCCCCCTTTATTGCATCAGAGTAGGGTTTGCTAATTTATAGCAGCATAAAGGATGTTTGAAGACTGGTGTGTTAGGGACAAAGAGACAAGTTAAGAGATTACATCTATATCTGAGTTAAAGGTTTGGATTATAGTGATGTAACTACTATATTGTTAAAAAATTAAATTAAATCCTATATTTTATAAAAAACACAAAACAATAGTGACTACTGTTTATTGAGCAATTTATTCTGAGTCATTCACTCTTAGACATATTCCACATTTTATTGTAATTATTACTCCCTAACATACTACTTCATAGTCATTTTTCCCCATTTTATAGATGAAGAATCTGAGGCATATTAAATTTAAGCAAGTTGTTAAAACCATATAACAAATACTTTATGGAGCTTAAATTTAACCCCAAATGCATTTGGTTCTAAAGTCCATGATCTTTCCATCACAGACTCTTTTAAAGAAAGACATATAAAAGACTCTCAGATTAGTTTTGCAAACATTGCTAGTTATATAAAATATAACATTTTGAAGTTACATAAAGTATAACATTTTGTATTCTCATTCTTATATTTTTATTATCAGTCTCATAATCTGTAGCAAACAGTTTTATGCAGCACCACTTGAAATGAAAGTCTTAAATTCATCCATCCATTTGTTTTCTGATATTTATACTCTAAAATTAATCTTGTGGTGTTGGAAAATAGCTAGTGCAAGCACCTTGTGTGTTCAAAATACAATCAAAATGTTCAATACTGTTTGCTAAAAATATAAATATCATATTTACTAATAATATAAATGTTATAAAACATAAATTGCATAGAGTTTAGGGACTGGAGCTATTGAACTTCAGATCACCTAACACTTTTTTTTCCTGAGTTTATCAGTCTGGTCTGGGGTTTTATCGAAATACTGCTTTAAGGAATGGATGTGTGTGTGTGTGTGTGTGTGTGTGTGTGTGTGAGATAGAGAGAGACAGAGATTGATGTAAAGATTTATCTGATGCAGCAGGGAATATGTATCATTAAACTAACAAGAGAACAACACATTGGCTTCTTAACATCCTTGCAGTAATTATTAAACTACCATCTACTCCCAGTCCTGAGGTCCACTCACATTATCTTTTCTATGTTAGCAGATAGCATTGCTTCTGTGCTCTTAGGCATGAGACTCAAGGGTTAAAGATGTGACTTCGATTCTAGGACCTTAATCCACTTCCTATATCTACACTTTTTCCAAATTCAGGAATAATTATTCTGCCCTCTTCTCTATGACCCATCATGATATGATGCATACATTTCTGTGGAAATGTACCCCCTCCAATGAGCTCCTAGTTTTCTTCTTATTTAAAGCAAGGGGTGGCAAATACTGTGTAAAAGGCCAGATGTTAAATATTTTCAGCTTTATGGGCCAGATGATCTCTGTCATGACTGTTCATCTCTGCCATTGTATTATGAAAGCAGCCATAGATAATATAAATGGTTTGGATGTGTTCTAATAAAACTTTATTTAGAAAAACATGTGGTTATTGAAATTGGCCCGTGAGTCATATCGATATTGAGCATCACTATTCATCTTCTTTTACCACAAATATATTGTTTTGAGTCATTCTGAAATAAAATGTCAATATAAAAATTCTGAAAGTTATCCTGAAATAATAAATATGACCCAGCTTTTCAAAGTAACTTTCAAACCCTTACTATGTCCTCAGCATATCCACACACACAACCTGATACTAACTGGCTTCTCGACCAGTCTATTTGTACCATCGCTCAACAATTACATATTTCATTTTCGGCCTCTATGTCCTGCTTCATGTAGTTCCTATTTCCAGGCCTGAAATGCTTACTTAGATTTTAGCTATCCAAATGCTGCACATATTCAAACAGTAAATAAATACAAAAGGAGAATGAAAACGTATGTTTTTTAGTATAATGTTTTTCAAGTGTCCTAATCTTTGACAAGACTTATTTCTGTTAATATCTCAAGGCACTTAAAGTCTGTGCCAAATTATTTTGTGTGTGTCTGTTTCCTTGTTGGTCTGGGCTCTGGGAATTGAGGAGTGAATAAAAAGTACAAAATTTCCATCTTGTTTTATGGCTGCATAGTTCATGTTTACATGGATGGAGCTGAAAAATATTCTTCTTAGCAAAGTATCTGAAGAATGGAAGAAAAAGTATCCAATGTACTCAACCCTATTATGAAATTAATTCATAGCTTTCATTGAAAGCTATAACCCAATTTTATAGTCCAGGAATATGGGAAGAGGGGAGAGGGAGAGGAGGGGAGGAGGGAGAATAGGTGAAGGGAGGGTGATTGGTGGGATCACACCTATGGTTCATCCTATAAGGGTACATGTGAGTCTTTCTAAATGTAGAATATAAATGTCTTAACACAATAACTAAGAAAATGACATGAAGGCTATGTTATCCTGATGGATGAACGTATTTCAAACTGTTATAGAAACAACACACTGTACCCCATGATAGTATTAATGTATATAGCTATGATTTAATAAAAAATAATAATAAAAAAATAAAAATAAAGTACAAAATTTCTGCCTATGTGTAGGTTATATTCTTGTGGAGAGACAATAATCTAGGCAGTTGTTTCTAGTTAATTTTTGCTTTTATGAAAAACTGTTGTATAGCATATCAATTCTTTTTTTTTTTTTGAGTTAGGGTCTCACTATGTCACCCTCAATAGAGTACTATGATGTCACAGCTCACAGCAACCACAAATTCTTAGGCTTAAGTGATGCTTTTGCCTCAGCATCCCAAGTAGCTTGGACTACAGGCGCCCACCACAATGCCTGGCTGTTTTTTGATTGCAGTTATCATTGTTTATCAGGTCCGGGACGGGCTAGAAACTGCCAGCCTTGGTATATGTGGCCGGTGCCCTACTCATTGAGCTGCAGGCACTGAGCCATCAATTCTTCTCATAAAGATTATAGTGTATGCAACAGGAGATTCCTAAATGTGAAGGTTCTTAAAAGGGTGGTGTGCCTGGAGAAGGCATAGAAGTTTCATGCCCCTTCCCACATGACCTCACCCTAAGCATCCCTTCATCTTCACCAAACACTGCTCCACTGAAAGGAAACCAAGAGTTTTTTGGAGAAATGCCTGTTCCTAGGACTGGGCAGGACAAATAAGAGCTGGACCTGGAACTTCTTTGGTACCCAAGAATTAGAAAGTACAAGAGGAATATAGTAACACTATTTTAAAAAGGCAGAAAATTCAACTTCAAAGGGATTCCTATAACTAAAGATGGAATAATTTGAGCATCAAAATAACTGATTATAGTAACTGATTATAACCCACTAAGTAATATAAGAATACATAAGTCCATCAATAGAAGTGAACTCATGAATGAATAAAATAAGAATAGAAAATACTTCTTCAGAGTAGAACACCAGCAGGTATAGAGACAGTAGTAGCATTCAGACATCACTGGTAGCCACCATAGTATTCACTCCTCCAGGAACTACTAAGGAATGATAAAACAAGTGCATTAAAAAAAATCAAAACTGGAAAAAAATGTGATGAATTATATTACCCATAATTTTTAAGTAAAGGTAACTTAAAGCCAAAACTTCATTTTCTAATTCAGAATTTTATTTTTGAGCCTTATAAATAAAAACATTTACCAGTAGCTATTATATAAGATATGTGCAAAACACAAAATAGGTTTCTGTCATCACATTATAATCCTTTAAATATATATATATGTATGCTTTATTTTGTTTTTCATTGTTTAAAATTAAAGTAATTGAACATATTATCGAGTACAGTGTGATGTTTCTACACATCTATACATTATGTAAGCCTCAATTCAGGGTATTGAATATATTCATCATCTCATAATTTATCATCTTTTTGTGGAAAGAGCATTCAAAGTAAATAATCTCTTCTAACTATTTTGAAATATATAGGATTGGGAACTATCGTCATCCTCCTGTGCACTAGAACACCCCAAAGGGGTGAAGAACAGGATTTTACACGTTCTCAGAGTAGCTCCCTATAAAGCATTTAACTAAATACAGAGGAAAGAAATGTAACTTTGTAGTGGAAAAAATCTAGAATATGTCATCTTTTATAAAGTTGACAAAATTATTACCACCAGTCATGGGTGGCGAAATAGCAGGTGCCACCCACCCAAGAGATTGCAAAGGATAGTACACAATGTATACAGTAGCCCCTGAGTCTAATGCTGAGGAGACAGTGAACAAATCCAAATTAAAGGGTGTTCTCTAAAATGGCTGAGCTACAGAGGACAATCAGAAGATCTCTTTCGGTCAGTTTAGTTCTCAGGTGGGATCTTCAGATGTGCCCAGGAACAAAACAGGCACGAGGCAGATTAACAGGAGAAAAGCACGCAAGTTTTATGTGTTCCTGGAGACATTCACAAGAGAGCGATGGCCTTAAGAAATGACCAAAAGAGGGAGCTTTTATTGCCTTCATACAAAAAATGATAAACTTTGTGAAAAAATTGCAAGACAAAGGGGTCTGGGCTAGGAGTAGTACATTTTAGGGACATCACTAGGATATACAGAGAGGCTCATACAGCTAGTGGAATGTAATGGTTATTTTAGTGAGTTTATTTATTCAGATCCATAGCAGTACCGTTTCTCAGTCCCTGGTAAGAACAGCTATCTTCTCGCATTAGTACAGGAAGGCAGCTTCCTCACAGGAACTTTTAGGGCTTGGCTACAACTAAGAAGGGGCAGTTCAAAGAGGCCTCTCCACTATGGCTGCTTCTCAAGAGCTTTACATTCCAAATAATCAATCCACTGCCCAGCGGCCATTGGAGTGTTATGTCATGAACTCTTTCAGCAATAACCCTCAAAAATGTTAAATTGCTGAACGTCAAAGAGAGACAGAGGCCAAATCAGATGGAAAGTGACTGGAGAAACAAGAAACCCAGGTGCATCGTGGGACCCTGAACTGGAGAATTTCCTCCAAAGGATGTTACTGGGACAACCAGACCATGAGCAGAGCCTTCATCTGAAGGATATGAAGGGGTCCTTTGTACTATTCTTGCAACTTTTCTGTTAGTTTAAAACCATTTACATTAAAATGTTAAAACAAAGTGAGTAAAAACATTTAACAAAATGTTAAAACTAAAGCATCTGCTCCAATGAAGAACAGAGTTTTTGCTTCCTGGGTTGAAAGGGTAAGACGGTTCTATACAACAGAATATATAAAAGTATCTAAAGGAAATTAAGTATTATGTTAAAAAGATATTTGCTTTCCCATTTTTCTTGCAATGCTATTCATAATAGCCAAGTATGGAATTAACTAAAATCTCTAGTAAGGGATGAATGGATAAAGAAAATGTGTTATATACACAATGGAGGACTATTCATCCCTTAAAAAGAAAGAAATCCTGCCATTTGCAACAACATGGATGAAGCCGAAGGACATTATATTAAGTAACATAAACTAGACACAGAAAGGAAACCATCACGTGGTCTTACTTCTATGTGAAATCAGAAAAGTTGGCATCATGGAAGTAGAGAAAAGAAAAGTGCTTCTCACATGTTTGGGAAGGTGGGAGAGGGTTGGATGGGAAGAGATTGGTCAATAGGTACAAAAACATCGTTAGGAGAAATAAATTTTGGTGTTCTAGTGCACAGGAGGATGACTATAGTTCACAATCCTACATATTTCAAAATAGAAGAGAGTATTTATTTTGAAGTCCCTTCCCACAAAAGATAATAAGTTATGAGGTAATGAATATATTGAACACCCTGATTTGATGATTACACAATGTATAGATGTGTAGAAATATCACACTATACTCTATAAATATATACAATTACTTCAGGACAGTTAAAAGCAAAATAAAGCATATATATATATATATACATATATATATTTTTAAAGGATTATAACGTGATGACAGAAACCTATTTGTTTTGCACATATTTTATATAATAGCTAGTGGTAAATGTTTTTATTTCAAAGGCTCAAAACAAATTTTTTAATTAAAAAGTGATGTTTTGGTTTTAAATTACCTTCACGTAAAAATTTTGGCTAATGTAATTGATCACATTTCTTCTTTCTTTTTTTTTTTTTTTTGTTAAAACAGGTAGATCTTATTAATTGTTACTTCTTATGTTCCCTGAAAAGTTTCACTCAAGAGTTAACTAAATTTTAACCCTGACCAAAGGAAGAAACAGTGCAGATTGAATGAAACACTAGGGAGGCTTAAGAGGGAAAAGACATTTGAGCTGATGGTAAGAAGATTATAGATATTTGTTTTACCTTTTGGATCGCCTGATGATAATAACTTTAAAAAGCCTTTCTCTGGTGAACTTCTGGTTAACTGAAAAAGATGGAGAGAGAGAGAAAGAGAGATAACAAAAGGTGAAGAGTGATGTGAAAAAAGCAACTTTGTCTTCATTTTCTGCTCATAAACTAATCTCAAAAATATTTAAGGAGAAAATTTGCAACCATAGGTCTAATGTGGGTCACTTACAAAATGATCCATTAACTTTTCTTGAAGGCACATTGTCAGAATTATATATATGTCATTTAGGGCACAACTTGGAGCTTCAAGTCACCTGAACTAAATATCATTACCAAGGCACCTCTCTCACTTTGTCTCCTTCACATAAGACTACTGGCTAACTTGCCTTCACCATAATGATGATTCATGAGACCCATATTTAATTAAGACCTATATCCTATTAACTAATGTTTGAATTTGACACTTTATGTCTGTATACTAACAGGGTTGAGATTTTGCAAAAGATTTGGCTGAGATCCAGTCATCACAGCTGTTCTTAGATGATCACTGCTTTGAGAAAACTGTTTTCCCCACCTCTAAATGCCCTACTTTCAAATGTAATTTAACTATGAGACCTTCTTTTATACATCAATCCTGTTCCTTTGTGGAAATTCTTAATGTAAACTAATGACTATTCACAACAATTACTCATTTGTGATACCAATATAAAGTAAACCACCAGTAATTATCCAATCTCAAGTATCACGGAGAGAATTGTATTTTATTGTTAGAAAGTTAAAGTAGAGAAACCTCTAGGAAAAAAAAACACATATCATGAGTACACTTAATTAAGTAAATTAAACTGGGATGATCATGTCAAATTCTTATCTTCTTATAACATGTTTTTCATTTTATTCCTAATAACAGAACACAAACATTGGAATAGAAAAGCAAGTCTGTGTTATTCTGAAGGTGTATTTTCTTTTAAAAATGAATATTTAACACTTCTTCATATGTTAAAGAAGTACTTCTTTTTTCATAGTGTACTTTAACTGACTATGTTTTCTAATTCCAGATATTGTGAACATTCAGAAGCACTATGCCCAGAATTGAATTTTATAGTTCTGGAGTGGAAGTGTGAAAAAAAAGTGAGTTTCTTTTGGAGTGTAACTTAAAATCAATGGAATAAATGCTAAGTGAAAAATTAACTTCATAGGGTGGCACCTGTGGCTCAGGGAGTAGGGCACTGGTCCCATATACCAGAGGTGGCGGGTTCAAACCCGGCTCCGGCCAAAAATTGCAACCAAAAAATTAAAAAAAAAAATTGACATCATACAACTAGATTAAATATAGATTTTCACTGGGATAAATGTAGGTTTAGAAAATGCTAAATATACCTATGTAATTATTACGACTGGCAGGTATGGGGCTCTGATTATGTAAATTCTAAACTCCGAGAAAAAAATGGATTCTAAAATGTATATGATGAAATTGTGCCTTCTGCACCTGCTAAGGTCACCCATGTGATATGCCAAAGTGCTTATGAAAGAGAGGCCAGAACAGAGGAATTGCAATTACTACATCAGCACCAGAAGTTCTCATTCTGTCCATTGTATCTCACTGTTTCTTGGGCCACTTTAATGAGCCTTGATTGACTCTGTATCCTCATCTCCCTACGCAGTCCTACCTAGCATATCAATTGTCTTCTTGGCAATCTTTCAATTTTAATCCTTGTTCCCTAAAATTTGAATGATGTCTAATTATACTGGCCCTGGCTCTCCACTGGCTATTAAACTGAGATTAAATACTTCTTTAAAAAGAGTCATCACCAAGCTGTCACCCCTCTCCACGTCACAGCCCAACATGTGTGTAGTGTTGAGATATATTATTTGTCCTACAGGTGTCTACTATTAACATATACTTAAGAGTGAACATGGAGAGTATGCACATTTTTTTGGTTTTTTTAGTAAGTGTACTTTAAACAGCAATAGCTTTCTATCCTTTCTTCTTTGTAGCCTATTCCTTCTTGATAGATTCAATTCAGATACATCACTTAAACAAGCAAGCATCCCAACTTTGATCTGTTTTATAGTTGGATATCTATAAATAATGGCATGGTAAGAAATGTTAAAAAATATCTTTGGTTCCTTATTGTTTAAATGTATGTAAAAGTCTAACCATAAAAGTGTTTGAACAGGGACGGCCTCACAGGTGTGAGATCTTTAGAGCTGTAAATGGCCCCCACTCAGAAGTACTGATAGTTGGCTTCAGTACTGAAGATAGATAGTTCTGCTATCTTTGTCTCAAAATTCTTAATAATTTTTGAACAGCGTCATTTTGTAAAGGGTCTCAACAAATTATGTGGTCAGTCTTCGACATGTGATAAAAGCAGTAAGAAAACTGATGACAGGTGATGTAGGATATTAATGTGGAAGAGAAAGCTCTCAGGACAAAAGGAAACCTTTAATGCAACAGGTAGCTCTCAATTGGCTACTCTTCACTGTTTTAGACATTGACGATGTGATAGTCAAGAAAACAGACAAGTTTTTTCATTATAAGGCTTACGTTCCAGATAGAAGAAGCACATAATGAGTGGATTACTGCAGAGCATGGCAGATGACAAGAACCATGCGAAAAGTAAGTAATTATAAGACGAAGATAGAGTGACAGAGAGAAGGAGAGACAGGGAGAGAGAGAGAGAGAGAGAGATGGAGAAGGAGAACCCACCAGGACAGAGATGAGACAGGATTGTAACGTCAACTGCCTTTGCTGAAACTATTTTTGATTTAGGACAATTTTTCTCCTTTCCTCATTAATATAAAAGGAGAGTGTTAGTTTGTCATTTGGATGGGAAAAATGGAATTGGTAGGAGGTTTTACTGAGATATTAAAATGTGTGGTTTATTAAAATCTTACTCTGATCCAGAACAAATTCTTTACTGTGGGAAATGATTAAAGTAGGAGAGGGGGGCAGGCAGGGAAGTGTCCATAGCAATTCAGTCTTCTTCTTTATTTATTTTTCCTTTGTTATTTTTAGTTGACACATGATAATTGTACATATCTATGGGATACGGAAGGATATTTCCATACTTATATACAATTACAGTAATCAAATCAAGGTAATTAGCACATCATCATCTCAAACACGTATCATAGCATCCTGTTGTAAACATTCAAATTCTTCTTGTATAGCTTTTACAGTTTTACAATAAATTATAATTAACTATATTCACTCTGCAGGGCTGCAAGACACAGAACCATTCTTTCCATCTAGCTCTTCCTTTGTATTTGCTAATTGCTCTCTGCCCATCCTCACCCCCTCATTACCCTTCCAGGGTTCTAATGCCCACAGTTTCTCTCTCTAATTCCATGAGCTCAAAGTTATTTTCTTGTCACCCACAGATAAGGGAGAACATGCTATATTAATCTCTTTACTCCAGACTCATTTCACTTAACATAAGGACTTCCAGTTCTGTACTTCTTGCCACAAATGACTGGAGTTCATTCTCTTTTTTATTGTTAAATAGCATTCCGTTCTGTATATATAACACATTTTTTTGATCCATGGGTCTGTTGATGGATGTGTAGGTTGATTCCATATCTGAGCTATTGCGAACATGGTTGCAATAAACATGAGTGCAGAAATCCCTTTGATGTACTGGTTTCCTTTCCTTTGGATAAACACCCAGCAGTGGAAATGCTGGATCTTCTTGTAGATTTACTTTTTTAGTTTTTTGAGAAACCTCCATACTATGTTCCACCATAGCTGTACTAATTTGTATTCCCACCAACAGTATTTAAGAGATCCCTTTTCTTTACATTCTCATCAGCATTTGTTATTTTTTTTTTTGTCCTTTTGTAATAGCCACGCTAAGTGAGATGACATGATACCTCACTGTGATTTTAATTTGCATTTCTCTGATGATAGTCATCTTAAACCTTTTTTTTTATGTTTTCTGGCCATGCTAACATCTTCTGTGAAATATTTCACTTCAGATCATCGCCCATGTCTTAACTGGATCAGTATTTCTTTGCTGTTAGTTTCCTTGTATGTGCGAAATATTTGTTCCTAATTGGATGAATAGTTTGCCAACGTTTTCTCCCATTCTACAGGTGGCCTTTTCACTGTGTTGTTTCTCTTGTTGTGAAAAAACTTTTTACTTTAATAGAGTTCCATGTTTACATTATTTTTACCTGTATTTTTAAACTCTTAGCCATAAAAGATTTGCCTAGACCAATGTCTTAAAGTATTTACTCCGTGTTTTCTTCTAAAGAGTCTTAGGGTTTAAAGGGTTAACTTTAAGTCTTAAATTCATTTTGAGTTGATTTGTTCACATGCCAAGGAAAAGAAGTACAGTTTATTCTTTTGTATGTGAATATCCAGTTTTCCAAACATCATACATTGATTTCTTTTTCCCAATGTGTTTTCTTGATATCTTTGTAGAAAATCATTTGGCTATAAACACGTAGATTTAATTCAGAGGAAATCCCCTTACTTCTGCCAGCTTAATTCTTTTTGTCTTAAGGAAACACAACAGGTGATGGGTCTTGGTGTTTGTAACAGGAACATGCAACATGTAACAGGAACCTTTGCAAATATATATGAAGATTTATAAGAGAATGTGGTGGTCATTATACCCCAAATTATCAACTCCCATGCCATTTTTCCTTTTTATCAATAATAAGTAACAAGATATTAGCCTTAAAGTGTCATGTAATATATAATTCAAATGTTACTTATGTCAAGAGTGTATTTGTTACTTGCTCAGATGAAATCTGTGTATGTGTCAAGTTAATGTGCAAGCTATATAATCAGAACATGATGAAAGAATGAAGTTGTTATGTGCAACCATCTATAATGCCTTACAATTATCATAGCATCTTTACTGTGATAAAATCCCTTCAAATGCACTATAAATCTATAAATGGAATTTTGCATGTTCTTACAATATATGCAAACAATTTATTACCACCTTGCTTTAAGAGCTCATCGTATAGCCCTTGGAAAATGAACTAAATGTAAAAATTGTATATAGTAAATGACTAAGTCACTTGCTGAATCTGCGGTTCTTCAGAAGATTGAACTGCTTTATCTTCATCATAAACTTAATTATGTTTATCCAACCTTAACATCCTGAAAGTTTGTAGACAGAATTAAATTTAATAAAAGTGTATCTCACCCATGAGTGGCTGAGTTTTGTAGGTTTAAAATCTGTTCACATTACTAGCAGTGTCATCAAAAATAGTCATCTATACTTAAATATTGACAGTCTTCATCAAACACTATTGCTGTGGCTGGACATTTCGTCACTGTCATAGTGTCTTAACCAGCAGATACAATCACCACTATGTATTACTGGAGACGTTTTATGTCAATTGTATGTCCTCACTTCTGCAATCAAATTTATTAATATGTATGTTCCTTGGGTTCCATTCTGTTTATTGTGTTGCTGTATGCTTAGAAAATCACACACACAATTATGAAATTTTTAAGTCTCCACTTCTCTTTAACTTTTTTTGAACTTCTTTTCAATTAGTGTTTGAAGCAAAGTAAATTAATTAGTAATTTTGTTTATCCTGGATAAGTTACGATCCTGCTAGTCAAGTAGTTTCCAGGACATAGTTTTCCTACCATCTGTTCCAATAACCGAAAGGATTTGTAACTAATGATGTACGTGTGTTACTGTCATTTGTAAGACATTCTGTCACTTTGATGGGCTCAGTGATGGTAATGTGGTCATCTAGCTATTGAAATTTAATTTTAAAATCTAAAAGTGATAGGGGAAAAATATTCCAAAGCTAGAAGAAATATCTTTGGCTGAACTGAATTGCACACGTCTTTCCAAATTAAGTTGATGTCTTTATTATTATAAATCTTTCATTTGATTCTAATTGTAGAATTTAATAGACTAAAATCATAACTACTTTTCATATCTGCAGTAGTGTTAATGCATTTATAGATGATGTATCATTTTCCATAACTTCTTTAACCTGTAGCACTTTGTGGGGAAAAAAAAATTTAAAGCAAATTGCATATGTTGTTTGGATTGCAGCCCTCAAGTATCTCAACAACCTCAATTAATAAAAATGTTCAATAGGTTGATCATTATTATGTA